>NC_064819.1:41178617-41503617 GCF_024166365.1 Elephas maximus indicus
TGAATCTGGAGGGCATTATGCTGAGTGAAATAAGTCAATTACAAAAAGACACATATTGTACGAGACCAAACCAAAAAAAAAAAAAACAAGCTCATTGCCATCAAGCCAATTCTGACTCATAGCAACCCTAAAGGACAGAGTAGAACTGTCCCGTAGGGTTTTCAAGGAGCACCTGGTAGATTTGAACTGCTGACCTTTTGGTTAGCAACCATTGCTCTTAACCATTACGCTACCAGGGCTTCCTGTATGAGACCACTACTGCAAAAACTCATGAAAAGGTTACACACAAAAAGAAACAATCTTTAATGTTTAAGAGGGAAGGGAGAGGTGGGGATGGAAAAACACTAACTACACAATAGATAAGCAATAACTTTGGTGAAGGTTAAGACAGTACACAACTGGGGAAGCCAGCACAACTTGTACAAGGCAAGGTCATGGAAGTTCCATAGACACATCCAGACTCCCTGAGGGACCAAATTACTGGGCTGAGGGCTGTGGAGAGGACGGTCTTGGGGAACATCTAGCTCAACTGGCATAACATAGTTTATAAACAAATTGTTCTACATTCTACTTTGGTGAGCAGTGTCTGGGGTCTTAAAAGCCTGTGAGTGGCCATCTAAGATACTCTACTTGTCTCACGCCTTCAGGAACAAGGGAGAATGGAGAAAACTAAAGATACAAGGGAAAGATTAGTCCAAAGGAGTAAAAGACCACATCTACCACAGCCTCCACCAGACTGAGTCCAGTACAACTAGATAGTGCCTGGCTTCCACCACTGACTGCTCTGACAGGGATCACAATAGAGGTTCCAGACACAGCTGGAGAAAAATGTAGAACAAAACTCTAACTCACAAAAAATGACCAGACTTACTGGCCTGACAGAGACTGGAGAAACCCCAAGACTATGGCCCCTGGACACATTTTTAACTCAGTAATGAAGTCAATCCTGAGGTTCACCCTTCAGCCAAAGATTAGACAGGCCCTTAAAACAAAATGAGACTAAAGGGGCACACCAGCCCAGGGGTAAGGATGAGAAGGCAGAAGGGGACAAGAAAGCTGGTAATAGGGAATCCAAGGGTCAAGAAGGGAGAGTGTTGACAAGTTGTGGGGTTGGTAACCAATGCCATAAAATAATATGTGTATTAACTGTATAATGAGAAACTAGTTTGGTCTGTAAACCTTCATCTAAAGTACAATTAAAAAAAAAAAAAAGGATCAAAGACTCAAACATAAAATGAAAACCTATGAAGATAATGGAAGGAAAAATAGGGTCAATGCTTGGGGCCCTAATATACAGCATAAATAGGATACAAAGCATAACTAACAATGCACAAACACAGTAAGATAAATTAGATGACTGAGATATTCTAAAAATTGAACACTTTTGCTCACCAAAAGACTTGATCAAAAGAGAAAAAAGAGAAACTATAGACTGGGGAAAAAATTGGCTATAACATATCCAACAAAGGTCTAATCTCTAAAATCTATAAGAAATTCCAACACCTCTATAACAAAAGAACAAATAATTCATCTAAAAAATGAGCAAAGGAAATGAACAGACACTTCACCAAAAAAAGATGTTCAGGCAGCTAACAGACACACAAGGAAATGCTCACCATCACTAGCCATTAGAGAAATGCAAATCAAACTACAGTTGAGATACCATCTCACCTTGATACTACTGGCACTAATTAAAAAGAAAAAAAAACAGAAAATAACAAATATTGGAGAGATTTTGGGTATATTGGAATGCTTATGCACTGCTGGTGGAAATTTAAAATGGTACAGCCATTCCGGAAAATGATATGGCACTTCCTTAAAAAGCTAGAAATAGAAATATAATACAACCCAGCAATCCCACTCCTAGGATTATATCCTAGAGAAATAAGAGCCATCACAAAAATAAACATATAAACACCCATGTTCACTGCAGCATTTTTCACAATAGCAAAAAGATGGAAGCACCGTAAATGACCTTCAATGGATAAATGGATAAACAAACTATGGTACATATACTATACAACCATAAAGAACAATAATAAATCCACCACACAGCTCACAACATGGATGAATCTGGAGGGCATTACACAGAGTGAAACAAGTTAATCACAAAAGGACAAATATGATATGAGACCACCATTATAAAAGCTCATGAAAAGGTTTACATACTCAAAGAGACAATCTTTGGTGGTTACTAGAGAGCGAAGGGGTGGGGAGGGAAAAATACTAACTAGACAATAGAAAAGTGGTAACTTTGGTGAAGGGGAAGACAGTACACAATACAGGGGAAGTCAGCACAACTTGACCAAGGCAAAGTCATGGAAGCTTGATAGACACATCCAAACTCCGTGAGGGACCAAATTACTGGGCTGAGGGCTGGCGACCATGGTCTTGGGGGACTTGTAGCTCAACTGTCATAACATATTTTATAAAGAAAAGGGTCTACATCCTATTTTGGTGACTAGTATCTGGAGTCTTAAAAGCTTGTGATTGGCCATGTAAGATAGATCTACTGGTCCCACACCATCTGAAGCAAAGGAGAATGAAGAAAACCAAAGACACAAGGGGGAGATTAGTCTAAAGAACTAATGAACCACAACTACCACAGCCTCTACCAGACTGAGTCCAGAATAACTAGATGGTGCCCAGCTACCACCACCAGCTGCTCTGACAGAGATCACAATAGAGGATCCCCAACAGAGGGGGAGAAAAACGTAGAACAAAATTCAAACTCAAAAAAAAAAAAAAAAACAAGCTCATTGGTCTGACAGAGATTGGAGAAACCTTGACATCCTTTTAACTCAATACTAAAGTCACTCCTGAAGTTCACCCTTCAGCCAAAGATTAGATAGGTTTATAAAACTAACATGCCCATGTGTCTGTCAGTTTGTCATACTGTGGGGGCTTGCATGTTGCTGTGATGCTGGAAGCTATGCCATTGATATTCAGATACCTACAGGGTCACCCATGGCGGACATGTTTCAGCTTAGCTTCCAGACTAAGACAGGCTAGGAAGAAGGACCCAGCAGTCTACTTTTGAAAAAAATTAGCCAGTGAAAACTTTATGGATAGCAGAGGAACATCATTTGATATAGTGCCTAAAGATGAGCCCCCAGGTTGGAAGGCACTCAAAAGATGACTGGCACAGAGCTGCCCCCTCAAAGTAGAGTTGACCTTAACGACACGGATGGAGTCAAGCTTTCACGACCTTCATTTGCTGATGTGGGATGACCCAAAATGAGAAGAAACAGCTGCAAACATCCATTAATAATTGAAACATGGAATATACGAAGTATGAATCCAGGAAAACTAGAAATCATCAAAAATGAAATGGAGCACATGAACATTGATATCCTAGGCATTAGTGAGCTGAAATTGACTGGTATTGGCCATTTTGAATCGGACAATCATATGGTCTTCTATGACAGGAATGACAACTTGAAGAGGAATGGTGTTGAATTCATCATCAAAAGAACATTTTAAGATCTATCCTGAAGTACGACGCTGTCATTAATAGGAAAATATCCATACACCTACAACAAAGATCAGTTAATACAACTATTATTCAAATTTATGCACTAACCACTAAGGCCAAAGATGAAGAAATTGAAGATTTTTACCAGCTTCTGCAGTCTGAAATTGATCAAACATGCAATCAGGGTGCACTGATAATCACTGGAGATCGGAATGCAAACGTTGGAAACAAAGAAGAAGGATGGGTAGTGGGAAAATATGGCCTTGGTGATAGAAATGATGCCTGAGACCACATGATAGAATTTTGTAAGACCAATGACTTCTTCATTGAAAATACCTTTTTTCACCAACATAAACAGTGACTATACACATGGACCTCACCAGGTGGAAAACACAGGAATCAAATAGACTACATCTGTCCAAAGAGTCAATGGAAAAGCTCAATACCATCAGTCAGAACAAGGCCAGGGGCCAACTGTGGAACAGATCATCCTTTGCTCATATGTAAGTTCAAGTTGCAACTGAACAAAATTAGAACAAGTCCATGAGAGCCAAAGTACGAACTTGAGTATATCGCATCTGAATTTAGAGACCATCTTAAGAATAGATTTGCCACATTGAACACTAACGATCGAAGACCAGGGAGAGTTGTGCAAGAACATCATACATTAAGAAAGCAAGAGGTCATTAAAAAGACAGGAAAGAAAGAAAAGACCAAAATGGATGTCAGAAGAGACTCTGAAACTTACTCTTGAATGTGAGCAGCTAAAGTGAAAGGAGGAAATGATGAAGTAAAAGAACTGAGCAGAAGATTTCAAAGGGCAGCTTGATAAGACAAAGTCAAGTACTATACTGACATGTGCAAAGACCTGGAGATAGAAAACCAAAAGGGAAGAACTCAGTATTTCTCAAGCTGAAAGAATTGAAGAAAAAATTCAAGCCTCGAGTTGCAAGGGGAAAATATTAAACAATGCAGGAAGCATCAAAAGAAGATGGAAGGAATACACAGAATCATTATACCAAAAGAATTGGTCAACATTCAACCATTTCAAGAGACAGCATATGATCAGGAACTGATGGTACTGAAGGAAGAAGTCCAGGCAGCACTGAAGGCATTGGAGAAAAATAAGCCTCTAGGAATTGATGGAATAGCAACTGAGATGTTTCAACAAATGGGTGCAGTGCTGGAAGTGCCCACTTTTCTATGCCAAGAAATTTGGAAGACAGCTTCCTGGCCAACTGATTGGAAGAGATCCATATTCATGCCTATTCCCAAGAAAGGTGATCCACCCGAATGCAGAAATTATCAAACAATATCATTAATATCACACACAAGCAAAATTTTGAATATCATTCAAAGGCAGCTGCAGCAGTATATTGGCAGGGAACTGCTAGAAATTCAGGCCAGATTCAGAATAGGGCATGCAACCAGCGATATCATTGCTGATGTCAGATGGATCCTGGCTGAAAGCAGATAATACCAGAAGGATGTTTACTTGTGTTTTATTGATTATGCAAAGACATTCGACTGTGTGGATCATAACACATTTGAATAACGTTGCCAAGAACGGGAATTCCAGAACACTTAATTGTGCTCATGAGGAACCTGTACATAGATCAAAAGGCAGTTGTTCGGACAGAACAAGAGGATACTGAGTGGTTTAAAATCAGGAAAGGTGTGCGTCTGTGTTATTTCCTTTCACCATATCTATTTAATCTTTATGCTGAACAAATAATCCGAGAAGCTGGACTATATGAAGAAGAATGGGGCATCAGGATTGGAGGAAGGCTTATTAACAACCTGCATTATGCAGATGACACAACCTTGCTTGCTGAAAGTGAAGAGGACTTGAAGCACTTACTGCTGAAGATCAAAGACCACAGCCTTCAGTATGGATTACACCTTAACATAGAGAAAACAAAAAATCCTCACAACTGGGCCAATAAGCAACACATGATAAATGGAAAAAGATTGAAGTTGTCAAGGATTTCATCTTACTTAGATCCACAATCAACACCCATGGAATCAGCAGTCAAGAGTCAAAAGACGCGTTAAAAAAAGAAAATTGCATTGGGTAAATCTGCTGCAAAGGACCTCTTTAAAGAGTTGAAAAGCAAAGATGTCACACTGAAGACTAAGGTGCACCTGACACAAGCCACAGTGTTTTCATTCTTCTCATATGCATGCGAAAGCTAGACAATGAGGAAGAAAGACCAAAGAAGAATTGATGCCTTTGAATTGTGGTTTTGGGGAAGAATATTGAATATAACCATGGACTGCCAAAAGGACAAACAAATCTGTCTTGGAAGAAGTACAACCAGAATGCTCCTTAAAAGAAAAGGATGGCAAGACTGTGTCTTAAATACTTTGGATGTGCTGTCAGGAGGGATCTGTCCCTGGAGAAGAACATCATGCTTTGTAAAGTATAGGGTCAGCAGAAAAGAGGAAGACCCTCAATGAGATAGACTGACACAGTGGCTCCAACAATGGGCTCAAGCATAACAATGACAGTGAGTATGGTGCAAGACCCAGCAGCATTTCGTTCTGTGGTACATAGGGTCACTATGAGTCGGAACCAACTCGACAGCACATAACAACAACAGTATAAAACAAACAATAACACACATAGTTCAACCACATATACGAGACTAAATGGGCACACCATTCCAAAATCAAAGACAAGAAGGCAGGAAGGGACAGGAAAACCGGACAAATGGAAACTGGGAACCCAGGGTGGAGAAGGGTAGAGTGTTGACACATCCCACAAGGTTGGCAGCCAATGTCACAAAACATTTTGTGCATTAACTGTTTAATGAGAAACTCATTTGCTCTATAAACTTTCAGCTAAAGCATAATTTAAAAAAAAAAAAAACTACCAAAATGTATATATTTTCCAAAACAAAGAAAATTAATAAGAAGGTTGGCATTCTTTTACGTCTTTGCAAATCTCTTTAATACTTGAATTAATGGAAGACAGTTAAAGTCTCATATCTGTATTGCCTTCAATCTGTTGCAATATGTTGTTTTGGTTCAAATGTATGAAGAAAATCAAACTTTACACAGGTACGTAGTTGGGAAAGGGGGGAGTATTTTAATTTTCTTTTGGTTATTCTTCTTTGATCTACATTAAAACTTGACTGGTATGATTCTCTTAAAGATTAATTGCAGTGTGGAATGTGAAACCACTACAACGAATCCTGTTACATAAAAATCTGCCCACCTACCTTGCATGATTTTGTATCATCATGTAAAATTTGGAAAAATTTGTTCAGTGAGGCATGTAGATTTTCCAAATTCGACACATTTGATTTACAAAATTTTGAAAAACAAACATTTGTTAATATAGCCATTGATTTCAGCCAAAATTTCTTCAAGTTTTTGGAAGTTGTCAAGCTCACAATGGTGGATATATGTTTTCTAAAATTCTAATTTTCACTACAAAGTTCAAATTCTATCATTGGCAACAAGTAGTCTTTTCCCTTGAAGTGACTGGCTCACTTCACTTCATTCATTCTCAAGAAAAAGTCTACCAAATGCTGAGTCAGAATAGCCAGTTCGTCAGTCATTCTTTCAAGTAAAAATGATGGTCCGTGAAAAAAGCAGAGAATTCATTTGGCAACTCAAACAATTGTCCTTAGGTCTTTCTTCAAGACACCATTGTGCTTCCCTACACAATAGAAGGGATTTACGTGTACTTCCCATTTTGTCAGAGTATTGAAAAAACATGTAACTAAGGGTCGATAATTAATGAAACTAATAATTTTTACTTTTTAATTAATACATTCTTAAATAAAGCTGGCTTTTTTCCTTTCTTTTTTCTTTTTCCTGTGAATATGTGGCAGAGAGAACACAGTGACTACTAGCACATTTTGGGGTGTCACAGTCTTGATTTGTGATAAGACCCCAGAAGTTTTACCCACCATTCCTTTTGGACCATCAACACAAATATCAACATAGTTGTTCCAGAGTCAACCATGAGATTCAAAAAAGCTGTTCAACAACTTTGACCAGCATCCATTGGTAAGACAAAAACTCTGAAGATGAGGTCTTCATGTTGGCAGCTAAAGCTTTAACTCGAGAAATCACAGTATTATTGGGAGTGGCAGTGTCAAGACTTCTTTTAGATTTTCAACCAGCAGACATTCAGCAAAGTCAACTACCCAAGGCTTTCTTAGTCTCTAAGCTATTCTGAGCTCTTCCCTGGCCAGTGTAATAGGATAGCTTCCCTGGAAGATGCTTCTGTGGCTTTTCATTGTTAGTTTGAAAAGCCTCAACAAATGGCTTAAGCTTATCATGTCTATGTTTAAATTACTTGATTCCCTTTTTCTTTAAACTCTTAATGATTCGTCCAAATATGATGTCACAGTTTCACTGGTACCATAATACAATTCAAAACTTTCCTGTAGGATAAGACGCAATAAGGTAACTTCTTAACAAGTATAGAGCTGAGGGGAAAATAGCTTTCATCACATTTTTATTTATTTACAGTTTCATCTACTTTCCTTGGATTAGATTTCTTCTTTCATGAGTAAGAGAATCCTCTGACATGTTAATTTCATCCTCTTCAGCACCTTTATACCACATGCTGCAGCTCTGTTTGAGAAAGAGAAAGAAAATCTTTTAATCTCATTTTTTAAACCCATGATCTATCCTGAAATGTAACAAAAATGTAAATAAATTTCATTTTATTTTAGAATAAGATATTAGATTTTAGAATAACAACTTTAGATAAAATTACAACATTTAGAAAAATTTTGAAATAAAAATTTAAAATATTACTGAAACAAGATGAAAAGTGTGCTTACTTTTTGTTGTATTTCTGCATAGGTGAAAGAAAGCAGTGAGATTTCAAAACAAAACAAAAATTTATGGAGACTGTGGCAGGTATAACGAGAGATAAGTAAGAACACAGTGAAAGTACTGAGAACAAGCTGAGTTAGTCTCTGAAAACGCACAAACATATACTTTATACCTAATGGCTTAGAAAATTCTAGAGAATATAGTAATACACAAGCACTCACTCCATTAGCCATCAGAGCAATGGCATCTTCCATGCCATGTAGTCTTCAGGAAATTCTATTGTACATCCGTGAAAGAGGAACAGTGAAAAGGGTAAATAATGTATTTGTATCAATATGAAAATAATTTTGGCTTGCAGACCCCTTTGGAAGGGTCACAGAGACACCAGGGTCCACATTCAACACTTTTGAGAATCACTATTCTACATGACTCCCTTTGGAAGCTTCAGGGCTCCTGGATGGAACTGGTCCTGAAGGTACAAGCTGGGGAATAGAGGAAAGAAAATCAGGGCACAGGGAATGTGGGCTTTCCTGCAGCCCTCATGGCTTCTAACCAGGCTCAAGGGGCTTGGTTCCTTGAACAGGAAACATCTCATAAACATCATGTGCTGTTGGCTTTCTCCTGCAGCTGCAGGCTTCCAAAAAAAAAAAAAGTCAAGGACGGCTCACGCATCATTCTCGCTCCTTTGGAGCTTTTCCCTGAGATCTTGGGGGTATGTTCAACTGCAGTCAACCTCACACATGTGTACGCCATTCTGGAGATGGGTCATAAACATTTGAACTACATTGGCTCAATAATGGGGACATTTTGGCTCCAAACTATGCTGAACTTTGCCCATTCCAAAAATATCCCATAAGACATTCCCAAGGCACTGAGTGATGCAAAACACATTTATCCACTTACCATAGACAAAAATGTGACTGAAAAGCAGAACTTCAGCATCTTCCCAGATAAAATAGATTATGTGGATAGTATCAACATACAAAATCTGCCTTTTTCCCTTTCTTGAAAACAACTTTCGTGGTTCATAACAGTATCTTTCAGTTTTGAGAATTACCTTGTTTAGAATCAATACCAAGCACCACCTCTACCCTCTTGCCCTTAAAAATAGAGGTAGAGAGAAGGCTTCAGCAAAGGGCATCAGCCCCATGTTTAGGAGTTTTGTGAAAATAATAACAGTAATAAAAGTGGTAAAAAGCAGTGGCAATGTGTCCACCTCCTTTATTGTAGGCACAGTCACAGCATCCACATTCTTACAGGATTGTACTGAGCCCCACAAGATGAGAGAGGGCTAGCACCTGACCCAGGGAACTTTCCTCCTATCCTGCTATCCCTTTCTGCTCCCTTAAAGGTTTTCAGTGTGAGCCAGGCAGGGATCCTATCTACTTTGCTCCTCTTAAGGACCCTGGCACGTAGCGATGGTTCAGAAATACTGGCTGAAAATATAAAAGTTTTACAAATGTTCACTTGTGGGTCCGCTGGTGTAACACACATAAAAAATACAATAACCTAAAACTCCTATCCCAAAATGGCTCAATTCTGTAATTTCATAATAAAGAATAATCATGGAGTCTCATAGAAAGGGCCCCAAAAGCATCAGACTTAAAAGATTATGACATGATGGAATTATTGAGCCTTAAATTGTTTTCTGAGTTGTAATTAAAAATAATATCTTCACCTTTATTTTAAAGACAAGGAAATTAATAAAAAAAAAACTTAACAATTTTCAGAATGAGGTTTAGAACAAACTTACAATGTTGCTAAGCAGAGTGAAGTTTATTTTAAACTGCCTGACATAGACTAAAAAACTTGCCTTGCTTATAAGTAACTTTGTGTGTCAGCACGCACTTCCACAATCCACAGCATGTGCAGATTAAAGGAAAATATTTTTGGGTCAAAATTTCCCCACATATGCTATCACGTGATCCAATTTCATATGTAAATGAACTCCTTTAAAGTAGGAAATTAAGCAAATCTGTTTTTTTCTCTCTCTAAATAGAAAAATAGATGATTCTCAAGGCATACAGCAAAGTCAGGACATTTATATCTTAAATTCCACAAACTCATAAACATCTGCATTTGCATCTGGAGTTACATAGCCTGTGTACCTGAACTGAAGGCCATCCACATGCTGTATCTGGAAAATGACTCCTCAAAAGGAAAAGTATTGCCAAATAAAGCTGGCTTCTTGAAGGTCACGGGGAAAAGCCTTTTTGAAAAATCATTCTGAACTCCACAGAGTGGGCCGGGAGCTTTAGAAGCCCAGGGCTTTTCTCTGCTGATTTTCGTCTCCTGAAATACCGAGGGGCCCTGAAATGCCTTGTTTGGGCCAACTAAGAGAAACAGGAATAGCCACATTGTGTTGTTCCCTGAGCCGTCCTGTTTCACAGAGCGGTCCGTAAACAATCTCCTCCGCCACACTTCGGGAAAAGCACAATTTTAG
This sequence comes from Elephas maximus indicus, assembly GCF_024166365.1. Lineage (NCBI taxonomy): Eukaryota > Metazoa > Chordata > Mammalia > Proboscidea > Elephantidae > Elephas > Elephas maximus. The sequence continues at coordinate 41,189,336 of NC_064819.1, forward strand.
GAAATCCAAACAACCTGTAAACACACTGACCCGGAGATAACCTATTCGGCAACAATGAAACTTGAAAAAAAAGACTTTACTTGAAAAAAAAGGAAAAGGGAAAACAAACTTGTGAAAAAGAAACATGTCCCTAATTCAGGAACTAAGTCACTAAAACTCAGATACTTCAGACCATGCCTTAATGGGTCTACCCTGGTTCTGAAGTCTTGTTTAAGTGGTTTTCCTCAAATAAATAAGTAAACATGAAGTGAAAGATGGCCCTGTAGCACTGAGGAGTAAGCAATGCCTTCAGCACCACTGGCATGTTCTGAATGCACTGAGTCACCAGGGCCACTTCCCACCCACTAGAAGGCTGTTATCAGAAAAATGGAAAATAACAAGTGTTGAGGAGGATGTGGAGAAACTGGAACCCTGGCACATTGAGGTAGGAATGTAAAATAATACCCCTTACCCAGCTACTGTGGAAAAAAGCATGGCAGTTCCTCTAAAAATTGAACACAGAACTACCATATGACCCAGCAGCTCCAATCCTAGGTCTATACCCTGAAGAAGTGAGAACAGGAATGCCAGCAGTACACCAGTGTTCACTGCAGCCGTGTTCACAACAGCCAAGAGGTGGGATCAACCCAAGTGCCCACCAACAGATGAATTGGTAAACAAAATGTGGTACATATACACAATGGAATATTGCTCAGCCATAAAGAGAAATGAAGTTCTGATACATGATACAACATGGATGAACCTTGAAAACATTACACTGAGTGAAGTAAGTCAGACACAAAATGACAACTTTTATATGATTTCACTAGAATAGACAAATGCACAGAGACAATAGTTTATCAGTAGTTACCAGGGGAGAGAGGAACAGGAAGTTATTGCTTAAGGAGTACAGAGTTTTAGTTTAGAAGAATGAAAAACTTGTGAAATTAAAGTGCTGATGGTTGCCCAATATGGTGAATGTGATCAATGTCACTGAATTGTACACTTAAGAATTGTTAAAAGGGCAAATTATATATATATATATTTTACCACAAACATACATATGTATATGTTAATTCATCATGAAAACACAGGGGCTCATCATCACAATCATTTGGTTAGTGCCCAACTGCAGGAAGTAGCACAAAGGAAAGAATAGCACCTCGTCTGTGCAGACCACTGAGGGGAAAATCCAGGCAAAAGAAGCTCAGGAAATTCAAATATTCCGTGGAATTCTCTTAGAACTCTCCCTCTGCTTCATGATGAAGCCCTGAATTTCATTCAAAACAAAAAGTATTTCAAAATCTTGTCTTCACAGTCAAATTACAATGACCTTAGAAAAGCAGGAAACCTTTGTTTTTGTTTTGTTTTCTTTTTTCACTTTGTCACTAGGACAAGGGAAACTCTTTTTAAAATGAGGAATTTAACAAACTCACATCAAGGATTAAAAACAAAGGGAGATGGCTCTGGGCCTTGGAATAACAACCTTGAAGAGCCAGTGTTCTCTTCAAATGAGAGGGAAAAAAGAAACAAGAATTTTAAGAAGCCTTTCTCCATGAGAGGGAGTTGAAGCAAAGATGAGGATGCAGAGAGAACATAGAGAAGACCCTGAAGCGTTGGCTGTCACATGGGCCAATGCAGCAGAGCCACCCCCAGCTGTCCCGTGAATGAGGAAACCAGCACCAGTGACCCTCACTGCCCCGGACCCTCTTCTCGGAGAACAAGGCGGGCAAGACGTGACCAGCCAGCAGCCAACCTGGGGATGGTCAAGTCCACCAGGGACCAGCCCTGACTGGAATTAACCCCAGGCTCAGATGTGCATCCTTTTCCCCATCCCAATCCTGGTGAAATGCAAGTCCCAAATCAGCCTACCACCAAGCCACACCTCACCGAGGTGTTGTTGGTTGCAATCCTCAAAGGATGGGCCCATTTAATGTACATTTTCTATCACAACTAGAGGATATAAGACCATTTCAGAATCTTGGAATTGCAAAACAGAGACTTTCTGAATAACATTTAAATGAGAAACACTATCAAGTTGTACAGGATAACAAATGAGAATTTATGCTCACTCCAAAATAAATCAATGCTTATATTCTAAGCAGCTTGTATATAATTATGAGACATTTTGTGACCTTTTGCCCCATGAAGTAGAATCATAAAACAATTCCCCTAGTTCCCCTTATGTTATAATAATTATTAAGCCAGGTAGATCTCCAGCGTTTCATAGACTCGCTTTTGTAAACTGCAGCCCTCCATTCCAACTCTTCTCCAGCCATGCACAGGAGACCCTTGAGGGTGCGAAGGCCAAACTCAGTTGTACAAAATCTTATCACTTACAGTCTCTTCATTACTTCCCCTTCTAAAATAATGGTGCCTCAGCTCATAGGTACATTATTGGTTATCTGTCTGAGTTCCTTTGAAAACTTTTCAATCTCACAAAAAAAAAGACACTGAAAGACTAAGAATTAATACGTCATTATTAACTTCCAGTCCTTCCTTCTTCACCTCCCCTTCAATTTATATATTCTTTGCTCATTCAAATACAATTTCCAAAATTTCATAGCCCCCCAAGTTAGGAACAAATAGCAAAATGGAAGGTAGAAATCACCAGGTTTTGTCAAAGACAATTGAAAAACTAGTTCTTATTCTCTCGCCTTCTTAGATTGGATTATACAGCTTCTCATAAAAACCACCTTGCACTCACAACTGAAATTGAAGACATCTGGACGAATGAGAGTTTTTTAATCTCACTGAATCTCATGCTAACAACCCATGAGGAGGGAGTAGGAAATGACTTGGACCATGAAAAGGAGGCCTCACTGAAGACAGGGAAAACTCCTCCAGGGAACATTTTAGAGTAAGATTTATAACAGAAAGTGTGGGTGGGGAAGGGCAGTTGTTTTGCCTCAGGGTGCACTTGCTAATAAAAGTGCTGGCTAACCCACTGCTTTTAAGTGCCACAGACCTATGAAGTCAGAATTCATTATGCACACAGGGGCTATTTACTGCCTCATAAACTGGTGGACAAGGAAATTGTTGGTGAAAAAAATGGTTTCCAAAATTTAAATGCAATCACTCATCCACCAGTTCTCTGAGGACCATCAAGTTCATCTCCAAGGATATTCCCTGCCAAAAGCAAAGTCCCATGTCCAGAGTTGTAAAAGCCTTCCTGCCCTGGTTCCATTTTGAGTGCTTATGCCACATCTGAACCAGGGTGTGTAGGGTTTTGAAAGGCAACAGACACACAACATTGCTGAGGGAGAGAGTGGGAGATGCGGAAGAGGAGAGCTAAGAGGAAGACAGGAAGAAACCAGAGACAGAACATCACCATCTTAGTAGTCCTCTTGATTTGGGGGGATGCAAACAGCACCATGCCACGGCCAACTTTTTAAACTTGAATTAGACTTGGCCACCACGTGCCAAACATTGTGCTACTGCTGGAGACAAAGCACCCAAAACTTTGCCTGGTACACAGTAACTACTCAAAAAGGTATTTGCTGAACTAATAATGAGTTAGGTAGGAGCCATCCAAATCTCTAGCCTAGGGTAAAGGTGATAAATCAATGCAAATGCCACCCTTCTAGGACAGAAACTTCGTCTCACCTACTTTGGACATGCTATCAGAAGGATCAACCCTGGAGGAGGTCATGCTTGGGATGGCAGAAAACCAACCAAAATCCCATTGCCATTGAGTGGATTCTGACTCATAGTGACCCTATAGTACAGAATATACCTGCCCCATAAGGTTTCCAAGGAGTGGTTGGTGGATTCGAACTGCTAACATTTTGCTTAGCAGGCTGAGCCCTTAACCACTGCACCACCAGGGCTCCAAGGATAGTAGAGGGTCAGTAAAAAAGAGGAAGACCCTCAGTGAGAAGAATGTGACACGGTGGCTGCAACAATGGATTCAAACACAGCAACAATTGTGAGGACAGCTCAGAACCAGGCAGTGTTTCATTCTGTTGTACATAGGATCGTTATGAGTTGGAGCCAATTTAAGGCACCTAGCAATGACAACATCTAAAACTCATGGCAACATCATACTGAATCATAAAATACTAGAAACATTCTCATTAAAATTGGGGGGGGCGGGGAATACCCACTCTCACCAATATTATTTACTATTGTCTAGGCTTTCTGGCCAAGACAATAAAATATGAAACAGAAATGAGAGGTACAATGCTTGGCAGCATTGCCCTAAATACGTTCCTTGGAACACTATTTTCCTGGAATGTAAAACATAGTTAAACAGTTTCTTGGCTATAAACTTTCCAAAGCCTTAAATATATTGACATGTGCTATGAGTCTCCAGGACTGAAAGCATTATCTAGCATTTCCCAACTTTTTGATCATTGAATTGCTTTTTTCTCAGAGAATTTTTAAAGCCTTGTGTTCCTTGAAACACTTTTTGGGAAACTGTATCTATTTTTTATATTCAGATATTTAATTTATGTAATCAGTCAAATATGTTTATCTTCTGTGAACTAAAGTAGGAGTTAAAAATGAGGATATTGAGTCAGAAAAAACTGGGTTTGAATCCAGGGGCTGAGAGAAAGTTCTTTCATCTTCCTTGAGCTTCAGTTTTCTCATCTGTAGAACACAGATTTTGGTACCTATCTTACAAAATACTGTAAATAGCAGATTATATATGTAAAATTGCTTACCTTCATATATATTTTAAAACTGAAAATAAAACAACAATGAGATACTACCTTTCTGATGGAAAATCAAAGCTGGAAAGGCAGTGAGATGGGCCCTCTCTCATCATGAATGTAAATTGTTACAACTCTTACCCATTGTCATTGAGTGGATTTTTAGTCACAGCGACCCTATAGGACAGAGTAGAACACCCCATAGAGCTTCCAGGGAGCACCTGGTAGATTCAAACTGCCCACCTTTCGGTTAGCAGCTGTAGCACTTAACCACTATGCCACCAGGGTTTCCTTACAACTCTTAGAGAAAGGAATTTGACGGTTTAATCAAAAGCTTTAAAAGCATTCATATCTTCCCAGCCAGTAATTTCATTTCTAGAAAAAAAAATATGATAAAGATGTTTATCGAAGCTTGTTTATACTAGTGAAATATTGGAAAGATTACCAATGTCCAGCAATAGGATACTAGTGAAATAGCTCACATTACAGGTATTAGATACTTGTCTTTCGTTGCCTGTCCCCTGGAATATTTCCTACAGTGCATAATCTTGTTGGGAGGCAATGCCTGCTAACCAGGAAGCCAAGGGGCCGAAGTGTGTCTTCACGCAGCATGCCCAGGGGCAGGCATCCAACTCAGATTTGCCCAATCATTGTCTCTCTCCCAGGACTTTGAATCTTGAGCAAGTGAAGAATTATAATTTTGTAAATTATAGACTCTCTATTTTAGCTCTGGAGTTGGCTGTTAACCAAAACGTCAGCAGTTTGAATCTACCAGCTACTCCTTGGAAACCCCATGGGAAAGATCTGCTCTGTCTTACCGGATCACTATGAGTTGGCACCTACTTGATGTCAACGGGCCTTTTAGTTTTATTATAGCTCTAGCTATTTCCTTGTGTGTGTGTGTGTGCGCGCGCGCGCATATGTGATAATACCATTCTTTCTTTTTTTTTTATAAGTCTCACCAAAGATTTTGTTATTCCTTTCAAAGAAGCGTCTTTTGGTTTTGTAAATCATCTCATTATTGGTTTCTGCCATCATCTTTATTCATTCCTTCTTTCTTGAATGTAGGAGACACTTGTCCTGAACACATACTCCCTCCTGTGTCTTAGGAATTTCCTACATATTGAGTTGGCTTCCCTGAGGTGGAAGCCAAAACTCAACTTCCCAGCCTCCCTGTAGCCAGAGTTCACACATGACCTGGATCCTGCCCAGTAGGCCACATAAGACTTCTGTTGGAAAGACACCTACTGAGGAACCAGGCACCATGCAGACTTCATGTGCATGAAATGGTGACTCCTTTCTGGCAAGGGTGAATTCAGAGGCATGAGTTGTGAGCTCCTGACATCCAATGGCCTGCATTAGTGATGAGCACTGTAGCATTTGAGCCCTACAGCAGTGCCAGTGGAGTCTATGGAGTTGTATTATGGCAGGGTTTAGGTGCTGTTTCTGGTGATGTAGTCTGTGAAACTCTTTGGTTCTCCCAATGATCGAGAGAGCCTTTAATTAACCCTTAATAAGTGCAGGTTCTGCTTAAACTAGCCACTGTGGGTTCTGTTGTCTCTAAGAAGTCATTGTTTCTTTGGATTGTCTCTACTGCTCTTTTTCTAGCTTCTTATGTTGGACCATTAGCTTGTTTGTTTTCAATCTTAATTTCTAATAGCTGGTTTCAAAGCTATAAATTTTCCTTTAAGTGAATCTTTAGCCACATTTTGACATGATGACACTTGTCATCAGCTCTAAGTATTTCGTAATTTCCTTTATGATGGCCTCTTTAACTCAGTCATTATTTTGTAGTTTTTTTGGATGCTCCCCAACATGTTTTTTTAAGTTATCCTTTTAATGTGCTTATTATAAATGTTTAAATTGATTGCATTGTGGTGAATGAATATGGTCCATATGATGTTAATTCTTTGGAATTTATTGAGACTTCCTTTATGGGTTAGTATATGGTCAATTCTTGTGAATATTCCTTATGTACTCAAAAAAAAAAGTCTATTCTGTATTCATTACCAGTGGTTTGCAAATGGAATTCAGGTGACAGGCTCCAACAAGCTCATATGAATTACTGCTTAAAAATAGAGGCCTAGGCCTCACCCTAAACTACTACATCTAACCTCTGAGGTGAGGCCCAGACATCTGTGTACTGACCAGCACACAGGTGATTCTGGTCCATAATTTTGGAAATCACTCTCTTTTGCTCCTAACTTAACATGTCCCCATATTCAGATGGGATCTGAGAAAACATTTCACATACATATAATCCTATAATTTCAAAGAAAAGGATTCCATATCCTTCCATGGTAAGTTTTTCTAGCATTCAAATGCAATCTGTATTAGATTCTTCTTCCTTATATCTGCCCTAAATCCTTCATACTAGTATATTGACCCATTTCCCCATCCCTCCTTCCTAATGGACTCAGATTTCATTTCTTCATCCTATGAGGCCTGCAAGACCCATGAAACCATGTGACTCAAGGGAGGCTGACCCCATTCCCAGCTCCAGAGTGGTATCCTTGGTAGTTCAGGCCCACCCCATTCCACTTGCCTATGATTGGTTCACACTTAAGATAATCTGTGAGTGAAGTTCCCCCCAAGATTGTTGCTGGTAGCCAGGAGAAGTATGGGATCTAAATTGGCCCAATCAAAGTACTCAGGGGAGAACCTTTACTCCACCTCAGAGGAGAGGGTTATTTTGCATATATAACCTTCATGATGCAAACAATGAATAAAATAGCTCCAGATGATGCTGTCTTACAACGAAGAGATAAACAATTTCCAGGACAAAGTGAATTCTGTGGCCAGCAAAGTAGAAAAGCAAAGAATTTGGGTCCTTGAGCCAATAACACAATCAGCTCAAAACCTGCCCTTCACCAAGATTTCCTGTTACATGAGATAATACACTTACTGTTTAAACCTCCTTGAGTAAGGATTTCTGTTGCTTCAGCCTAAATGATCCCAACTGATACACTTTCAGTCACTATGGATTAAAAACTCAACAAACATTTTTGATTATGAAGGTATGAGTCATTCATCTACTTGAAGACCACAACTAAAATAATTGTTCAACCTTCTCTAAACAGGGCCCTCACGGTTGTTATTTTTTAGCATGAGTGTCACCCTTCATCCCTTTACTCAGAGTCCTCATTCTCTTATGAACTTACTCCATAGCATTTTGGATTCCAGACAGTTTGAATAGTGCTGAACATAATAAGGGTTTCCTCCAATCTGTCGCTTACGTATGGTAACCCTGTTGCCAGCCTCAGTGGCCACAAATTTTAGGAATAATGCGACTGTGACTGAAATGAGAAAAATCAACATATTTACAAACATAGGCCACTAGAATATAAATGCCTTATGGAAAAATGAGGTCGGGAGGCTGTTAAAAACTTTTAACCTACCGTGTTATATTGTAAAAAAAAAAAAATCTGTGGCAATGTCATGTTGCTGAACAGAACTGTCTAGTTTTGCAGGGGTAACTATCTAGAAAAAGAAGGGCCAAATGTGAGGATTTATCACTGTTTATAAGCATTACTTCTCTCATTCTGGCCAACTGGCACCTAGATGGAATCACCCCAGGGGTGGACGTCAGTCCAGCCACCCCAGGCTTCTTGGAACCCTTTGAACATGCCAAGCTCACTCCTTTGTATCTTCTGCTTCATCTGCCCTACACCTTCCCATAGCTGCTTCCTCTGAGTCGTTCAGCTCTCAGTTCAATGTCACCCCAGAGAAGGATTTCCTGACCACTAAACTAAAGTACTCCCAACCTCCATCTCCCCACTGAATCATCCTGTTGTGTTATCATCACGGCAATTTTTTCCATTAGAAATTTTCTTGTTTATGTATGAACTTGTTTACTGCCTGTCTTCACACCACTTTTCTCTATCTGAAAGTCCATTGTCCATCTCCCCAACCCTTGAATTTAGACTTTGCAACCAGAGACTTTGGCTGTCTTCTCCTCTATGTTTCCCCAGCACCTAGGACAGCATAGAAGAGACACTCAAAAATATTTGCTGAACAAAGGAATTGGCTGATTAAATAGAACCCCAGGGCTTGGGCAACACCCATCCTCCAAGGAGCGGTCAACCCACACTCTCTCTCCCTCCTCTGCTTCTTGGTATGTTGGCCTTACTCTCTTCTATCATAAATGGGCTTCCTTCAGGGAACCAGGGTGGAGATGAGACTGCTGCAGAAATTTCGAGCATACCCACTGAAAGCTGTTGATCTACAAGGCAAAAAGAGCAAGCCTCTTATTACCTTCACTAACAATCCCAGGGAAGGACTCTAAGTAACTAGGATTGATCCTGTGGCTCTACCTGGCCAATCACTATGGCCATATGATGGTGTGGTATAGCAGAAGTAGGTCACATGACCACCTCATGGCCTGTGTGAGCACACCAGGAAGACGCTGAGTGGGAGGAAGAGAGTTTTCCCTAAGGATGTAGCCATGTGTCACCAGTAGAAGGAAGGAAGAGATTCCAGGCAAACCAAAGAAACATATGTAAAAATGCTCTAGCTATAGCAAGGTATTTACATTTTCATCCTCTGCTGATGTATTGCTCTCTTGAAATTCCCAGTTGTCATGGATTAAATTGTGTCCCCCCAAAATAGCTGTCAATTTGGCTAGGTCGTGATTCCCAGTATTGTATGATTGTCCACCATTTTATCATTTGATGAGATTTTCCTATGCTTTGCAAATCCTATGCGTTATATTGATGAGATCTACAAGATTAGATAGTGTCTTAAGCCAATCTCTTTTGACACATAAGAGAAGCAAGCAGAGAGACATGGGGGACCTCATACCACTAAGAAATCAGCACCAGAAGCAGAGCATGTCCTTTGGACCTGTGGTCCCTGTGCTGCGAGGCTCCTTGACCTGGGAAGATGGATGACAAGGACCTTCCTCCAGAGCCGACAGACAGTCAAGGCCTTCCCCTGGAGCTGACACCCTGAATTTGGACTTGTAGCCTAAGACTGTGAGAAAATAAATTTCTCTTTGTTAAAGCCATCTACTTGTGGTATTTCTGTTACAGCAGCACTAGATAACAAAGACACCAGTTATTAATAAAAACAAAGTGTATCGACTTCAGGGCTTACTTGTGATCTTCCAATGACTTCATTTTCCTAGTTCCAAAGAAAATGATGTTTATCTTTTCCTCTTTAAAGGATTAATATGAAGGTTAATAGGAAATTTGCCATGTTCTCTAGAAAACTGAGTTGAATCATATGTAAATATAAATGCAAGTTATCACATAAAAATAAAAGTAAAATTAAGAGTTACAGTCTTTTAAAATCATTTAAATTTTCAAACTTTAATCCTTTTCTTAAAGTGGTATTTATGGCTTTAAAAAGTAGTTTAAGTGGCAGCCTTGGAGGTAACTCTAATGAAGCAAATGAACTTCTCGGCATTATTTGAGTAATATGATTTCCTCTTCTCCCATCAACTGAAATTCCACTTTTAACTTAAGATGTGAAAGTAAATTTCACTCTATCTTTATATCAGAAAAGTGAATGAAAACTTGAAGTAAAAGTACAAATAATTCGGGCCAGGAAAAAATATTTTTAAGGAGTATTACCTGCACTTCCCAACTCTGACCTTCATGTTGTAGAGACATCTAAAGTCCAGATAACAATCAAATTTTGACCTCAAAATAATTTCCTACTTAGAAAGGGATCAGGAGGAAAGTATAACAAATTCAAGACACCCAGAACTACTTAATATTTTCACATTACTATGGACTTGTACATGCTGATGTTAGAAAATATAAGCCAAGAAATACAAACTTATTCGCTAGTCATGCTTACCTACTAGATACATCTATGTTGCTCTTCTTTTTATTAGATCCCTGTGTCCATAAAACATTCAACAATTCAACTGCATTTTTTGTAGCCTGATTTGTCAATGAAAAGCTCTTCAGTCTCAGATCTTTTCTGAAAGCTCTCCAACTGCAGAAAAGTTTTGCATAGGTAGAAACCACAAAACAAAAAGAAGTTCATGAAATTCAGTTTTGCAGAGTTCACAAGGGCAGATTCTCTCAGCTTGATGTCAACACACACCCTCTACCTACACCAACCATTCTACCAGAGACAAGAAGAAGTAGATGCTTAAACCTGCTTTCCAGATGGAAAATTCCCCCTAAAGAGACTCTGTCACTCCCAGCCTCTTTATGTTGCCCCTTCGCTGACACCAGAACAGCACCTAAAACGCACCTGTGCCCTTACTTAGATGGACATCCCTGTACAAAGGATCTTCGTAACCTAGCCACTCTCCCTCTCCTGCCTTGTTCAGCCTCCCCCACAAATCCCAGCTGCCAATTATCCTAAACTTTCCACACCCACGTCCCAAGACATGGATTTTGGAAATTTAGTTCTTATTTTCATGTCCCCCCAAACTATTTCCTTTTCAAGGGAAAAAGTACTTTAAGAGTCCTCCCTCATCCTGAATGAAAAACTGGCATACGGAAAAAGCTCACAGTCTCTCAGATTCTTAAGATACTTAAACTCCAGAGACTTAAAAAGTAAATAGGTGAATGTCGGGCTCATCGGGTAAGTCAGTCTTTCTTCAGCCAAAAACAATTCACAGCTGTATCTCTCATCAGGCTTGATGCAGCAGAATCGTCCCCTCTCATTCGCTAGCTAATAACAAGGGCCAAGTAAAAGGGACATTTGCTTTTTGCAAAGAACATATAATTCCTCTCACTGGGAAAATTAAATTATGAATTTATCCTATGTACACTTTGTTTACACTTTGATTGGGGAAGCTTTGTGTGAAGTTACAATAGAACAGACAGCAAATCACATGTAAAAACACCAACCTGGAGATGAAACCTTAGCTGCAAAAGCCAACAACGAAAAAAAGGGAGAAAAAGACCCAGGATAAAGAAAAGCTATTTTGTGTCAGGTTGTTTTAAGAAAAAGAGTTTATATGATTTATTTACACAGCTATTAAACTGCAAAGGTGTTTATATATGTAAAATATGCAGATTGGAGGAAGTCAGCGGCTACCTCCACCCTCCTGAGGGGAAAAACCAAAGTTCATTACCAATAGCCGGTCTACCGCAAGGAAGTTTGCAACCCCCCGGGGCCTGGAACTCTAAAAGGTCATTCAACCCTCAGGTGGACTCGGGTTTCTCCATTTCTCTGTCCTTCCGCTTTTCTTTTTCGTAAAAAACTTATAACATTCACATTTGATGAGGTTCAAGAGGTCACTTCCCTCCGTGTCCCCACCTCCTGATCTGGCCGAGAGGCGGTCTCCGGACCCCTTTCTGAACCACTTCCAAGCCGGCAGCGCGTGGGGAGCGGCACGGCTGGCTGAGGTTTCGCGCCTCGCGCCTGGCAGCCGCCGCACCACACCTACCCAGGGCCAGTCTCGCCCAGAGCAGCCAGCCCGCCCTCCCCGCTCGGCACCGCGCCGCCTCGGGTCGCGGGGAGGCCCGCTGTGGTCTCAGAGCAAAGGGCCGACAGACCCAGGAGTGATCGTTTATTTTTGCCTTTTCCAAGCAGTGTAAAAAGACAGAGACAAGCCTGAGGGACGTTTAGGAAAGAGAAGGCACGAACAAAAATGCTCTCTCGCTTTCCAACCCCGCTTCAAAAGTTGTCGCCCTTGGTGCCTACGTTCTCCTTCCACTCCACCCGCCGATACCATCGTCCCACTCCGGGGTCGCAGCGGCCACCTCTCCCCGAAAGCACCTTCACCCGAGCTACCCAGGCACATCCAGCGGGCGAGGTGGTGCGTCTAGGAATAGGAATAGAGGTAGCACTATATCGAATCGGACGAAGGCCACATAACTCCTAGGGGAGCTAGACTGGCCCCCGGCACACCAAGCCCAGCTGTGCGGAGGCGCGCCCAGCTGCCAGGGCGCCCTCGCGTCCGCACACACCTGCTGCAGGCCGCAGCTGCTCTGGGCTTTGAGCCTTTTCATCCTTTTCCCCCGACCCGTTTCTAATACTTAAACCGTAAAGCAAAGCGAAGAAGTTTGGTGGCGCTGGGGCAGGTGCAAGGGCCCGATTATCCCCAGGCCAGCGGGCCGCAGCCAGCAGTCTGCCGGGGGAAAGCTGCCGACCCGCGCTGCCCACGCGAGCCCACTGTCCGAGTCATTCGCGCTCTCTGCTTCAGGGCGGATGTTCGCTGAGCGCGTTCCACCACGTGGGCGCCGTTCGAAGCGCTTCGCTTGTATTAAATCGTTTAATTCCCCCAAACAACCCTGTAGGCATCCATTATTATCCCAATTATAGAAACGACAAGCTGAAGTCCAGGAAGATAACCTATCTTGCTCAAGATCACGAAGCTAGTAAGTGCAGGGTGTATTGCAGAGGGCGGGGGAAGATTCACAGAAGAAAAAAAATAAATAAAATAGGCAAAAAGCATTTATAACCTTACTGTTTCAAATTGCCGGTTACATTTTCAGAGTCGGAGCTGCGAGCCTAGAGGGGAAGGAGAGGGATTCCAGATGGAGGCCCCGGGCTTCCTGGCGTGCGCTTGGGGCCAGAAACCCAGACCCGGCCCACCGCCCAGTCCCGGTCGCTGTGGGGCTGGCAAGGAGAGTACTTTGGGTGCCCTGCTGCCCGCACAGGGCGACCCAGAGCCTGGGCCTCTTGCCAAGGAGGAACCGGGCGGAATGCAGGCTGCTGGCGGGAGGCGCACGTCCCCAGGTACCACAAGCGCCCGCGCAACTCCCTGCAGCGTGCGGGGCATTTTCCTTTCTGTGTTGTCAAGCTTTTTCCGACGGGATCTCCGGGAGCGCAGACTGGCTGTCTGAGTCTCGAACTCTCATGAGCGAGCCCAGGTTCTCCCAACCCGCTACCGCGCTGGGAGAACCGCGGTCAGGATGTGGGCCCTTTCTCCAGGCATAGTTTGTTCTGCGGCTCAGGGCAAGCGACGCTGTATCTTGCGCTGGCTGTGTGCCTCCGAAGGAGCCCCCTAACAGACCTCAACCACACACACACACACACACGCCACGATGCACACACACGCGCGCGCGCCACGGTTTGCACACACACACACACACACACGCACACACACACACACACACACACACACACACACACACACACGCCAAGATGCCGGCCCTGCAGGAACCAGCCAGGCCCCGACCCACCCTCTAGCTGAGCCAGCGCGCAACTCCACCCCGGTACAGCGAAAGAGTCTGATCTCTCCATGGCCAGCGGAATCCGAGCGAAAGGAAACATCTCCCCTAGAGTCCCCCGTTCGCTGTGGAGCCCCAAGGCTCCACTCACAGCCCAAACAAGCCCTAGCCGGCGGAGGCGGGCTTAAAGTTGTAGGTCCATTATAGACCCATCCCTCCTTAGGGAGGACAAACAAAACTCGCAACCTCCTTGTGAGATTGCTCAGGGAAAGAAAGACCTCAAGAACGCACTAAACTTACCCGGCGCCTTAAAATTAAACACCGCCTTTGATGAATTGATGAATTAGGCCAAGAATAATGGTATATGTGTATGTTTCTGTCAGAAAGTTAATACCTTTTTGCAGTAATTATCTTATTTCACCTTTACAATTACCGTTGGAGGGGGCGTTTTATTATTACTCACATTTTTTTAAAAAATAGAAACTAAAGCTCGAAGACATTAAGTGGCTGACCCAAGGTCAACTGGAGGAGGGGCAAGTCGTCAAAGTGTAAATGAGGACCAACCTAGGTTCAACACGCCGCCATTCATCCTCCCAGGCAGAGCTGCACTGATTGTGAGGAAAGTGCTCTGAATGGTGATAGGCTGGGGTGAGGGAGGGAGGAAAAAATTCAGACAAATGAACAACTATTTGCAAAGCATTTGTATAACGTCCTGGCTTGGACTGGAGATAAGTGCCAGCCGTCCTTCTGGTCTATTTCTCCAGACTCTCATCCCTCCAGCCTATTCCTAAAGCACTTTGAAATGACAGGGAAAAACCTCTTCTTGCTTGACACTGTCTGGATCTACTATGTGGTCCACAGGGATAAACACACAGACATGCATACTTATGTACAGATATTTTCAAAGGTGTGATCTTTCAGTAAAACAAACTCTATTATGATCTGTGTGTATTTACAGAGGGAGTGTGGGGTTCAGTCTATGACAATTGAACATAACAAAATGCTGCTTTTCACAGCTCACTGTTAAGTGACACACCCAGCTTTGATTGAGAGCAGAAAGCTAAGAAACTCAGGGTTTGAAGTCACTTGGGGGGGGGGGGCCTGGGCGGAGAGCTGCTTGTAAAACACGTGCCTAGAATAATTTTCCAATCTTATTTCAAACTTCCCCAAAGGGTAGTGTGCTTGTCTACACCAAAATGTGATTTTAGGTAGGAGAGCTGGAGCTGGGGGGTATGGAAAGGAGTACGAAGGTGCACTTTTAACTTTTTTTTTTTCTGTGAAAAAAACATGTCTGGGATTTGAAATACATTTCAGCAAGAAATTATGGAGAGAAAAGATAGATGAGGCACGTATGGCGAGCTTTTGATAATAACTGAATCTGAGTCGTGGGTATATGGGGGCTTATTGTACCCCCTCTGCACATCTGTGTATTATGAAGCTTTTCATACTAAAAATATGAAAAGATAAAAATGAAAACCCAACCTATTCACTGAAATTGTATTGTGTGTAAATTATGTATTTTAAAGGATTTCTTTAAATCACTTGCAACGGAGAATGTCTTTTTGTCTCAAAAGACAAAGCCCCGTCCCCTCACAGACACCATGTCACAGGGAAGAGACCAGTGGGTGACATCTCCGTCTGAGTTGCACATCTGGATTCCTCTGGCCTTTTCTCAGCCCCAACGCCCCTACTCTGCCTGTTACCTCCCCCTTGTATCCAGCCAGCCCCAAAAGTACTCCTAGTGCCCTTTTATCTTGCAGACTTCACCAGGACAAGTTTAGATAGCTGTGCAGTTTAGCTAGCTAAAATGAACAATAATAAAAGCAAACGTTGTCCTTCTGTCACTGTTGATACTAAGAGACAAGAGTGGTCTTGGAGCCTCACAAAGGAGAAAGTTGAGGCACAGAGAAGGTGAGCGCCTTTCCTGGGCCACTTCGCCCTGGAGACGGAATCAGATCTCCATGAACTCAGTGGTTTTGTTTGCTTGTTCTCTGCAAGGAGCTTTCCAGGAACTCCAGAAGAGACTTTAAAAGGAAGACCCAGTGCCCCTGCCCCTTGTTTCGGGGAACCAATATAACTGACTTGAATCCTGAATTTCTTCAGCAAGACCTAAGCGTGTTTGCAACGGAGAGGGCGCATTTCAATAGAGCGGTATCAAGTATGTAACTAATTTTCTTTTTATAAAATAATTTGGGGGTAGGAAAATCAGACTGTGTTCTAAAGTGGCCAACCGGACTACGAGGTAAGCGACCCTGTGTGAAGGAATCTGTCCGCCTGACGACCAAACTCCAGGGCGCGGGGTGCGGACACGGAGCCTAGCGCAGGTGAAGGAGGGAGCACCGCGCGGGCCCGGACCTTCCGCACGCGCACGCGCCGGCCCGAAACCGCGCTCGCAGCCCCCCGCCTCCATTCCCGAGCGCCTGGCGCCACCCAGCGGGCGGAAGAGAAACTCCGGCTTCTTCTGGCACGGGCGCCCAGACAGAATCCGAGAACATTCCGAGGGAGGCAAGGTGACGCTCATTTATTTGGCGACTCCAAGACACCCAGCGCGGCCTTCCCAGTTTGCCTTCTCCCCACCAGCAAGGTCACCGCAACCAGGCATTCTAAAGCGCGCCGGCCGGGCAAAGATTCTCCTTTTCCCCTGGGTCGGAGGATGAAAAATGCTCTTTCCTACAGCACAAAATGCCCAAGGCGGACCTTGGCGTTGACGGGCGACGAAGAGCAGGGCTGTATGAGCTGTGCCAGCCGCGCGCCTGCAGGCAGAGAGAGAGTCAAGTGGAGGGTGGCGTGAGGGCGAGGGGCGTGTAAATCACTTGGAGGCATTTCTGGCCCGAATCCCTGTTTCCGAAAGGTTGCGGGATGGCTTTGACGTTGATTATATAGCTGTTCCCTTTTCAAGTGCGCGCCCCTCCCCGCCGCAGCCCGTCTGGTGTGTGAGGATTGTGTTTGAAAGGGAGGAAGCATTCTTGAAGTGGTGGCTGATGGATTGTCTAAACCCTTCTGGGACATGTGGGCGGGGGTTTTCGAGGCAGTTCATCAATAAAGACCCCCCAGGAGAGACGAGGGGGGCGGTGGCTGGAGCACAGCCCCCGCCATGCAGCGCGGAGGCCTGGGGCCTGAAGCCGAACCCGCACGAGCTGGGTCCCAGGGGAACTGGGGACGAGAAGAGGATGAGGGGGCCCGGGGCGGAGGGCAGGGGGCGTCAGGCGCCTCCAAAGACTCCTCTCTGGCTGGACCCCTCGACCCACTGAGGCAGTTTCTTGCACCGACAGAAAGGTTACCCAGCCACCAGACGGGTGTGGAAGCCCAAACTGGGGACTGAGGTGACCAGCCATCTTCAGGCGGTCTGGAAACGTTTTTCCTCTAGGACGGAGTGTCTTGAATGTCCTTTGTCCCCATTAAGCTCCATTCCGGCCGCTTAGCCACGCTTGTAGCGTGTGGGTTCCCTTGCTACAGATTTCTTTTCGAAGTCCCCCCCCCCCAGCCGAAAGCCTGCTCACCTCACCCATATTGGAGGGGCTGGGCAGAGGTCCACCTCGGTGGGTCTGACCCACTCGGAGACCGGAAGGCCAGGCAGCAGCCGCCATCAGAGATGCCCCCTCGGGGCCCGCTAGGCTCCAAACCGGACTCCAGCCGGCGCCTGGAAGAGAAGGCTGCCCTGGGCTCAGGAGCCCAGACCAGGAATCTCCAGCCCACGCTCCCTGGAAGGATTTGGAAACCTCGTTGGCAAGGCTGGCCTGGAGAGGCAGCTTTGGGTACCAAGCGTTCCCAGAGCGCCGTCGGCCTCCTTTCGGTCCCATCACAAGCGTGACCTCCCTCCCCATGGTCCAGGCCTCGCGGGGCTCTCATCCTCCAAGGCCTGGGCTCTCACTGCCCTTCTGAGGAGGCGGCCTGCTGACGTCGCGCAACCTAAGTTCAGGCGGATCCCTTGAGCGGGGACCGACAGCTGGGCAGGGGGAGGTACGGGGGGAGGGAAAATGAGACTAGGGCTGAGGGGGGGAGGGCTCCCACAAGGCAGCTACTCCGATGCGGCGCCTGGGCGCGCCCCTAAGTCCAGCGTCGGGTTCTGGGCGCCTAGCACTTATTTATCCCCACAGAGGATGCTGGAGGACAAAAGAAATATTTGGACGTCGGAGCTGATTTATATTTTTGGAAGCGCACCGTTTCCTTTTCTGAAGAGAAACGAGCGAGCCCCACATCCTGAGCCCAGCGGGGAGGGCAGAATGGCGTTTTGATGCGCAGGAAGTGGCTCTGCGGCCCTGAGGCGCGTGGCCCCGCGCTCTGCGGATTCCGCCGCCCTCCGAGAACTTTATTTGGGAGGCAGGGGGAAAGGAGACAAGCTAGGCTAGAGGGGAAAGCCCGGCACGGCAGGGTGGGACCTCCAGGGCACCTCCGGGCGGGCGAGCCTCGCCTCTTGTCTGCGTCTCTTCCATGACCGGGCTCGAACCCCCCGGCGCGTTTCGCCCGGGCCTTCTTCTGCCCTACGCGCACCTAGCCGCGGTTCTGCCCAGACCAACCCCTCCAGGCCGTAAGCGCCTCCCGGGTGGGCCCACTACTTCTGCCAGCGCCACCCAGCATGCGGACCAGGTCCGGCCTTCTTCCCTAGACTAAGCGGCCTCAAGGACTGGTGCCGCGACGACCAGGTCCGGAGGCACAGCCGAGCCTAGCCGTGGCACCCTTCGGGCTCTGTGTGCCGCACCCAGCTCCTATGCCGCCGCGCCGCCGCCGCCCGGATTCCCGGGCTTTCCACCCTATAGCAGTCCATTCCTTTGCAGCAGCCCCAGTGCCTACGAAGTTAACGCGTTGCGGGCACCGCCACCGAGATTTGCGTCCTCCTTTCTCCAGAGACGGGGGTACAGGCATCCCTGCTTATGTTCCTTCGCCATCGGGAGCCCTTTCGTCCCGGCCCCCTTTTCTCTCTTTCCCTCAGGCATCAGAGCTGCCTGTGAGGCGGAACGGCCTTCCCTGCTGTGGAATCCCTCTTCTCCAGCCCCGGCTTCCCACCCATAAACGCAGCAGGCCTAGGCGATGCCTATGGCCGGTCCACCGTGCATCCTACGCAGTAGCCAGCACAGGACCACCGCGTCCGCACCGGGTCAGTGCCTGCGGGCGGGTGAGCGGCCTTTCGGGAGCACCCCAAGGATGCGGTCTGCGAACCTGCGACCTCGCAATCTGGCGAGTGCAGAGATACGAAGAGACGCGGTCTTCGCATAGGGAATCTGGCAGAAGGAACCCCTCTCTCCTCCTTCCCCAGGCACCCTCGGACCTGGCCAAGTGGGTGATCGGGTCTTGCCTACCGCCAGGCAAAGAAATCTGGGGGCTGTCTGAAGAAGGTGGCTATGAAAACAGTCCTACTCGGGACACAGGCGTTTGGAAAGCGGAAGGATCTATCAAATAAACATTTGGAATTGGGTGGCTGGTGTTCAAACCCGGAGGTCTGGGGGTTTCAGGACGGATGAAGGAGAGCAGACGCTGGAACGGGTGTAAAAGTCCGACTGGTAGCCCTCCTCACGCGGTAACTCTCTCCAGCACCAGCCTGGGCACGTCCTGAGGTTGTTCCTGGCCGGACTTTCTATCATTAGTTTCTAGCAAGGCCTCTGCGACGTGCAGGCCCGTGCGCCTCCGTCATTTCCTCATACACGCCGACATCCCTAGGATGCAGCCGCCTGGCAGAAAGGCCTCGCGGGAGCGCGAAAATCCTTTATGCACGTTGTCTTTGGGCAGTTCCAGACTGAATTGGAAAGAGGCTTTCCTCCGTCCGGCCCAAGCAGGAGGAGGGAAAGTGGTGTACAGCTGAGCCAACTGCTCGGAGAGGAGACCTTAGATAGCTGTAAACATTTTCCAGGCGGATGCGTCTCTCTTGTCGGTAACTGGCTTAGTCTAAGCCTTTTCATGTAAAACCCACGAAGCAGAGGAAACATGCTTAAGAAAATAAAATTCAAACCGCAGTAATAAAGAGATTTCCTAGAATAAAATGCAGATTACAGAACAAAATCGAAGAAACTCAAGCTTTCCGAAGTTTACATTCCCTTGCGCTAGAGCAGGGGCGGGGCCTTCGGGACTGGAGCTGGAGCTGAATCCTCAGCGAAGACCGAGACCAAACCCGGCGGGAGGGGGGCGATGGAGAGGACCGTTCGCACTCCGCAGTCCGGGCTGTGTATTTCTGGCTAACCAGGGAGCGCCTGGGCTCATACGTAATCATTTAAACGAACCATACCATTCCTACCCGTAAGAAAAAAAAAATCAAGATTTTTGTCGTTTATAAGGCAATGATAGTCCGGAAGAGCTCACCCCCACAAGGAGGTACCTCTGTCAGAGGAAGCGGGGCTGTGTTTCAGAGATAAACAGAAGGTTCCTTTTAAAGGCTAGAAACTTTCTTTTTAATGTCTGCTCAACAGAAATGAAGATATTCTTGCAAGGGATTTTTAAAAAAATGACATAATTTGTTATTATGCTCATTCTTACCAAAGAGATTTGTATAGATTGGTGCTTAAAACAAAATCTAGAGAGGGTTTGCTGCAATGTGACTGAAGGAGCATTGGATTTGGAACCCCAGGCCCCTGCTGCAGGCCAGCTCTACCCCTTGCCTATGTGTGACTAGCTAGCCATTCAGTCTTCCTGAGCCTTAGCTTCCTGACCTCTCAAAGGGATGATGGTATCAAAGCCACTAGGTGATGATATGATGTCTACAGAAAGGACTGTGCCCTGTAAAGTCTACAATAAACACATACAGGACTTCCGTATTTCTAGTTCTAGTGGTCTAGGCCAGGGTAACCATTTCCATAGGCAGAACTGGGGTCCTCAAGAGAGAGTTTTGGAGAGCTATCTTTCCTGCTCAGAGAACTAAGAAGGCCACCAGCCTCCTAATCTTCCCAGCATGCAGGGGCTCCTGTGCGGTGCTTAGACCCCTCGAGAGAGAAAAGGCTCCAAGTCAGCAAACACTTTCCCGAGCTGGAGCCCTAACTGTCCCCAACATCTATTGCCCTTCAGGACATGCCTAGTAAAATGGATACTATTGTCACTTGGATGGGGAGGGAGCCTTAAAAATTTCTGATATTTCAACAGTTGAATTGGTAGAAAATAAAAATATGCAGAGTAGGGGTTTTTAATGAGTGCCATTTTCAGATCTGTGGACCCCTAAAATTCCATGTAAAATGGGATTTTTTTATTTTGGAAGCAGTTTCCATAGTTTCTATCATATTCTCAAAAGAATAGGTGACCCAGAAAATTTGGAAACTATTGAATTTTAGGGTTAGTGCCTTTTATTCTTCAGTCTCTGGGTCCTAAAACCTTTTAGGGTGTACTCGGAAAGCAGGTACACCTCTGAGACCCATACATAGAGCTCCCAGGCACAGAAGATCAGAGGGGATCCATTGCTGAGTACAGAGATACTGACTCACTGAATTTCCCCAAAACGTCATTATTCACCATCTCCACTTACAAACAAGGTTGCCTTCCTTCTCCCTATTCTTCTCAGATGGGACAATTTTCTTCCCATTTAGAACATACACAAACACACACACTTGAAGGCCATAATATTAGTGGGGCTCTTTTTAGACACTATATGTTCTCCTCACTCCAGTTTCTATTTTATTTAAACAATTATTTACAGACACTTTAAGCACTGATTTAGTGAACATTTTAGATTTAATTCTACAGTTAGTTAATTATTTTTAAACTAGTCCATGTAAAATGACCAAAAGGAATAAGGAAAAAAAAAAAGAAAGAAACAAATGGGAACCTACTCCCCTCAAAATGCTCACTAGTCAGTCAGAAAGAAATTCTTAGAAAGTGGATAAAACTGCAAACTCCCTACCCCAACCCAATCAAAACATCCGACTGGGAAAAGACAGAGTTGTTTCTTTTTTCTATTGGAAATGAGTGGTAAACTGAGTTCAGTTTGGCCGTGTTTTCTTAGCTGATTCTGGGCTACAATCAAGCCATTTTGGGGCACATTCCCATGTAGGTATCAGGGGTGCTCTGGAGGAAGCTGTCGACGCCTGTTCAGCTAATTTAGGTTTTCTTTGTCTAATTACTGTGGAGCTTAGGGAAAAGGAGCCGGCTCAGGGCAGTAAACTGACACTTGGTCTCTGTGTGTGGTATCCAGGCAGGGTTTGATGGAAAAAGCCTGCTTCCACTCAATTTCAGGTCACTGTCTGAGGCCAGCCCAGCCCAGCCCCCAGTCTCCCCCTACTACCTCCCCTCTCCTTGCCTTTCACAGACCCCCCAGCACACTCAGCCAGGGCTGGTCCCTCAGGAGGTACAGACAGCTAGTCCAGGCCCAAGGGGTCTGCCCGGTTCTGTTCTGCCCAAGCCTTTTTCCCGAACCACAGACCTCAACATAAATTCCCCCTCTCTTGCCCCACCCCCCACATGCAACCCCAGGCTCCCCAGCACACACACACACTAGCACGTGGGTCCTTTGAGGGCAGACACCAAGGTGTGCCACCCCTGCTTGCCACTGGGTCTTGTAAGGCAGCCGCTCCCTCTGGTCTCTCCCATCAGCCTCCAGCTCAGCAGCTCCCAGGCCTCCTGCTCCCGCCTGCTCCCACTGCCCAGCCCCTATCCCTGGTCAGACTACATTTCCTTGCACGTGTAATCCAATAACTAACTGTCGGGTCTCATTGGAAATGATTTCTCCCGAGGGCACATGCTCCCGCCTAGCCTCTTACTTGGAGAGGAATTAGCCACAACTGGGGTGGCGTGCTCTCCTGCAGAAGGGAGCTTCAAGATGGCACTTATTTTGGATGGGCAACTTTGAGTCAAAGGATGTAAACCTAGTGACAAGATTGAATATAAGTACAGCAATCTCACTGATCTCTAAGTCTGCCTTCTTTTTGCATTTTTACAAAACATCATGTGGAAAACGAGAAGGGAGTGGACGCAAATGCAAACATGACACCTGCGCGAACAGGTTTCCAGAGTTCCTAAAACTTGGCTTAGGTTTCTGCATCCAAACTCCTCTGCTCCAAGTTCCGTCAATGCCCAGGATGGCCCAGGGGCCGCCGCCCTGGGACGCGCAGGGCGCCCTGGCCCTCGCCCTCTGCTAACTAACTGTTGCGGAGCCAGCAGGCCCTGCCAGAAAGAGAGGATTAGCACATTACCTTCGCGCGTCTGGCACCCCGGCGTGTGGCTGGGGGCTGCAATGCCTAAGTGAAGTTGACAAATGGTGTGAGTGCGGGCACTAGGGAAGGCAGCTAGGGAGGCTCCGAGCGGGCGGCGGCGGCGGCGGCTCCGGCGGCAGCACCAGGGGCTGAGGCGTAGGCGGAGGAGGAGGAAGAGAAGGGGGGGAGGAGGAGGGGGAGGGGGGAGGGGGAGGGGGCGGGGGTCCGCTCAGCGGTGGCGGCAGGTTTCTGGGGTGGGAAGTGGAGCTGCTGTAAGGGGCAAAAAGAAAGATTTACTAGAGACAGCGGTCGGGCTCGACTGGGGTGGGGGAGTTAGCTGGCGACTTCTCCGGGGCGGGGGAAAGGGCTGGAGGCCGAGAGAAAAGTTAAAAGGCAGAGGAGACCCTAGAGCGCGAGGACAGAGATAAAAAGGGGCGCAGGCCGCCAGGTTGGGAGGGGGCGGGGCAGAGGGCGTCGCGAGCGGCGCGCGGACAAGGAGGGGGCAGGGCGTGCGGGCGTGCGGAGGGAGGGAGGGAGGCCGCGGGAGGGAGGAAGTCCGAGAGACAGAGAGAGGAGGGAGCCTGAGGGAGACGTCAGCCTGTCCCCGGGGTCCCGGCTTGCGGCCGCCGCTTCTGCTCTGCCGCCTGGGAGGCCGTAGCGCCAGGAGGCCCGAGGCTCCGGGAGGGATGCGCCGGGTGGTGCCGCCGGCCCGCCGCCGCCCGGAGCGCCCGCGGCGCTGAGGAGGAGCCGCCGAGGCGCGGGTCCAGACGAGCCGCGGCTGCAGCGCGGGCAGCGGGCTCAGGAGCTCCCCTGGCCAGTGACCGATGACCTCCGAGGGTCGCCCGCCGCCGGCCCCGCTCCGCCGCGCGTGCAGCCCGGGCCCCGGCGCTCTCCAGGCGGCCTTGATGAGCCCGCCGCCGGCCGCTGCCGCCGCTCTGGAGAGCGCCTCGTCGTCGTCGTCGTCCGCGGCCTCCGCGGCCTCCGCGCCCTGCGCCCCGGCCGCCCCGACCCCCTCGAGCGCCTCGGCAGTCACCAGCAAAGGCTTGGGCGGCGGCGGGAGCACGGGCGGAGGGGCCCCCAAGAAGGCGAGCTCCGGGCTGCGGCGGCCGGAGAAGCCGCCCTACTCGTACATCGCCCTCATCGTCATGGCCATCCAGAGCTCGCCCAGCAAGCGGCTGACACTGAGCGAAATCTACCAGTTCCTGCAGGCGCGCTTCCCCTTCTTCCGCGGCGCTTACCAAGGCTGGAAGAACTCGGTGCGCCACAACCTCTCTCTCAACGAGTGCTTCATCAAGCTGCCCAAGGGCCTCGGGCGGCCCGGCAAGGGCCACTACTGGACCATAGACCCGGCCAGCGAGTTCATGTTTGAGGAGGGCTCGTTCCGCCGCCGGCCGCGCGGCTTCAGGCGAAAGTGCCAGGCGCTCAAGCCCATGTACCACCGCGTGGTGGGCGGCCTGGGCTTCGGGGCCTCGCTGCTGCCCCAGGGCTTCGACTTCCAGGCGCCTCCGGCGGCGCCGCTCGGCTGCCACAGCCAGGGCGGCTATGGCGGCCTAGACATGATGCCCGCGGGCTACGACGCCGGCGCGGGCGCCCCGGGCCACGCGCACCCGCACCACCACCACCACCACCACGTCCCGCACATGTCGCCGAACCCGGGCTCCACCTACATGGCCAGCTGCCCTGTGCCTGCCGGGCCCGGGGGCGTCGGCGCGGCTGGCTGCAGTAGCGGCGGCGGCGGCGGCGGTGGCGGTGGAGGGGACTACGGGCCGGACAGCAGCAGCAGCCCCGTGCCCTCGTCTCCGGCCATGGCGAGTGCCATTGAGTGCCACTCGCCCTACACGAGCCCCGCGGCGCACTGGAGCTCGCCCGGCGCCTCTCCTTACCTCAAGCAGCCGCCCGCCCTGACGCCAAGCGGCAACCCTGCAGCCTCTGCAGGCCTACACTCCAGCATGTCCTCCTACTCCCTGGAGCAGAACTACCTGCACCAGAACGCCCGCGAGGACCTCTCAGGTAACAAGGAAGCGCGCCCCGGGCGGCCGGCTGGGGGCGTCCGCATCCAGGCCCCGAGGCCCCTGCTGCTTTTACTCCAGCAGGTCGCAGCAGCCTGCGGTCTGAGGGCACTGAGGGAGGAGGCGGGTGCTGACACCTTAGTCATGGGATGGGAGAGGATCGGGGTCTTGCTGCCCTCCTGACCCCTGGCCAGGAGCCTGGCCTCTAGAACTGCACGCCTGCCGGGAGGGTGGTGCATCTTCGCGTGCCTTCCTGAGATCCCTGGGTGTCTATCGACTGCGGGTCTTCAGTCTCAGATCTGGGGCCTGGGATTCAGGAGGGCTTAGCTTTGGGAGAAAGTGTTGTGGCCTTTGGGGATCCTGACCAAGAAGCTTTGTCTATTTAGTGTTTTTGGTTTGTTTTTAGTTTGGTTTTAGTTACTTTTGTCCAAAAGTAAATGTCAGAAAGAGATGTTCTCTGTGCTGGGCAGAGGGTGTGGACAGAAACAGGGTTGCAACTGGGCAAGTACTGAGAGGAGGGACAGTGAGGGAGGGGCAGAGAGGAAAGCAGAGTCCTAGACTGCTTCACCAGAGGGAGATACTGCCGGTGGGCAGGGCATCAAGCTGTTGAGGAGCTCCACCCCTACCCAGCGGTCCCACGTTGATGACATTTGGGTCTGTCCTGGGCTAGCAGGACCTGAGGCCGGTGCTGTGACTGGGCCTCAGCCCCCATAAATGTCTGCCCTTTAGAAGTCCCTTGTGGTGTTGCTGGTTTAAATTGTGTTGGTAGCAGATTATGAAAATTTATTGACTTCCTAACTGCAGTGAAAAGTGGGAGGGGATGGATGGGAGTGAATGAGGGGATTTGGCCATTTCGCCAGGTTTATCCAGAGAGTGGAGATAAACCCTCTTATATTAACTCCTCTGGGGCACACAGGGGCTGGCCCCCCTGTGGTGGCAAGGACAGAAGATGCTTTCATTTTTGTCCCAATTAGAAAGCGTTTCACACAATGATGCATACGTTACATAGCGGTGTGTCCACGTGCAACAGGACCATGCCCAGAAGGGAGGTCCAGAAACGGGCAAAAGATGTTGGTTCCCTTGACGGTGAAATTTCCCAAATAGGCCTTTTAAATGCGGGTCTCAAAGGTTAACTAAACAGTCTCGGCAGGACGACACCAGAGAGGATTTTAGCCTGATGTAACCCACTGAGACCAGAGTCTTGTTCAATTTTATGGGAATTTCAACAAGTAACCAATACAGACAACCCTCCCCTCATTTTTTTTTTTTTAATCCCTTCAGAGAGTTTGTCAATCACCCACCCGTCCCCTCTGGACCGATTTCTCTCAGGCAGGCCCTACTCAACTTGAACCCAGACTCCCAGGGCATTTGCAGCAGCAGAAACCGCGCTACAGTACCCTGAAAGGGGTTGGGGGGGCAAGCAGGAAAGAGATTTCTGGCCCCACATAAGGCCTCCCTCGCCACCCCACCCCCAGGCCTAGAAGTCAGCCACCAGAAATTCGGGGGACAGGGAAACACGACCCTGTGTCGGAGGGGAAGAAAGCCGAGAGCCAGCACTGGCTGCCCTGCGCCTCCGCCCACCGCCCACTGCCCTGCGGACGCCCGACCTTCCTGGAGCCTTGCGGCGCTTGGGCCCAGGCTGAGACGCGGCGGACGCAGTGCTTTTGGCTTGACGCCCGCGGGGGATGCTCTGTCCCGCCCTCCCTCGCCCCCTGGCTCCTACCCCTCTGAAGTATTCTGCCCTAGGCCCTAGTTGGCATCCCCGAGGAGGTCATGAACATGGGCGGAGAGCCTGGGGAAGCCGGGACCTGGTCTGGGCGCTGCGCTTGCCTGAGCGCGGCCCATCGAGGCGGGAAGGGGTGGTAGGCGCGGGAAGCCGGGAGCGCGGAGGCTGGAGGCCCCAAACCCGGACTCCGGGACGGAGTAATGGCGGCCAGCACGACCTGCCTGGGCCGGGGTGCCGCGCCGGTGAGGAAGCCCTGCGCACCCTTCTGGAAGGCCGCGTGGGCCTTGGGGGTCGAAACAACGGCCTTCCACCGGTAGCTAGAGCGCCGCTTCACCGGCCTGCATACCTGCTGTTGGAAGGTTCCGGATTGGTCCCAGAGTGTGTTGGAGCGCGATGGACGACCGTACACGTGCACAGAGGAAAGACAGGCACAAACCGGGGGCGAACTGGATTTGGTGCGTTTTATTAGCTAGAGCAGCGAAGCGCGTGCTAGGGTACGATGAGTTTTATCGGTCAATAAACATAGACTATACCTTTTTTATACCACCAGCCACTTGGCAGCTTGTAGCTTCTCCAGCCAGGGGACCAGGGCTGGGCAGGGAGGGGGTGCGCAGGGCCCGAGTCCTGGCGAGTGGGTGGGCGGGGGCCTTTCTCATACTCCGCGAAGCCTCTCTCCGACTGAGTCAGGCCCGCGGTCCACATGCCACGCGGGTTCGGAGGGAAGGCCTGAGCGTAGAGAGCCTCACCGGCCTAGCAGGGCGAAGGGCAGGAGGCGGCCAGCCGTGTCATCAAGACCCCTCCGCCCAGGCCTGCGCCGCCGCTCCAGGGTCGAGGCCTCCCCAGGGCCGGGCAGTGCCGGGAAAGCAAAAGTAAAAGTCCCCGGCGCGGTCCTTGACCTGGGGATCGCGGCCCAAGAGGCGGGACACCAGGGCCTTTTTGGATCGGCCCAACCCGGCTCTCTGTGGGGGCTCCCTGCACCACCACCTGCCTCGAGGTACGGAGAAGGTCCTCCGCTAAGCTCTGTTCTAGGCGCTTCTCTGCTTCCGGAAGGCCTGACCTCCCAAATTTAGCCTCGGACCTGTCAGTAGCACCAAGACGCTTGCGGAGGGGAAGAGGCCTGCGTTTTCTTTTCTGTCCTTTTCTCTGCAGATAGTGTTTTCCATCATCCTCCTTTGGCCCTGGGAATACACCTGGTGCGGCCCACCACCCAGACCATGCGGGTTCACTAGGAAACAAGGAGGCTGAAAATGAGAGGGGAAGGCGGCGGGGTGTTTCTGGGACTGGGTGCCCGGCCCTAGCTGCCGCCCGGGGCTAGGGCAGTACCGCACTGCGCCACCGAGGTCGGGATCCAGCACCTGGATCAGTTGGTCGCCAGCGCGCATCCTGGGATGAAGGCGCGCATCCCAGCCTCAGGGATGCGTTTCCAGTAAAACAGAACAAAACATGATGATTCCAGAGTCTCTTATGACTACAGTTTGAAACTTTGAGAAACTTCTAGGGCTGCGTTTTCTCTACCAGTTTTATAGCAATATACAAAAGACACACCAGCCCTTCATTTATCGTGACACAAGTTAAATTAACACTAAAAAAAATAATGTACAGGGTCATTAGCTGGATAAATTTGTTTCTGAAAACAGATTTTCTTCTTTCTTCTTTCAGTGGGACTGACTCGATACCAGCATCACTCTACCCCGGTGTGTGACAGAAAAGACTTCGTCCTCAATTTTAATGGCATTTCTTCTTTCCACCCCTCAGCTAGTGGGTCATATTATCACCACCACCACCAAAGTGTCTGCCAGGACATTAAGCCCTGTGTCATGTGAATGGACAGACACTCCCGCCTGGTCCTCTCTTCACCAGGCCACATACAGACTCTGGTGGACTCCTGAGGTCAGACATAATGTGCAGGCAGATAGCAGTGAGCAGTTCACTGGTCATGTAGTCCCAGTACCCAGGAAAGCATTGTTCTCTGGTGTCTTTTACCAGTGATAGGAGAACGACCTGTGGCAAGGTATGCTCAGAATCCACGCAGGCTCCCAAGGAGAAGGTATCTTCCTCGGTGCAGATGTTAAACACTAACTCAATGAAAAACATAAACATGTAATTCTGGGATCCCCGTTGCCTTCAGTAATCAGGGTCTGAACAAAGCAGACAAGTTGTGTTTTGTTTTTATTTTTTTCTTTGTCTGTGAAAACTTGCATGCTTTTTAAAAGGGAAATGCAAAGCACAAGATTTCAAGAAGTCCTCATCTTGTTGCCTAGCTAAATAGCAGAGTTCTCTTTCACCAGACACTGCTTTTGGATGCAGGTACCAAAGAACATCATTACCAGAGTATTTAGAAATAATGTGCCTAGTTTAAGAAAATGATTTTCAGTATTGTGACAACATTTTTACAAGGTTGTTTTCTACCACCGTATTTTAAAGATATTTTTATGATCTTTGTGTATACTCACACTCTTGCTTGTAGTTTAAAAGGAGGATATATTTGCACTTACTCCGTATACTTTTACAGTTTGCCAAAATATTTTGATGTACAATTTTTTTTCCAATAAAATGTCTATAACAAATAGTTGTTGAGGGACACATTTCTTCTGCGGGCATCCTGGATGGCCCGGTACCTTCTCCACCAGCCAGAAGTACAACTCTGCGCTACTTCCCCAGTTGTCTAATTGCCGTGGTGTGGGGTCCCTGCCGCAAATAACCCAGACCAAGCTCTGACTGCAGGTCTTCTCAGGAGAGAAAAAGTTTTCTGTTATCTCTTTTCTCCTTCACCCTAGGTTTTTCTGGTTAAACAGAAACCAGAAAGTGAAAGGACAAGATCATAAAAGACAAGTTTGAGGAAGCCAGGTTTTTACCCCTTTTGCTTTGTCTCCTGTGCCCAAGGAGAGCTTTGCCCCTAGCTCTTTCCTCTTCCCACCAGCCCAGGGACAGGTTAGAGGTGGGCAGAGTGGAAAGTGGCCACCTAGGCTTCCCAGCCTTCTGAATGGGATGGCAGTGGGACAAGGGTGAGGAGCTCAAGGAACAGTAGGTGGCAGTCAGATCCTCCTTAAAAAGCCCTGATGGGGAGGCTGCCCAGCGGGGGTGTGGAGGGCAGTCTCCGTGAATCATGGCGTTTTTACACTTCCTCAAAGAGTGACGTTTACTCCAGCTCCCCCAGAAGCAGATTCATACCTACAGAGCAAGCTGCAGCTGCCATCTCTCCCCACCTCCAGTTCAGGATCTGCCCTGCTTGGCTGCAGCCACCAGCCTGCACACCTTCCTCCTGCCTCTGTCCCTCTACTCTTTTTGAGGGACTGGTTGGTTTAATTCCTCTCAACAAGGGAAGTGACAATGTTTTTCCCTCAGGATTCCCTCAGACCCAGTTTCCCTTTCTTGCTAGGTTTCCTAAGACATCAAATCATGAATGTTCAAGACATAGCTGGAGAAGCTCTGCATTAAAGAGAGAAAATATCTGGCCAACTATCTGACCAGCTTCTCAGGTTCATGGGCAGGGTTGGCACCTCTCACCTAAGCAGGAGCAGAGAAATTCTCAGTCACAGTCATGTTGTGGGCCTTTTCCTCTCCGACTCAAGGCTGGTTATTTTTGTTTTGTTTGCTTTATTCCCTTCCTCAAGGAGAAAACTCACCTTTGTTTCTCCTTGCTTAAAAAAATCTTTCCCCAATCAATGACGATGCACTGAATACCTCTCAATAGATACCCCACGCACAGGGTTTTTGTGTTACACTTCAATCCAAAGACAGTTACATTCATAAAACGTCTTGTGTCAAAAAGTCTTAGCCATCTCACTAATCCTTAGGCTTCCTTCTTATATTTTCCAAAGTTAAGCCGTGATTTAAATATTTTTTTTAATCTCCATTATCATATTTTCCCCCCTTTTCTTTTAAGCTGAGCAACTCTGGGCCTGCTATAAATTATAAAGTCAGTTTCAGCGTTTGCTCCGACCACAGTGCTGTGTTTACATTCCTTCCAAGGCAGCCTGCATGGTCGTAATTTATATCCTAAACACTTGAACGTAACTTGTTTATACAGAGAATGACAGGACCTCAAAGACAAAAAAACTGCGCGTCAGACCGACCGCATTAAAAAGGTTAGCACGCCCCCTAGTGGAATGAGGAGACCGCAGCTAGCGGTTCAAGTTTCTTTCAAGCTGTGCAGTATTTAAAACACCAAATCAAACCTATTGCCATCTTTCAGACTCACAGCGACCCTATACGACAGAGTAGAACTGCCCTACAGGGTTTCCAAGGCTTTAAATCTTTAAGGAAGCAGGTAGCCAAATCCTCCTCCAGTGGAGAGGCTTTGAACTGCTAACCTTTTGGTTAGCAGCTGAGTGCTTTAACCACTGTGCCACCAGGGCTCCTTATTTAAAACAATAACTTAAAAAAGAAACATTTTGTGGTCCTTTTCCAATAGGGAAATTTATTATTACTACTTTTAGGAAATATACTTTCTGATTTTAGGACATACTTTCACTTTTTCTGTTTTACTCTTTCAGTTTAATGTCTTGTCCTGATTGGTTGACAACAAGCCTGACTATACTCTGTGCCAGTGAGTCGATTCTGACTCATAGCCCCATGTGACAGACTAGAACTGCCCCACAGTTTTCTTGGCTGCAGTCTTTAGGGAAGTAGATTGCCAGATCTTTCTCCCGAGGAGCCCCGGAGCCCGGTGGATGGGTTCAGATCACCGACCTTTCCATGCTTAACCATTTCACCACCAGGGCTCCTTGACCATACTTACTTAATAGGTGTTTTTAAAAAGTTCTGACTTGCCATATTTGTAATGTTTGTTTCCAGATTTCCTCTCAAATTAGATGGTTGTTTTCTTTCCCTTTGAGCCAAAATTGCTTACAATAAAAGATCTTCTTCCCTAACTGGCCCTACAGACACGCACACGTGCACATTTATCCCCCCTCCCCCCTTTTTGGAGAAACATGCAGTGTTTGGCTTTAAATGTTGTTCAAATATTAGTGATTAGTTCTAAAACAAGTGTTACACTGTACTTACGAGTGAAAAAATTGAACTAATTCAATTATTTTATTATCAAGTGTATTTTGAAAGCTTAGAGTTTCTGCTCATTGATTTAAATGGTAAAGTGATATACATAAAGGCATTTGACTATTTTGTGTAAGGATTGTGATGTTCTTTATTTTGGGGTTTTTTAGTGAGGGCTGTGTAAGTAAAGAGCCAAGAAGTCAGGTAAATACTGAGCACGTGCCAAATGCTGGTCTGAGGCTACCACAGTCAACCTCACAGAGTTCTCTCAGTTCACTCTTTCAGCCTGTGATGGGAGCACTGGATCCTTCCCACAGGTCTGCACCAGTTTGCGTGGCTGTCAGGGTTCACACCATCTCTTCCAGCTTCAGTTTCTTTCCCATGTTTCCCCTATGTTGTACGTGATGACTCTGCATCTGCCATGACAGACGAAGGAGCAGTGGCCATCTTCAGTCCAACTAGTGCTTCCCAAACGTGAGCATGTAGCAGAAGGACATGGAAAACCTGTGAAAACAGAGACTGCCAGGCTCTCCCCACTTTCTGTGTCCCTAATGATTCCCAAGTGAGGTCGATGGCGTTGGTCCAAGGTCCACACAGTGAAAACCACTGCTCTGGAAAGACAACTTGAATTGTAGATATTTTATAGGTTTAGATGAGTAGGTGTTAAGGCTAGTCCATTAAGATCTAAAAAGTTTTTCAAAGATAATTTGTCTATCCAAATATCTCTGTGATTGATTACTGACATCTGGGAAACTGTAGGGCCTAGTTTTGAACCCTATTCCAGAAAATGGGACACCCCGTTTTCATTCAAAGCAATGAGGCCTCTGGTTTTATTCTAGTGAACTTGCAGTGAGCAGTCAGGTGGAGTACTGAGGTCTACCTGCCTCATTCTGGCAACAGGCCTGGCTATCTACAAACAGAGTTCTCCAAGCAGGAGGTGGTGACTGGAGCAGGAGGAAAAAGATATTCCCTTATTGGTTGTAAAATGTTTTAAGGGTGGAACGGAGAGAAGGCAAAGAAGCTGGGCTGTGATGTCAGTGTGCAGCAAGCATGATCCCTAGATACGGGTGGGTCAGACAGGACCATGTGTGTGTGCATGTGTGTGTGTGAGAGAGGAGGAAGAAGAAAGACATCTTGAGAGGAGGAGGCTCTGAAAAATCTCTCCTGCTTCCTGTCCAGCCTTAAAGACAGACCAAGCTCCTCTGAGGCACATGGTCTTTCCCAGCCTCCATGCTTTCCTTTACTTTGTGGTTGAAAGCCTCACATACTTTTGTTTTTCTTAGCTTCCTACTGGATTCAGGTAAGTGAGCAGATTTTCTACTTATGCATGCTCAAAGTTTCTGAACTGCTGCGGCAACAGCTAGAGAATTTGGGGAGGAAAATATTGCCTTTTGTTTTAGAAAGCAGCAGTCTGAATTTTGAGGTGGATCACCAGACTCATAGCACAAGCCACTGAATAGTATTCAGATGGAATCATCACTTCCTTCCTGAAGGAAAATGATCTTGTAGATTCATATATGCGGAATTACTGTGCATCATAGTGATTAATTCAAAACAGGCACCAACTTATTTAAAAAAAAAAACTTATTTAAGATGAAAATATATTTTAATATATTTTATCAGAACAGGAATGTATGCCATGAAACCTGCCCCTAGGAAACACTGTCTTCCCAAGGAAAAGCACCACAGATCCAGACACTGGGTCAGTGAGGGCCACAGCCAGTGGAAGCTGGGGTCACTGGGGAAAGAATGGAAGGCCTGGGAGTCCTCGGCAGACAGATGCGTATTCAGTCAAATCGCAGGGCATCCCACTCCCGACCCCTCCTCTCAGCCTGTGTCCTCTCTGAGTGTCTCCAGGAGACAGATACAGTTCTGAGGAACAGAGTGGACACCACCCCACCCCAGGTGGCTGGTGGGCCACATAGTGCTTGTCATGAGATGGAGTCAGTGCCCAAAACACAGGAGAGAGGCCACGTTCCTCTCTCCTGGTCATCATGGTGGCTGCCCTCTCATCTTGTGCCTGCCCCAAAAGCATGCCCTCATTCATCTGCTGATGAAATTAACCACTGTCTCTGGGCCTCTGAAGCTCTGAACCTCTCCCACCTAACTCTTTCCCCATCAGTCCCCCTTCCCCCATATTCTGTCTCCCTCCTCCTCCTCCTCCTCCTCCTCCTCCTCCTCCCCCTCATGTCAAGGCCCAGGAAGTGGAGCCGTCAGTCCTCCACCCACCTCACATCCCTGCTCAGGGACTCCCACATGTTCCTTCCTCTTGGGGAGTGCATTCTGTGTGCAGAACCTCCCCGCTCCCGGCACCTTATCCACCTGATTTTGGGTCACTGAGGCCCCTTCATCAATTCAGCTGCAGCCTTGAACGTCTCATTGAGTAACTGGATGAACCACAGAGCTGTGTAGTGGCCATGCTCGTAGCTATTCTTCAAGAATCATGAAAGGAACCGGATGTGCCAGGGAAATAATTGCTTTATGAAGTTTAAACACAAGATAAGCAGGCTAGTATTTAGTATCTGAATAGGGATTCCAAAGAACATCAAATCAGCTCATATATGTGTACCCTTAGGGGCTGAGTTGAGAAGGTACCCGCATACACAGCAGAGATTTACAACCCGAGTGCATGCTAAAGGGACCTGGGGAGCTTCTAAAAACACACAGGGCTGTCCAGTGTCTTATCTAATTTTCACATAAACCCTTCAAAGAAAGCCCTATCATCATGAGCATGCCCAGTTTACAGGTGAGGAATCAAGCCTCAGGTATGTTAGGCAAGGGTCATGGCTAATCTTCAAAGTAGTTCTCCTGCCTAGAAAGTAATTGCTGTAAACTGGTGCACATTAGAATCACCTGAAAGCCTTTGAAAACCTACATGTCAAAACCTCAGCCTAGGCCAGTTACACCAGAGTCTGGGGTTGGGGAGTTCGAGGTGTCAGGCCCCCGCCCCCCGCCCCGTGCAGCCAGTTGAGAGCCACTGCTCTGGTGGTCTCCTGTGCCTCCCTGGTTGTGCTGGGGCCCTGCCCTCACACCTATTCCTCCCCGCTAAGGGCAGACTCCTCCACAGGTGAACCCCACAGTGAAGGGTGCAGTCATAAGTTTGCAGGTGAATACCTCAGTAAAGGGTGCAGTCATAACTATACAGGCAAACCCTGCAGCGAAGGGTGTAGTCCCAACTTCATAGGCAAAACCCACAGTGAAGGGTGCAGTCATAACTCCACAGGAGAACCCAGCAGTGAAGGGTGAAGCTGTAACTTCACAGGAAAACCCCGCAGTGAAGGGTGCAGTCATAACTATACAGGTGAACCCCGCAGTGAAGGGTGCAGTCATAACTATACAGGTGAACCCCGCAGTGAAGGGTGCAGTCATAACTATACAGGTGAACCCCGAAGTGAAGGGTGCAGTCATAACTATACAGGTGAACCCCGAAGTGAAGGGTGCAGTCATAACTATACAGGTGAACCCCGCAGTGAAGGGTGCAGTCAAAACTATACAGGTGAACCCCGAAGTGAAGGGTGCAGTCATAACTATACAGGTGAACCCCGCAGTGAAGGGTGCAGTCATAACTATACAGGTGAACCCCAAAGTGAAGGGTGCAGTCATAACTTCAAGCTGATCAGTCACAGAGCAAGAGGAGGATGGCAGTGTGGGGAGGGAGAGCATGAAAGGAAAATCTTCAAGGACAGGCGGTCTGTGTCACAGCTGCTGTGTGTGGACTGTGCATCACTGCAACTTGTCACTCTCCACCTAGGACATCTGTATGATAGATAAGCCAGTGACCCAACCTGCCCTGCCTGGGGCCTTTTACAGGGCAGTCTATATTCTAATTGCCATGATGGCAGTGACTGGTCACTGCCCAGCGGTAAGTTTCTTTAAGGGACTCCTCCCTGCTCACCCAGAGAAAGCACAGCTATGGACCTGTTGTATTAGAGGCCAATTGCATCTAAGTCATTGCTTAAAGAACCTACACATGCATGCACTCACGAACCCAATACGCACACACACAGGCATGCACACACATAATCTTCTATTCGGTTTCAGTTCTATCTCCAAATACCAAAAAACTGACATTTTATCATACGTGTCATCTTTCCAAATCTCCACATTGATCACAGTAGTTTAATATTCACTTTCTGAGTTTTCCCTTTTATCTCATAGCAAAGCTTTCCCCTTCTGCTAATCCCAGAGAAGAAGAAAAATAACCGTCTTTTCAATTAAAATGCTGCTTTTGCCTTAAAGGGCCACCTGAGCCCCTGGCCACAGACAAGGTAGCCAGCTGGGTGGAGCAGCCTTCCTCAGGAGTTCTGGGCCTGCAATCATGTTAGCCGACATAAGCACCTTTATAACCTTTAGAGTACACTGGCAGGTCCAGGGCAGGGGTGCCTGGGGGCTTTGACTCTTACTTAGCCTCTGCACTCCCCTCACAATGATGAGAACAGGGTTTGGTGGCAAGAGAGACCTCTCCTCCTTTCAAAAGAGCCCTTCCTCCTGAGCAGTTCCCAAGTTCCAGGAGGAATCCTACAAGTGGCACGGCAGAAAGCCAGAGTGTGACTTCCAACAACACACTGACAAAAGCCAGCTATGAGCCTTCACTGGTGGAAGGGCAGGACTTAAGATAATGAAGCCCATAAGCAGTCTACTCCAGGCTTCAGAAGTGAGATCCTGCTCCTTATCATACCCTGAGAAAGCTCCTGAAGAAAGTACAAAGGTGAAAGAAAACGTTCCCGAGAGGGTCATCACTACCCCCACCCCAACTTGAGTCCCTTGCAGACAGTAGGCCACCTTCACAGAATACAGTGTGGGCTGGAGAGCAGGCATCGGGCCAGGCAGGCTGGGTTTCTTCCAATCCCAGCCCTGCCCGGACCTCAGTTTCCCAATCTGGGCAATGCGGATAGCAGTACCAACCTCAGTGCTGATGGGATGGTTAAACGAGCTACATAGCAGTTAGCTCCTGGCATGATGTAGGTGATCAAGAAACTGCTTCCATCTTCTGTCTTCTAGGAGCATAAAAGCAGGGACTTGTAGAACTGAAACGGCCTTACATTAAGGCAGCCAGACCCTCTTGCTTTCTGTGTAAGCTGAGTCCCAAATAAGCCCTCAATGGAGACAGGAGAAAGACTCATCAGCAGCGTATGCAGATGGGGTAACTGAGGCACAGAAAAGTTGTAAGGTTATAAACTAAGCACACGGCTGAACAGAAATATTCTTGATTTCCTCTGGTCCTTAATCCAGGGTCTTCTCCTTGGCCCAGGACAGTTTGGGTTAAACGAGTTCTCCAAAGAATGCTGAGGAGAGCCGGTCTGAGGAGGCCCGTTCTCTTCTTTCTGTGGAATCCTGTTGAGCACTGAGTGGCCTGGAAGTCAGATTGTGTTTCCTCAGAGAGAAACACATTAAGGTCAGCATGTGACTGAACTCCAGTCCCACCTAGACTACAAAGCCTGTGAGTGGTGGACTCCACAGCTCCCCAGGGAGAGCGATATTGTCCCTAAAATGTCCCTCTGAATCAGGGGTTGCACCTTCCAGAAGGGAAAGATGCTTCCTAAACTGGGTAAGGCAGGAACAACCCGCATGGAGTTAGGACAGCAGCTGCTTTTGCTGGGCGCTGTGCAAACAGTGTGGTGCACAATCACACCCAGTCCTTGACATCATCTCTCAGGGGAGGGCTTGTTGTTGTTGTTGTTGAGTGCCCTGAAGTTGATTCCGACTCATAACAACCCTACCATAGGGGTTCCTAGGTTGTAATCTTCACAGGAACAGATCATTAAGTCTTTGTCCCATGGAGCCACTGAACTGCCAACCTTTAGGTTAGCAGCCAAGGGCTTACCCATTGCACTACCAGGGTTCCTTGGGGGAGGGGTTACTGAGCCCATTTCCAATATACAGCCAGTGCATGGGAGAGCTGAGAGCTCAGCCCACCTCTGTCTGACCACAGCCCAGCTCTATCCATTGAGGGTGGGGGGGGGCAGATGCAGAAGAGAAGCTGACGTCCCTGGAAGGATATGTGTGCCCAGCATCCCAGGGTGGCTGGCGTCCACCCTGAGATCCATTCTGCCCTACACATGTAGGGCCCAGGGCTGCCTTGCCTGCACCCACTGGCCCACCGAGCTCATGCATTGTCCAAGACACAGTCCACAGCAGTCTGGGCTTCCTAACCTCACTCTGCACAAGGCTGAGGAAGCCAAACAGAGGCACCCAAGGTCCTGGGGGAGCACCCGAGGCTCTGTGGTGGTCACACATTATAGGAAGCAGACCCTCACCTTACCCCCTGGGGATCTGCAGGCCATGGCAGGGAGGTGGTGGGTGGAAGTGTTCTCTGAGGACTCAGCTAAGCAGGCTCCTGTCTTTCCGCAGACGCCCACTTCCTGCCAGTCTTCCAGAGACACAGCAAGCAGGGGTTCCCAGGTGGAGCTCTGGCTCCGAGGGAGGGGCAGTGGGAGCCTGTCTGGTCTAAAGAAGCAAACCCTCCTAGGACCTCAGGGATGCATGGAGGAGAGGAGAGCTGGCCCCAACGTCCAGAAGGAGTCTGGCCCTGGCTCCCTTAGAAAGGACATGAACTCCACTCCCAAGGGGGCCACTGCCCAGGCTTGGGGAGAGGACACTGCCCCGCCAGAGGCAGGCCCCTTGGAGAGGGAGGGGGCATGGGCTGTGCCCAGGATTGCCCTTCTCTTAACTCCATCTGACTCTGCAGCCCAGGCAACCTCACGGGACTCTGTTTCTCAGACCTCAGCAAAAGTTGCCACTGAGGGACTTTAATTTGGAAAACAAGATTATAAAGAAAAAGAAACCACAGTTCTATTAACAATTATATGCAAAACAAGGCCAAAGTTATAACTTTCATTTTCTTCCCCAAGTATGGTGCTGACCTTAGATGAGACGCTTCAGCTTCCAAGCAGGCTCAGAGTGAGAGGGGACAGTGGGCAGGAGGTGGTGGTCAGAGTGGAAGGTTGAATCCCAGCACTTTTGTTTCCTTTACCATACATAGCTGCCCAGGAGAAAAGGATGAATCTGATTAGACTAGTGGGGGTAGGGAGGGCATGCAGAGGGCTTTTGGGACAAATCAGGGTACAAGGATGCTCTCTGAGAAGTGTACATGAAAACCTTGAGAGCAGGAGACCCAGGTGAAGAAGAAAGGATAATACCCAGGTAAGTCCCCAAGGCCCCCCAGGGGTTGTTCTGGGCCTGCAGGAGGGTGGGGGGTGAGTGTCACTAACATGAGTTCTTTGCGCTGTGGTTTAAAATGTCCCTGCATCCACTGCCTGCCTTGTTTCAGAGCAAAACCTCCTGGTCGGGCATTGTCTGAGGGTTTCCAATCTTGCCTGGGGCAGATGATGAGGCCACAGGAGGAGACTCCTTCAGCTGCGTGTTTGCTTTGGAAATGCTTAAATGTCTGCTGCATTTCCTCTGAGGGAACAATCAGAGCCTGTGGGAGACCCTGCCCTCTGCCACAGCCCTGTCTGGGGCCAGGAAGCAGCCCCGCCCCACGGTGGCTGCTAGCTGGGGCCACCCCTGTCCACCCACTCGCACTCCTGCCCCAACACAATGAGAAACCAGGATGACCCCAAAGATTCCCCAGAATGCACTAAAGTCAAGTGACTCAGATGACGACGCTTGTCGTTTTAAGCCAATGTAGCAATTGCCCCTGATTATAGAGACGGTCTGACTCCTGGAAAAATTGCCAGCACATTATTAACCTCAGCAGCTACATGTGTTTTCCATCCATGTAAATGCTAGTGGCCACCATAGATGAACATAGTCTTCCAGAATTAAGAGGATTTTAATGAAGACATAATCTCTTTGCTTTGTAATATGTAATGGCTACTAAGATTGATTAAATTCTTCAGCTTCCCTTTGGAATTTAATCACCTCCCAAAGCTGTGGAGGCCTGCGCACCATGACTGCTACCACTTCACAGCACACTGCAGCAGGAACTCGCAGCAAAGTGCACACTGCTCCTTCTGGAAACTTCTGTCCTGCTGCTGGTTGGGCCTGAGGTGATGCTGACGCCCACCTTTGGAATACAGCTGGGCTGAGGGGCAGAGGAGCATGGGAAAGCAGGATATGATGCTGATTAGCTGATATGGAGTGGGCTCCACACTCAGTCACAATATTGATTGAGGCCAGGCTTGTGGTAAAAGGGAGACTTGATTGTGTAAACACACAGCTCGCCAAGGAAGCACCATGCATCAGACACATGCCCAACGCTTTGGGGAAAAACACAGCATGTTTTTTGAGGTCTGTTCTTGACAAATTAGAAACTGAAGACTTCTCTCTCTCTCTTATTTTTTTTTATTTTTTAATTTTTTGAGTTCCTGGATTAAGCACTGGACTGCTGTCTGAAAGACTGGAAGTTCAGTACACCCAGAACCATCTCAGAAGAAAGATCTGGTGACTTACTTCTGAAAAGTCAGCCATTGAAAACCCCACAGATCACAGTTTTACTCTGACACACATGGGGTTGCCACAAATCAGAAGTGTTTTCTCACTTTTTAACCTGTTTAAAGAAAAAAATCCAATAATTTTACACTTTCTCTATGCAGAAAGATGACATGTGATGTGGCCGATCATCAAAGTATATGAATTTGCTCTTGACTGGCAATTTAGAGTCTCTGTACTCAAGGAGGGAACCCTGGTTGCACAGTGGTTAAGTGCTCAGCTGCTAACCAAAAGATCAGTGGTTTGAACCCACCAGCTGTTCCATGGGAGAGAGATGTGGCAGTCTGCTTCCGCAAAGATTACAGCCTTGGAAACTCTATAAGGCAGTCCTACTCTGTCCTATAAGGTCGCTATGAGTCAGAACTGACTTGATGGCAATGTGTTGTTTTTGTTTTAGGGCGGGGAGTACTCAGGAATAACATGCCAGAGAATATGACTTGAAAATCTGCCGTTTAGGCCTTATCGAAAGCTAATTTTTAAGAAATAACATTCTTGAAAATCACCAAAAGATACATTGCTTCTGTATTCTAAATTCTATCCTGAGCTCATCAGGCCACCAGAAAGTTTAGTACCTGGGAAGGAATTCTGGCCCCATGTAGGTGCCCGAAGAATTGTACTTGGGCATTAGCTGTAGGCCGGCTTTGAGGGACATGACCACCAATGACTCTTTGACTCTCATTAGCATGTTTACTGGAGGAGGGCTGTGAAGGACATGCTCTGTTCCAACCTTTCCTAAGCATCGGTCTGCTTCTGACTGATGGGCCTTCAAGTCATGTGGCTATGATTACTCCTCACTCTTAACTTTGGCCACAAGAACATGTCTGTCTGCCCTCACTCTCTGCCCCCCACCACCCAGAACTGCACAGTTCTGTTAGGCCTGCATCTTTTTGAGGAAACCCTTACTGTTTTCCACAGTGGCTGTACAATTTCAAAATTCCACCAACAATGAAGGAGAGTTCTAATTCCTCCAAATTCTTGCCAACACCTGTTATTTTCCTCTTTTTTTTTTTTTTAAATCATAGCCATTTTAGTGGGTATGAAATGTTATCTCATTGTGGTTTTGATTTGTATTTCCCCTAATAATAATGACTGTCTGTCAGTTTGTCATACTGTCATGGCTTGTGTGTTGCTACGGTGCTAGAAGCTTATGACACCGGTATTTCAAATACCAGCAGGGTCACCCATGGTAGACAGGTTTCAATGGAGCTTCCAGAGACTAAGAAGAAAGTCCTGGTGATCTACTTCCAAAAATTGGCCAATGAAAACCCTATGAATCAAAAAGAACATTGTCCAGTATAGTGCTGGCAAATGAATCCCCTAGGTTGGAAAAAAAAAAAAAAAACCAGTGGCCACACTGAAAAAGAGCTACCCTCTCAGAGTAGAGTTGACCTTAATGACACAGATGGAGTAAACTTTTTGGGACCTTCATTTGCTGATGTGACATGACCCAAAATGAGAAGTAACAGCTGCAAACACCGATTAGTAATCAGAACATTGAATGAACAATGATTGAAGCAAGGAAATTTGGAAGTTGTCAAAAATGAAATGGAACAATTAAAGATTGATATTCTAGGCCTTAGTGAGCTGAAAGGAGTGCTGGTGATGCAGTGGTTAAGCGTTCAGCTGCTAACTGAAAGGTCAGCAGTTCAAACCCCCCAGTCACACTCTATAGGTAAAAGATGTGGAAGCAGTAAAGATTATAACCTTGGAAACCCTATGGGGCAGTTCTACTCTGTTCTATAAGGTTGCTATGAGTAGGAGTTGACTCGACGGCACACAACAACAACTGTGAGCTGAACTGAGCTGGTATTAACCATTTTTAACCCTAAATCATATGGTCTACTATGCGGGGAACAACGAATTCAAGATGGATGGTGTTGCATTCATTGTCAAAAAGAATATTTCAAGATCTATCTCGAAGTACAATGCTGTCAGTGATAGGTTAGTATGCATATGCCTACAAGGAAACCAGTTACTATGACTATTATTCAAATTTTCACACCAAACTCAAATGCTAAAGATGAAGAAATTGAATCTTATGAACTGCTGCAGCCTGAAATTGAAGGTGCAATCAAGATATATTGGAATTTGAATAGTGAAAACAAAGAAGAATCAGTAGCTGGAAAATATTGTCTTGATGATGGAAACAATGCCGGAGACCACATGATGGGATTCTGCAAAACCGACAACTTACTCATCAGATATACTTTTTTTTTTTTAACATTATGCTCAACAACATAATAGATGACTATGAACCTCACTGGATGGACTACACAGCAATCAAATCAACTATGTCTGTGGAAAGGGATGATGGAGACATTCACCAATCAAGACAAAGGCAGGGGCCGACTGCAGTAGAGACCATCAATTGTTCATGTGCAAATTCAAGTTGAAGCTGAAGAAAATCAAAGCAGTCCACGAGGATCAAAGTATGACACTCAATACAACCCACCTGAATTTAAAGGCTGTCTCAAGAAGAGATTTGATGCGCTAAACACCAATGACCCCAAACCAGAAGAATTGTGGAAAGACAACTTTCCACATTATATGAAAAAAGTGAAAGGTCGTTAAAAAGACAAGAAAGAAGGAAAAGATCAAAATGGATGTCAGAAGAGATTCTGAAAGTTGCTTTTAAGTGCATGATAGCTAAAGTGAACGGAATAAATGCTGAAGTAAAATAACTAAACAAAAGATTTCGGAAGGAGGCTAAAGAAGGCAAGGCAAAGTATTATGATAAAATGTGCAAAATCTAGAGTTAGAAAGCCAAAAGAGAAGAATATGATTGGTATTTTTCCAACTGGAAGAACTGAAGAGAAAACTCAAGCCTTAAGTTGCAATATTGAAGGATTCTCTGGGTAATAAATAAATAAAAGATGCAGGAAGCATCAAAAGAAAATGGAAGGAAAAAAAATTTGCTTGGTGTTCAACCATTTCAGGAGATAGCATATGATCAAGAATTGCTGGCATTGAAGGAGGAAGTTCAAGCTGTACTGAAGGCATTGGCGAAAAACAAAACTCTAGGAATTGATGGAATCCCAATTGAGATGTCTCATCAAATGGATGCAATACAGGAAACACTTATCTATGTCAAGAAATTTGGAAGACAGCTACCTGGCCAACCAACTGAAAGGGATCCGTATTTGAGGCTACCCCAAAGAAAGGCAATCAAGTGGGATGTAGAAACTACAAAAAATAAATATCACTACTATTGCACGCTAGCAAAAGTTTGCTGAAGATAATTCAAAAATGACTTCAGCTCTACATCGACAGGAAACTGCCAGAAAGTGCAAGCTGGATTGAGAAGAGGAGGAGGTGGACGGTGGGATATCATGGCTATCGTTAAATGGACCTTGGCCAAAATCAGAGAATACCAGAAAGGTGTTTACCTGTGTTTTATCAGCCATGAGAAGACATTCGACTGTGCGGATCATAACAAATTATGGATAACATTATAAGAATGCTCATGCAGAAACTGTACATGGATCAAGGGGAACAAGAGGACACTGCTTGATTCAAAATTGGAAAAGAAATGTGGCAGGGTTGTATCCTTTTGAAGCCCTGGTGGTGTAGTGGTTAAGAGCTCATCTGCTAGTCGATAGGTCAGTGGTTTGAATCCACCAGTTCTAATCTGTCCTATTGGGCCGCTATGAGTCAGAATCCACTTGACAGCAATGGGTTTTTGTATCCTTTCACCTTTCTTATTCAATCTGTATGCTGAACAAGTAATTCAAGAAGCTGGAAG
Organism: Elephas maximus indicus; assembly: GCF_024166365.1. Lineage (NCBI taxonomy): Eukaryota > Metazoa > Chordata > Mammalia > Proboscidea > Elephantidae > Elephas > Elephas maximus. The sequence continues at coordinate 41,233,062 of NC_064819.1, forward strand.
GCTGCCTTTGATATGCAGATAACACAACCTTGCTTGCTGAAAATGAAGACCACTAGAAGTACTTACTGATCAAGGTCAAAGATGATAGCTTTCAATATGAATTACTCATGAATGTGAAGAAAATGAAAATCCTCACAACTGGACCTATAAGCACAATCATAATAAATTGAGAAAAAAATGAAGTTGTCAACGATTTCATTCTACCTGGATCAACAATCAATATCCAGGGAAGCTGTTGGTTATTTTTGTTATGTGCCGTTGAGTTAGCTCCAACTTATGTATGGTAAAATGAAATATTACTCCATCCTGCAGCATCCTCACAATCGTTGATATGTTTGGGCCCATTATTGCAGCCACTGTGTCAATTCATCTCATTGAGGGTCTTCTTTTTTGCTGATGCTATACTTTACCCCAAACATGATATCCTTCTCCAGGGACTGGTTCCTCCTGATGACATATCTAAAGTAAGCAAGATGAAGTCTCGCCATCCTTGCTTCTTAGGAGCATTCTGGCTGTACTTTCTCCAAGACAGATTTGTTTGTTCTTCTGGCAGTCCGTGGTATATTCAGTATTCTTTGCCAACACCACAATTTGAATGCATCAAATCAATGTAGTGCATTAAAATCTGCTTCAAAAGACCTCCTTGAAGTTTTAAAAAGCAAAGATCTCACTCTGATGACTAAGGTGTGCTTGACCTGAGCCACGGTCTTTTCAATCACATCATACACATGTGAAAGCTGGACAATGAAAAAGGAAGAGGGAAGAATTGATACATTCAAACTGTGGTGTTGGAAAAGAATATTGATTATATCATGGATTGCCAAAAGAACAAACAAATCAGTCTTAGAAGAAATATCAGAATGTTCCTCAGTAGCTGGGGTGACTTGCTTACCTTGAACACATCATCAGGAAAGACCAATCAATAGAAAAGGCCAGCATGTCTGTGGTAAAGTAGAAGGTCAACAAAAACAAGGGAATCCCTCAACGAGATGGACTGAACACAATAGCCACAACAATTGACTCAAACATACCAATAATCTTATACATAAGGTCACCGTGAGATAGCACCAATTTGATGGCAACTAACAACAATGACTAATGACACTGAAAATCTTTTCATGTGTTTGTTGACCATTTGTATAACAACAATGACTAATGACATTGAATATCTTTTCATGTGTTTGTTGACCATTTGTATTTCTTTAGTGAAATGACTGTTAACTCCTTAGCCCATTTTTTGATTGGATTATTTATCTTCTGTTGTTAAATTGTAGTTCTTTATATATCCTAGATATTAAACTTTATCAGGTATATGATCCCCAATTTTTTTTTCCCAGTCTGTAGGTTGTCTATTAGTTTTGTTGATAAAGTCCTTTGGTGAAAAATAGTTTCTAATTTTGATGGGATTCCATTTATGCTTTTGTCGTTTGTTGCTCATGCTTTCAGTGTCATATCTAAGAATCCATTGTTTAGTTATCTAGAGCTGCTATAACAGAAATATCACAAGTGTATGGCATTAACAAACAGAAATTTATTTTCTCACAGTTTAGGAGGCAAGAAGTCCGAATTCAGGGCACTGGCTCTGGGGGAAGGTCCTTGTCTCTTTTCAGTTTCTATTCCTTGATGATCACGGTGATCTTCATGTGGCATGGCATCTATTTTCCCCCATCTCTGCTTGCCTGTATGCTCTTTTATATTTCAAAAGAGATTGATTTAAGACACACCCTACACTGATACTGCCTAATTAACAAGACAAAGGAAACCCATTCACAAATAGGATTATAACCGCTACAGAAAAAAAAAAAAAAGCCTGTTGCCAACTCATAGCAGCCCTATAGGACAGAGTAGAACTGCCCCAAGGAGCAGCTGGTGGATTTGAACTGCTGACCTTTTGCTTAGCAGCTGAATGCTTAACCATTTCTTTCAGTAATGTTTTACAGTTTTCAATGTACAAGTCTTTCGCTTTCTTGGTTAAATTTATTCCTAGGCATTTTATTCTTTTAGACGATATTGTAAGTGGAATTCTTTTCTTAATTTCCTTTTCAGATTTCTTGCTGTTTGGGTGTAGAAACCCAACTGATTTTTGTCTTTTGACCTTGTATACTGCCATCATGTTGTTGTTGTTAGATGCCGTCGAGTCGGTTCCAACTCATAGCGACCCTATGCACAACAGAACGAAACACTGCCCAGTCCTGAGCCATCCTTACAAATCATTGTTATGCTTGAGCTCATTGTTGCAGCCACTGTGTCAATCCACCTCATTGAGGGTCTTCCTCTTTTCCGCTGACCCTGTACTCTGCCAAGCATGATGTCCTTCTCCAGGGACTGATCCCTCCTGACAACATGTCCAAAGTATGTAGAACGCAGTCTCTCCATCCTTGCTTCTAAGGAGCATTCTGGCTGTACTTCTTCTAAGACAGATTTATTCATTCTTTTGGCAGTCCATGGTATATTCAATATTCTTCGCCAACACCACAATTCAAAGGCATCAATTCTTCTTTCGTCTTCCTTATTCATTGTCCAACTTTGACATGCATATGATGTGATTGAAAATACCATGGCTTGGGTCAGGCGCACCTTGGTCTTCAGCGTGACGTCTTTGCTCTTCAGCACTTTGAAGTGGTCCTTTGCAGCAGATTTGCCCAATGCAATGCGTCTTTTGATTTCTTGACTGCTGCTTCCATGGCTGTTGATTGTGGATTCAAGTAAAATGAAATCCTTGACAACCTAATCTTTTCTCCGTTTATCATGGTATTGCTCATTGGTCCAGTTGTGAGGATTTTTGTTTTCCTTATGTTGAGGTGCAATCCAAACTGAAGGCTGTGGTCTTTGATCTTCATTAGTAAGTGCTTCAAATCCTCTTCACATTCAGCAAGCAAGGTTGTATCATCTGTATAACACAGGTTGTTAATGAGTCTTCCTCCAATCCTGATGTCCCGTTCTTCTTCATATAGTCCAGCTCAGCATACAGACTGAATAGGTATGGTGAAAGAATACAACCCTGATGCACACCTTTCCTGACTTTAAACCAATCAGTATGCCCTTGTTCTGTCCGAACAACTGCCTCTTGATCTATGTAAAGGTTCCTCATGAACACAATTAAGTGTTCTAGACTTTCCATTCTTTGCAGTGTTATCCATAGTTTGTTATGATCCACACAGTCGAATGCCTTTGCATAGTCAATAAAAGACAGGTAAACATCCTTCTGGTATTCTCTGCTTTCAGCCAGGATCCATCGGACATCAGCAATGATATCCCTGGTTCCATGTCCTCTTCTGAAACCGGCCTGAATTTCTGGCAGTTCCCTGTCAATATACTGCTGCAGCCGTTTTTGAATGATCTTCAGCAAAATTTTGCTTGCATGTGATATTAATGATATTGTTCTATAATGTCCACATTCAGTTGGATCACCTTTCTTGGGAATACGAATAAATATGGATCTCTTCCAGGCAGTTGGCCAGGAAGCTGTCTTCCATATATCTTGGCATAGACAAGCCAGCACCTCCAGCACTGTATCTGTTTGTTGAAACATCTCAGTTGATATTCCATCAATTCCTGTAGCCTTGTTTTTCACCAATACCTTGAGAACAGCTTGGACTTCTTCCTTCAGTGCCATTGGTTCCTGATCATATGCCATCTCTTGAAATGGTTGAACATCAAATAATTCTTTTTGGTATAATGACTCTGTGTATTCTTTCCATCTTCTTTTGATGCTTCCCACATCGTTTAATATTTTCCCCCATGGAATCCTTCACTATTGCAACTCGGGGCTTGAATTTTTTCTTCAACTCTTTCAGCTTGAGAAACGCCGAGCATGTTCTTCCCTTTTGGTTTTCCATCTCCAGCTCTTTGCACATGTCTTTATAATACTTGACTTTGTCTTCTCGAGAGGCCCTTTGAAATCTTCTGTTCAGTTCTTTTACTTCATCAATTCTTCCTTTTGCTTTAGCTGCTCGACGCCCAAGAGCAAGTTTCAGAGTCTTCTCTGACATCCATCTTGGTCTTTTCTTTCTTTCCTGTCTTTTCAATGACCTCTTGCTTTCTTTATGTATGGTACCCTTGTTGTCATTCCACAACTCGTCTGGTCTTTGGTCACTAGTGTTCAATGCGTCAAATCTCTTCTGAATATTTATTAGCATCAGAAGTTTTCTTGGAGCCCAGGTGGCACAAAGGTTAAAAGCTACTACTGTAAACCAAAAGGTCGGCAGTTCAAATCCACCAGCTGCTCCGTGGAAACTCTCTGAGGTAGTTCTACTCTGTTTTATAGGGTCACTATGAGTCAGGATCTACTCGACAGCAATGAATCAAAGGGTTAGTAGCTTCCTTGCGTATTCTTTGTGGTCTTTTATATATAGGATCATGTCACTGCAAAAAGGGATAGTTTTGTGTCTTCCATTATGATTTGGATACATTTTATTTCTTTTTCTGGCCTAACTGCTCTAGCTAAGACTTCCAGTACCGTATTGAATAACAGTGGTGAGAGCAGACATCCTTGTCTTGTTGCTGATATTAAAGGGAATGTTCTCAGTCTTTCACCATTGAGTATGATATTAGATGTGGGTTTTTCATAAATGTCGCTCTTCATTTTGAGGAATTTTCATTCTTGTTCTATGCTTGAATCCTAGCTTTGTTTAGTGTTTTTCTCATGGAAGGGTGTTGAGTTCTGTCAAAAGAATTCTCTATACTGGTTTAGATAATCACATAGTTCTTTTCCTCTGTTTTATTAATGTGGTATATTACCTTGCTACATTTTCTAATGTTAAACCACCCTTGCATTCCTGTGATAAATGTTGCTTGATCATGGTGTATAATGCTTTTAATACGATTTTGAATTCTATTTGCTAGTATTTTGTTGAGCACTTTTGCATCTATATTCATAAGGGATGTTGATCTGTAGCTTTTCATTCTTGCAGAGTCTTTGTCTGGCTTTGATATCTGGGTAATGCTAGCCCCACAGAATGAGTTGGAAAATATTTCCTCCTCTTTTATGTATTTATTTATTTTTGAAAAGTTCAGGAAGGATTGGTGTCACTTCTTCTGCATACGTTTGGTCTAATTCCCCAGTGAAGCCATCTGGTCCAGGACTTTTATTTTGGGGGAGATTTTTGATTACTGATTCATCCACTTCAATTGTTATGGGTTTGTTGAGATCTTATATCTTCTTAAGTCAATGTTTCTAGGAATTGTCTATTTCAAGTATGTTATCCAATTTATCGGCGTACACTTGTTATTGTTCATAGCATTCTCTTATGATTTTTTTTCTGTATGGTCAGTTGTAAAGACCTCACTTTCATTTCTGATTTTAGTTATTTTCATCTTCCCTCTTTTTTTCTTTGTCAGTCTAGCCAAAGGTTTGTCAATTTTAACAATTAAAAAAAAAAATACTTCTGGTTTCATTGATTCTCTCTATTGTGCTTCTCTTCTCTATTTCATCTCTGTTCTGATCTTTGATTTTTCTTTCCTTCTGGTTGCTTTGGTTTGATTTGCTCTTCCTTTTCTAGTTCCTCAAGTTGCAAACTTGGGTTATTTATTGATTTGTGCTCTTTCTTCTTTTTTTAATGTAGAGGTTTACAGCCGTAAATTTTCCTCCAAGCACTGTTTTTCTGTGTTCACAAGTTTTGGTATGTTGTGATTTCATTCTCATTCTACATTATTTTTCTGATTTTTCTTTTTGATTTCTCCTTGATCTATTGGTTGTTTAACCATGTGTAGTTTAATTTCCATATATTTGTGTATTTTCTAGTTTTCATTTGTAATTTCACTTCATTGTGGTCAGCGAAAATACTTTGTAAGATTTCAGTCTTTTTAATTTAACGAGACTTGCTTTGTGACCTGACTTGTGGTCTACTCTGGAGAATGATCCATGCACACTAGAGAAGAATGTATATTGTGTTGTTATTGGGTGGAGTGTTCTACATTTTTCTGTTAGGTCTAGTTCGTTTATAGTGTCATTCAGGTCTTCTATTTCCTTATTGATCTTTTAAATATTTTATCTATTATTGAAAGAGGTGTATTGAATTCTCCAACTTTATTTTAGAGCTTTCTATATCTCCCTTCAGTTCTATTAGTGTTTTATTTATATATTTTAAGACTCTGATGTTAAATGCCCATATGCTTATAATTGCTATATCTTCTTGACTAATTTACCCCTTTATCATTATATACTGTCCTTTGTCTCTTACAATAAATTTTGACTTAAAGTCTATTTTGTCTGATATTAAAATCACTACCCCAGCTCTCTCTTGTGTATTGTTTTCATGGAAATTTTTTCATCCTTTCACTTTTAACCTGTTTGTGTCCTTGAGCATAAAACATGTCTCTTGTAGATAGTATACAGTTGGATCATGTTTTTTAATCCATTCTGCCACTCTCTGCCTTTTGATTGTAGCATTTAGTCCATTTACATTCATCATAATTACTAATAAGGAAGGAGCTATTTCTTACATTTTGTTATTTGTGTGTGTGTTGTATGCCTTTTTTGTCCCTTAATTCCTCTAACACTGCCAACTATTGTGTCTTGTTGATTTTTTGTAGTGAACCATTTTGATTCTCTTCTCCTTTACTTTTGTGTGTATTTTTTCAGATATTTTCTTTGTGGTTACCATGAGTATTACATTTATCATCCTACATGTATAACAACATAGATTAAATTGATACTAAGTTAATGTCAATAACATACAAAAACCATATTTATGTTGTTTTCACCAATTACATCCTTATACATTCTATGTCTTATAACATACATTAGTACATACTTTTTTAAAAACATTTGTCATTGTAAAGCAAGGATGCCTGGTGGCGCAATGGTTAACCACTTGGCTGCTAACCAAAAGATCAGCAGTTCAAATCCACCAGTGGCTCCAGGGGAGGAAAGAACTGAATATCTGCTTCCATAAAGATTTCAACCTAAGAAAACCGGTGGGGCAGTTCTACCCTGTCCTATAGGGTCTCTGTGAGTAGAAATCAACTCAACAGCATACAACAGCAACAACACTTTAAAGCTTGGAGGACATAACCACTAGAACTACTAAATAAAAATACCTTAAATCTTGCCCTTAGACTTCCCCTTGCAATTACCTTTAGTGGAGACTCCTTTTTTCCTCCTCTGTACGAGTTGGAGTTATTTGTGTAGTGTTCCTTCTTTGTCATCTGAAGAAATCCCTTTATCATTTCTTGTAGCGCAGATCAAGTGGTAACAAATTTTCTCAGCTTTTGTTTATCTGGGAATGTCTTAATTTCCCTCTCATCCTTGAAAGACATTTTTGCTGCCTATCGTATTCTTGACTAACAACTCTTTCCTTTCAGCACTTTAAATAAGTCATTCCATAGCCTCCTAGCCTTCAAGGTTTCTGAGCAGAATTTGTCACTTAATATTATTGGAGATTCATTGTATGTGACTACTTGCTTTTCTGTTGCTGTTTTTAGGACTGTTTCTTTGAATTTAGTTTTGTTGTTGTTAAGTGTCATTGAGTTGGTTCTGATTTATAGCCACCCTATGTACGACAGAACAAAACACTGCCTGGTCCTGCAACATCTTCATAATCGTTGTTATGCTTGAGCCCATTGTTGTAGCCACTGTGTCAATCCATCTCACTGAGGGTTTTTCTCTTTTTTGCTGACCCTCTACTTTACCAAGCATGCTGTCTTTCTCCAGGGACTGATACCTCCTGATAACATGTCCAAAGTATGTGAGACATAGTCTCACCATCCTTGCTTCTAAGGAGCATTCTGGTTGTACTTCTTCCAAGACAGTTTTGTTTGCTCTTTGGCAGTCCATATTCAATATTCTTCAACACCACAATTCAAAGGCGTCAATTCTTTTTGGTCTTCCTTATTCATCATCTAGCTTTCACATGCATATGAAGTGATTGAAAACACCATGGCTTGGGTTGATCCTTCTTGGAGTTTTTTGAATTTCTTAGATTTGTGGGTTCATGTCGTTTGTCAGATTTGGAAATTTTTCTGCCATTATTTCTTCAAATATTATTTCCATCCCTCTTGTCTCTTTGTGGGATTCCTTTGATGCTTACATTGGTTGGCTTGATACTATCTCATAATTCCATTAAACTGTGCTCAGCAGTCTTGAAGCTTCTGCCTTGTTTTTCTTTAGTCTCCATGATTGCAATTACCTTATCCTCTAGTCCACTGATTCTTTATTCTGCCTGCTCAAATCTATTGTCAAATCTGTCCAGTGAGTTTTTCATTTCAGTTGTTTCTTTCAGTTCCAGTATTTTTGTTTGATTTCTTTTCATAGTGCCTACCTCTTTATTTAAATTGTTTTTGTTCATGCATACTTTTTCTGATTTCTTTTAGTTCCTTGTATTTTCCTTTAGTTATATAAGCAAATTTAATTTTGTTGTATTATATTCTTCCAACCTGTTTAATATTTTGGCGTCCATAATTACAATTTCTCTCCCTTTGTCTTTTTCACTTGGATGGGCCATTGTTTCCAGTTTTTTGTGTGCTTTATGAATTTTTTGTTGTTGCTGTTAAAGAGAAGACATTAGAATTTTACAAGGTATTAGATTTTTCAATTCTTCCAAGTATTTGGTGTTTCAACAGCAATACTGTCTGCAAGAGACTCTTAGGTTGACAGAAACTTCAGGTTTTGTTACTTCTCCCTCTCTGTGATAACTCTGTTTCAGTCCAGACCAAGGTTTTTATTCTTTAGAAGCACCAATTTAAAATAGCGTTGGGGAGGAGACACTAATCAATGTCTTCTAGGTGGTGCAGCCTTCGGCCTTTGGTTATCACTTTCTTTTCTGTTCTTTGTGGGCTGTTTCCATCTAGACCAAGTTTTCAGTCCTTTGGCTGCTTCCAAAATGGTCAGGAATTCCAAACCGAATGAATTGTTCCACAGAAGGTATCGCCCTCAGTCCTTTGTTGCTACTCCCTCTCCTGCTTTGTGAGGGCCCACTTATCTTGGAGCCTGTCTTGGTAATCTAGTACTGCTATAACAGAAATATCACAAGTGGATGACTCTAAAAACCAGAAGTCTCTCACAGTTTAGGTGGCTAGAAGTCTGAATTCAGGGAGCCAGCTCCAGGGGAAGTCTCTCTGTTGGCTCTGGGAGAAGGTTCTTGTCATCAATCTTCCTCTGGTCTAGAAGCTTCTCGGTGCAGGGATCATGGGTCCAAAGAATGCACTCTGCTCCTGGTGCTACTTTCTTGGTTGTATGAGGTCCACCTGTCTCTCTGCTCACTTCTCTCTTTATATCTCAAAAGAGATTGGCTTACGACACAATCTAATCTTGTAGAGTGAGTCCTGCCTCATTAACATAACTACCACTAATCCTATCTCATCACCATCATAGAGACAGGATTTACAACACACAGGAAAATTACAACAGATGACAAAATGGTGGACAATCACACAATACTGGGAATCGTGGCCTAGTCAAATGACACACATTTTTGGGGAACACAATTCAATCCATAACATTCCACCCTTTGGCCCCCCAAAATTCATTTCCTTGCCACATGTAAAACATATTCACCTATCATATCATAGCAAAAGTCTTAAATCAACTCAAAGTCCAAATTCCAAAAATCCCTTTTCATCTGTGAAATCTAGAATACAAGTTATCTGCTTCCAAAGCACAGTGGTGGAACAGGCACAATGTGGACATTTCCATTACAAATAGGAGAAATGGTAGGGAAAGCAGGGATAACAAGCACCAAACATGTCAGCAGAACACATTACATTAGCCCTCAAGGCTTGAAAATAATCCTCTGTTTTCTGAGACCATTCACACAATGACCCTGCCCTCCAGACTCTAGGTATTGGCTACAATCTCTGGATTCTGAATGGAAGCCCCTCAGCCCTGGGCTTCAGCTCTGCCTTCCAGGCCCAGTGGAACAGCAACTTTGTTCGCTCAGCTTTGGGCAGCCCATTCTCATAGTCCATCTGAGTGGTCACTCCACCTTTTGAGACTGAAGCAGCTCTGCTTCCTTTGTTCCTTGTCTCTTGCGCTTCTGTTTTCTGGTTCCTTGATATCTCTGCCCCTCAGGCCTCACCACTCTCATCTGCTCTGCTGAGGCAAGTGTTCCAAAGTTCATTAGCTCCACCAATAAGTGCCTGGAGGCACCCCACTCTACCAGTTAACTTCAGCTGGAAGACACTCAGCTCTCTTGCTCTGTGGGTTGGCAAGCCTAGCTTCTCCAATAAGAGCCTGGAGGCACCCCACTCCACCAGAAAGCCTCTTGACAAAGGCACTGAGCTCTCTTGCTCTGTGGATGGGCTCCAGTGCCCTCTCACACTGATCTCCTGGTTCTGGGCTGCTTCCTTACCATCTGCGCCATCTCCAGTGTAACAACTCTCCTTATTTCCTTCTGAGCCCTCACTACAATTGTCTTTGATGTCCACAATTCCACTAACAGCCTCTTCAAGGCAATCTAAGCTTTTACTATTAGGCACTTTAAAACTCTTCTAGCTTCTATCCATTCAGCTTCAAAACCACTTCCACATTTTAGGTATCTGTTAGAGCAGCACCCCACTCCAGGTACCAAATTCTGTCTTGGTTATTTAGTGCTGCTATAACAGAAATACTGCAAGCCGGTGGCTCTAACAAACAGAAGTTTATTCTCTCAGAGTTCAGGAGGCTAGAAATCCAAATTCAGAGTGCCAAGTCCAGGGGAAGGATTTCTCTTTCTGTTAGCTCTGCAGGAAGGTCCTTGTCATCAATCTTCCTTTGGTCTAGGAGTTTCTCAGTGCATGGATCCTGGGTCCAATGGATGTGATCTGTTTCTGGCAATACATTCTTGGTGTTATGAGGTTCCCTTGTCTCTCTGCTCACTTCTCTCTTTTATATCTCAAAAGAGATTGGCTTAAGACACAATCTAATCTTGTAGAGTGAGTCCTGCCTCATTAACATAACTGCCACTAATCCCATCTAATTAACAGCATAGAGATAGGATTTACAAGAAAATCACAACAGATGTCAAAATGGTGGACAATCACACAATACTGGGAATCATGGCCTAGCCAAGTTAACACACATTTTTGGGGGGATACAATTCAATCCATAACAGATTCAAAGATTGGGTACTGAGCTTAGGCAAGCTGTGCATTGGCTGGTGAAATAGGTTCTGCTGCAGATGTCAGTCTGTGCACCACATTAGCCATCTGATGTAGTCAACAGTCTTCCATGCCAGGAGAAGGAGGGGCGGGTATACTCTGATCAGAGCACTAGAGTGATCCGTCTTATTTATTTTGGAGGCACAGAACAGGATGCTTCCTTGTGCACAGGTGAGCTATGCATTGGCCGGGGGAACAGGCTCCACTGCAGTCATCAGTTTGTGGGCTGCTTCAGCTGTCTGCAGCAGACAGCTGCTATGCCAGGAGGAGGAGGGATTGGGACAATGGAAGAAGCATCTTTCTTACTGTATGAGACTCTTGTTGACTTGACTCAATCCATAGCTCTCTGTTGCTGTCCTCTGCCCACCAATTCAGAGTCCCACAGATACAAGCACAGATTTCTATCAGGGTTTCTCGGTGTATGAGTGCAGAGGCTCAGGAACCTAGATCTTATGCTTCCATCTTCCCATAATTAACCATGAGTGGCTTTTTCCGTGTGTAGAAATGGATAAAAATGTTGCTGCCTGAACTGTCACCCAGTCAAGATTCACAATCCAGAAAGGAAGGAAGGAATCATGATGTAAAGAAACTAAAAAGGCTCACATAGTCTACTGCAGTTGAAGGCAGATCACAATATTAATTCCATTTCTTAAAGCTTGTTTAGGTCTCAGATTTTGGCAAAAGAACTCCAAGAACATGTGTAGCACAGGGTGTTCCCACAGTCTCCTGCTTTCACTGAAGGTGGTGTCTCCAGGGCCCACTTAGGACAGAGTGGTGACCTGCTTGTGTATATGGGGGAGACAGGGTGCTATATGGGAGGGGAGCCTACAGTTGTGGTTGGCCCAAACATAATCTTGTAGCTTTGGGTTTTCTTACTAGAATCAGAAGAATAAATATGCTTTATTTATATGTAGATGCAGAATTCACTGAACTGTATTGTGAAATGGCAATGCAGGAGAGCATGGAGCATATGATCACAAGCACCATCTATGGTCTATGTTGACTCCTGAGTCATCATGGCCATTGCCCAGCTGATGGTGCACCATCATCATTCCATCCACCAGGAGAGTAACAGCCCAAGTCTCTTTCTCTGGGTGGCCAGCTAGCCAAGGCCCCGGCACCCTGACTGCCTAGAAGTAGAGACAAGCACAGTTGCTCAAACCTGATGGGTTTGTATTTTACTGAAAACATATTGTGCCCATGTGAGAGCTGAATGGGGGACAGTAATGGGAAGAATCCAACTGCCTACAATGTGGTAGTCAGTTCACATATATTACCACATTTATTTCTCACATTAGCCTTATTGGATAGGTCTCATTTGATTTAAAAAAAAAAAATGAAATGAGGCTAACAAAGATTAAGTGACAGGGTGGTGATATGGTGGGTGTCTTAGTTATCTAGTGCTGCTATAACAGAAATACCACAAGCAGATGGCTTTAACAAAGAGAAATTTATTCTCTCACAGTCTAGTAGGTTACAAGTCCAAATTCTGAGTGTCAGCTCCAGGGTACGGCTTTCTCTCTCTGTCGGCCTTCTCATCCATGTTCCCCTGGTCTAGGACGTGCTCTGCTCTCAGTGTTTCTTTCTCGGTGATACGAGTTCCCCGTCTCTCTGCTCACTTCTCTCTTTTAAATCTCAAGAGATTACCTCAAGGCACAATTTAATCTTGTAGGTTGAGTCCTGCCTCACTAACACAACTGCCTCCCATCCTCCCTCATTAACATCATAGAGGCAGGATTTACAACATACAGGAAAATCACACAATACCAGGAATCACGGCCTAGCCCAATTGATAACACACATTTTTGGTGGGACATAATTTGATCCATGACAATGGCCTAGTCAAATTGATACACATATTTTTGGGGGACACAATTCAATCCATGACAGTGGGTTACCAAAGGAACAAGGTTGGGAACTGTACTTTTTTGTTGTTTTGTTTTCAAAAGTGAGCCCATTGCCTTCAGGGGTCCAGAGAGGGAACAGAGTTTTTCTGATTTACACGTTCATTTAGAGTTCTTTAATGAAATCTAAAGATCTTAGGAGATAAAGGTTTACAGCAGGGGTTCTCATCAGGGGATGATTCTGCCCCCCCCCCTCCGGGAACATTTGGAAATGTCTGGAGACATTTTTGGTTGTTACACTGGGGGTCGGGGGTGCTACTGGCATCTATTGGGCATCCTCAGTGCCAAGGATGGCTCCAACAACAAAAAGTTATTTGCCCCCAAATGTCATAGAGGTTGACAGATGTTGAGAAACTCTGGTCTATTGGCACAAAAAAGCCAAATCTGATAAATGTTTAAACACTTTTTAAAAAGTGTTATAGATCTTTAAGGAGGCATGTCTCTCTGTAGCTACCTTGTATCCCCCAAATTAAGTTCTCAATGCCTTTTGGTGGATGATATGCTCCTGTTAGCTCCTGTCTTTTGGAGACCTCATTGCGCTAAATGTATTCTCAATAAAACCTGCCTAAAGAAAAACTCCTTGTTTTGTATAATTGTGTAAAACATGATGTCTTGGTCATCTAGTGTTGCTATAACAGAAATACCACAAGTGGATGGCTTTAACAAAGAGAAATTTATTCTCTCACAGTCTACTAGACTACAAGTCCAAATTCAGGGAGTCAGCTCCAGGGGAAGGCTTTCTCTCTTTGTCGGTTCTGGAGGAAGGTCCTTGTCATCAACCTTCTGTTGGTCTGGGAGCATCTCAGTGCAAGAACCTCAGGTCGAAAGGATGTGCTCTGCCCCCAGCGCTACTTTCTTGGTGGTAGGAGGTCCCCATGTCTCTCTGCCTCCTTCTCTCTTTTATATCTCAAAAGAGATTGGCTTAAGACACTATCTAATCTTGTAGATCTCACCAATGTAACTGCCACTAATCCTTCTCATTTACATCATAGTGATAGGATTTGCAACACAGAAAGAAATCACATCAGATGACAAAATGGTAGACAATTATACAATACTGGGAATCATGACCTAGCCAAGTTGATGGATATTTTGGCTAGGTCATGATTCCCAGTATTGTATAATGATGGAGGTTTCGAAGCTTCCTGTGAATATAGATGGGAACTGGCCAGGGTCTACATTACACACCAAGAGCAGCAGAAAGGTCTGTGTACCAGATGGCAGGACACTTTTGAACACAGAGCATATTGAATTTGGAAACATTGTAATTTTCAAATCACTGCAATTGTTTGGGACTTTAAAAAGATTTTTTTATTGTGGTAAAATATATATAACAAGTTTGCCATTTTAGCCATTTTTAAAGGTACAATTTGGTGACGTTCATTATATTCATCATGTTGTGCAGCCGTCACCACTATCCATGTATACAAATTTTTCATCACCCCGAACAGAAACTCAGTACCCACTAAGCAATAACTCCACATTCCCCCACCTGTACTGTGAGGCCCTGGTAACTACTAATAAATTCTGTTCTCTATGCACTTGCTTATTCTAGATACCTAAAACCTACCTAGTGCCGATATTTCATATAAATGGGATCTTACAACATTTATCTTTCTGTGTCTTACTTATTTCATTCAGCATTATGTTTTCAAGGTGCATCCATGTTGTGACATATATCAGGACTTCATTTTTATTTATTACTGAATAACATTCCCTTGTATGGATTGATTACATTTTGTTTATTCATTCATCTGTTGGTGGATATTTGTATTGTTTCCACATTTTGGCTGTCACTACAATGAGCACTGGTGTACAAGTACATGTTTGCATCCCTCCTTTCAAGCCTCTTGGGTATTTGCCTAGGAGTGGAGTTTCTGTTTAGGACTTGTCTTAGGCTGCGTTCTCTACGGAAGCAAAACTAGTGACACATGTATATATACAGATAGAGAGAGAGAGAAAGAGAGAGACAAAGATTTATTTCAAGGAAATGGCTCATGCTGTTGTGGAGGCTGGCAAGTCCCAAAGGCATTGGCTGGAGGCTTCTTCTGACTCACGTGGTTGCAGGGGCTGACAAACCCAGAATCAGCAAGTCAGGTGGCAGGATACTGGCTCACAGGACTGCAGAAGCAGGCAAATTCCAAAGTTGCCAGGTCAGATGACAAGCTGCTGGGTTAAGTTCCAAAAACTGGAAGTCAAATGATGATGAGCTGGAAAGAGGATCCAGAGCAAACAAACAAGCTTTTCAGAACATCCATATGTATTTTCTGGGTGCAAACCACACCCTGGGGAAACTCTCTTTACAACTAATTGGCTAATTACATCAGATCGCAAAATGGAGGACTATTACATAATATTGAGAATCATGGCCTAGCCAAGTTGACACAACATTAATTATCACAGTCCACTCCTTGCGGACTTGGCACTTGTATACATTTCCTTAAACCATACATAATCTCTAAATAAAGACAATTATAAGGTCTTACTTGCACCTAACATGATACAATTAACATGCAATCAACCAAAAATGCACTAGCCCCATTTACTTCTTATATCTTAAAAGTGATGGGAAAAAAGAAGGAAGAAAACAAAATGATTTTCTCTCTCTTTCTCTCTCTCCGTCTATATAAACCCATTGTTGAGTCAGTTCCAACTCATTGCAACCCTACAGGATAGAGTAGAACTGCCCCATAAGGTTTCCAACGAGCAGCTGGTGGATTTGAACTGCCAACCTTTTGGTTAACAGATGAGCTCTTAACCACTGTGCCTCCAGGGCTCCTCTTTCTATCTACGTATGTATGTACATGAATACTTATAAACACACACATACATGTATAAAGAAAACAAGAAAGAAATAATAACAATTACAGTCCTCATTTCTGCAACTGTCACATGGTCATAACTGGTGTTTAGAAATACGGTCCTCTACCCCCTTTCCATATTCCCCTTACCCTCAGCAAGTACCTCAGCTGGTCATAGTTCTTTGCCTGATGGGGTGACACAACCTTCATTCCTATAAGGTCTGGGTCATTAGTAGTCATGTCAGAGCTGGGTTGCTGTAGCTTTCCATTGACTTTAATCATAGGGCATGGTAGTATTAAGAGATGCCCTAAGGTATCTTCTGTATTCCAGACACACTCTTTTTTTACTTCCCTTATGCAAAATTAGAAACCCTGGTGGCATAGTGGCTAAGTGCTACGGCTGCTAACCAAAGTGTCAGCAGTTCAAATCTGCCAGGCACTCCTTGGAAAGTCTATGGGGCAGTTCTACTCTGTCCTATAGGGTTACTATGAGTCGGAATCGATTCAATGGCACTGGGTTTGGTTTTTTTGGTTTTATGTAAAATCAATCCAATTTCCCCTTGGTAAACCCAGCCCAGTGCCATAGTCATGGTCAATCACTCCAGCCAATGTGATAACTCCCTTTTTTGCCTGTTGATCCAGAGGTGTGAGGATCCCAAAGTGACATTCTTAACTTCCGGTTCAATGGAATCACTGTTGTGTCTCCTGGCAGGACCATTCCCCCCTTTGGAACTAAGACCTCTAATCCACAAAGCACAGGGACAGAGGGACAGAAGGCAAAAATTTTGTGAATGGGTCCTAAGGGGTAATAGTGAGTGGTGCCTCTACCATTTCCACCCCTTGATTCCTGGAACCTTGAATCCTGGCTATGAGAGAAACAGCAACATATATTGAATTCTGGTTTAGAGCATGTACAGCCTCCTGGAGAACATTGCCCCAACTATAGAAAGTATTGCCACCTAGCTGGTGTCATAATTGTGTCTTTAAGAGGCCATTCCATTGTTCTATCAAACCAGTGGCTATAGGATGATGGGGAACATGGCAGGACCAGTGAATTCCACGAGCATTGGCCCATTGCTGCATTTCATTTGCTGTGCAGTGAGTGCCTTGATCTGAGGCAATGCGGTGTGAGATACCATGATGGTGAATTATATGAGGCACAGATGGAAGTTTTGGCAGAAGCATTTCATGCAGGGAAGGCAAATCTGTAACCAGAGTAAGTGTCAATCCCAGTAAGGAAGAAATGCTGTATTTTCCATGATGGGAGTGGTCCAATGTAATCAACCTGCCACCACGTTGCTGGCAGATCTCCTTGAGAAATGGTATCATATTGGGGATTCAGTGTTGGTCACTGTTGCTGGCAGATTGGGCACTCAGCGATAACTGTAGCCAAGTTGGTCTTGGTGAGTGGAAGGCCATGTTGCTGAGCCCATGCAAAACCTCCATTCCTGCCATGATGACCTCTTTGTTCATGATCCCACTGTGCAGTGACAGGAATGGCTGAGAAAAGAGGATGACTGGTTTTCATAAAATGTGTCATCCTATCTACTTAAGCATTAAAGTCTTCCTCTGCAGAAGTCACTGTTGGTGATCATTCACAGGAGACTCAAATATCTTCACTTTTATCTATCCACATACCTCTTCCCCATAGCCCTTGCCTCCAATTTTCCAATCATGTTCCTTAAAAGTTCCTGAACATCAAGCCAAACCACTGGCCACAGACAGTGAATCAGTATACAATTGCACATCTGGCCATTTCTTCTTCCAAATAAAGTGAACAACCAGGTGCACTGCTCGAAGTTCTGCCCATTGGGAAGATTTCTTGTCACCACTGTCCTTCAGTGAGGTCCCAGAAAGGGGTTACAATGCTGCTGTCCAGTTTTGAGTGGTACCTGCATATGATGCAAAACCATCTATAACCAGGCATGAGTTTTCTCTTCCTCAGTCAACTGACCATAAGGAACTCCCCATAAGGCCATAGATGCAGAATGGGAGATGGAAGGTAATGTGGCAGGAGTGCAGACCATGAGCATTTGAGCCACTTCCTCATGCAATTTACTTCTGCCTTCAGGTCCTGCTTGAGCCTGATCTCGTACATACCACTTCCATTTAATGATGGAGTGCTGCCGTGTTTGTCTGATTTTATGAGTCTGTGGCTGAGACAATGCCTAGTTCGTGATGGGCGGTTCAGGCCGCATGGTGACTTTGTGGCCCGTGGTTAAGTATTCAGTCTCTACTAAGGCACAGTATCAAGCCAAAAGCTGTTTCTCAAATGGAGAATAGTTATCTGCAGAGGATGGCCGGGCTTTGCTCCAAAATCCTAAGGGTCGGTGCTGTGATTCACCAACAGGGGCTTGCCAAAGACTTCAAACAGCACCTCTATCTGCCACTGACACTTCAAGCACCATTGGATCAGCTGGATCATATGGCCCCTGTGGCAGAGTGGCTTGCACCACAGCCTGAACCTGTTGCAGAGCCTTCTTTTGTCCTAGGCCACACTAAAAACCAGCAGCTTTTTGAGTCACTTCATAAATAGGCCAGAGTAGCACACCCAAACGAGGGATGTATTGCCTCCAAAATTCAAAGAAGCCCACAAGGTATTGTGCCTCCTTATTAGCTATAGGAGGGATCAGATGCAACAACTTATCCTTCACTTTACAAGGAATATCTCGACATGCCCCACACCACTGGACTCCTAGAAATTTCACTGAGGTGGAAGGCACCTGAATTTTTGTCAGATTAATTTCTCACCCTCTTGCATGCACAAGTGCCAAAGTATGATCTTGAGTATGTCATTCCTGAATTAGAGACCATCTCAGGTGTAGATTTGATGCACTGAACACGAATAACCAAAGAGCAGACAAGTTGTGGGATGACATCAAGGACATCATACATGAAGAAAGAGATCATTAAAAAGACAGGAAAGAAAGCAAAGACCAAACTGACTGTCAGAAGAGACTCTGAAACTTGCTCTTGAAAGTAGAGTAGCTAAGGCAAAAGGAAGAAATGATGAAGTAAAAGAGCTGAATGGAAGATTTCAAAAGGTGGCTCAAGAAGACAAAGTAAAGAATTATAACGACATATGGAAAGTGCTGGAGTTAGAAAACCAGAAGGGAAGAGTATGCTGATCATTTCTCAAGCTGGAAACTGAAGAAAAAGTTGAAGCCTTGAGTTGCAATACTGAAGGGTTCTACAGGGAACATATTAAATGATGCAGAAAGCATCAAAAGAACATGGAAGGAATACACACAGTCACTGTACCAAAAAGAACTTGCTGATGTTTAACCATTTCAGGAAGTAGCATATGATCAGGAACTGATGGTACTGAAGGAAGAAGTCCAAGCTGCACTGAAGGGAATGGTGAAAAACAAGGCTCCAGGAATTGAAGGATTACCAACTGAAGTGTTTCAACAAACTGATGCGGTGCTGGAAGTGATCACTCATCTATGTCAAGAAATTTGGAAGACACCTGCCTGGCCAACGAACTGGAAGAGATTCATGTTTATGCCTATTCCCAAGAAAAGTGATCCAACCGAATATGAAAATTATTGAACAATATCATTAATATCACACACAAATAAAGTTTTGCTGAAGATCATTCAAAAGCAGTTGCAGCAGTACATTGACAGAGAATTGCCAGAAATTCAAGCCAGATTCAGATGAGACCTGGAGCCAGGGATATCATTGTTGATGTCAGATGGACGCTGGCTGAAATCAGAGAATACCAGAAAGATGTTTACCTGTGTTTTATTGAGTATGCAAAGGCATTTCACTCTGTGGATTATAAGAAATTATGGATAACATCCCATATGTGAGGATTTTTGTTTCCTTTATGTTGAGGTGCAATCCATACTGAAGGCTGTGGTCTTTGATCTTCATTAGTAAGTGCTTCAAGTCCTCTTCACTTTCAGCAAGCAAGGTTGTGTCATCTGCATAACGCGGGTTGTTAATGAGTCTTCCTCCAATCCTGATGCCCCGTTCTTCTTTATATAGCCTGGCTTCTTGGATTATTTGCTCAGTATACAGATTGAATAGGTATGGTGAAAGAATACAACCCTGATGCACACCTTTCCTGACTTTAAACCAATCAGTATCCCCTTGTTCTGTCCGAACAACTGCTTCTTGATCTACGTACAGATTCCTCACGGGCACAATTAAGCGTTCTGGAATTCCCATTCTTCGCAATGTTATCCATAATTCGTTATGATCCATACAGTCAAATGCCTTTGCATAATCAATAAAAGACAGGGAAACATCCTTCTAATATTCTCTGCTTTCAGTCAGGATCCATCTGATGTCAGTGATAATATCCCTGGTTCCATGTCCTCTTCTGAAACCGGCCTGAATTTCTGGCAGTTCCCTGTCAATATACTGCTGCAGCCGTTTTTGAATGATCTTCAGCAAAATTTTGCTTGCGTGTGATATAAATGATATTGTTCTATAATTTCCACGTTCAGTTGGATCACTTTTCTTGGGAATAAGCATAAATATGGATCCCTTCCAGATCAAAGACCACAGCCTTCAGTATGGATTGCACCTCAAGATAAAGAAAACAAAAATCCTCACAACTGGACCAATGAGCAACATCATGATAAACAGAGAAAAGATTGAAGTTGTCAAGGATTTCATTTTATTTGGATCCACAATCAACAGCCATGGAAGCAGCAGTCAAGAAATCAAAAGATGCATTGCTTTGGGTAAATCTGCTGCAAAGAACCTCTTTAAAGTGTTGAAGAGCAAAGATGTCACCTTGAAGACTAAGGTGCACCTGACCCAAGCCATGATATTTTCAATCACTTCATATGCATGTGGAAGCTGGAGAATGAATAAGGAAGACCGAAGAAAAATTGACGTCTTTGAATTGTGGTGTTGGCAAAGAATATTGAATGTACCATGGAGTGCCGAAAGAATGAATAAATCTGTCTTAGAAGAAGTACAACCAGAATGCTCCTTAGAAGCAAGGATGGCAAGACTGTGTCTTACATACTTTGGACATGTTGTCAGGAGGGATCAGTCCCTGGAGAAGGACATCATCCTTGGCAAAGTACAGGGTCAGCGGAAAAGAGGAAGGCCATCAATGAGGTAGATTGACACAGTGGCTGCAACAATGAGCTCAAGTATAACAACGATTGTAAGGATGGCTCGGGACCTGGCAGTGTTTCATTCTATTGTGTGTGGGGTCGCTGTGAGTCAGAACCGACTCGATGGCACCTAAAAACAACAACAATGGATAATATTGCAAAGAATGGGAATTCCAGAACACTTAATTGTGCTCATGATGAACCTGTATATAGATCAAGAGGCAGTTGTTCAAACAGAACAGGGGGATATTGCATCGTTTAAAGTCAGGAAAGGTGTGTGTCAGGGTTGTATCCTTTTACCATACCTATTCAATCTGAATGCTCAGTAAATAACCCAAGAATCTGGACTACATGAAGAAGAATGTGGCATCAGGATTGGAGGAAAACTCATTAACAACCTGTGTTACACAGATGACACAACATTGCCTGCTGCAAGTGAAGAGGACTTGAAGCATTTACTGATGAAGATTAAAGGCCACGGCCTTCAGTATGGATTACACTTCAATATAAAGAAAACAAAAATCATCACAACTGGACCAATAAGCAACATCATGATAAACAGAGAAAAGATTGAAGTCGTCAAGAATTTCATTTTACTTGGATCCACAATCAACCCATGGAAACAGCAGTCAAGAAATCAAAAGACACCTTGCACTGGGCAAATCTGCTGGAAAAGATCTCTTTAAAGTGTTCAAAAGCAAAGATGTCACCTTGAAGACTTAGGTGTGCCTGACCAAGCCATGTTGTTTGCAACCACCTCATATGCATGTGAAAGCTGGACAATGAATAAGGAAGATCAAAGAAGAATTAACGCCTTTGATTTGTGGTGTTAATGAAGAATATTGAATATACCATGAACTGCCAAAAGAAAAAACAAAACTGTCTTGGAAGAAGTACAACCAGAATGTCCCCTTAGAAGCAAGAATGGTGAGACTACGTTTCACATACTTTGGACATGTTATCAGGAGGGACCAGTCCCTGGAGAAGGACATCATGCTTGGTAAAATGGAGGGTCAGGGAAAAAGAGGAAGACACTCAAGGAGGTGGATTGACATAGTGGCTGCAATAATGGCTTCAAGCATAACAAGGATTGTGAGGATGGGGTAAGATAAGGCAGTGCTTTGTTCTGTTGTGTGCTGGGAGCCAGGCTGCAAGGGCGGCCCCTCTGCACCCACTGCCCCCAGCATAAACATCAAAGAATCCCTGAAAAGTCAGGAGGAGCCAGGCTGCAAGGGCAGCCCCTCTGCACCCACTGCCCCCAGCATAAACATCAAAGAATCCCTGAAAAGTCAGGAGGAGCCAGGCTGCAAGGGCGGCCCCTCTGCACCCACTGCCCCTAGCATAAACATCGAAGAATTCCTGAAAAGTCAGGAATATCTCTGTCATCTGTGTTATGTTTCTATTTCATTTTCAGCCTGTGTATAGCAGAATGTATAAGCATAAAATTCCATTATAGATTTAGGGACCTTTGGACGGGGGGCGTCCTACTCATAATCCCCTGGTGAAATCCCGGGTAGGGACAGCCCGTGTATTACTTGGGGGTCAACATGAAGTTGTCTTAGGGGAAAAACAAATAGCTCGACTATGGAAAATAAGAATAGGATGGTGAAATCCTGGTATTTACCAAGGCCCTTTTTGTGATTAAACCACCACCCACACATGACCCCATAAAAGTGGAAAAACAAAAGGCAGTGAGTTCTCTCAGCCAATTTCTCAGCCAATTACAGATCAACCTTCTCGTCTACCCCGCTCACTGCTGCGCTTGACTGGTCTTTGGGTATAGAGATTGGGCTAATTGTCCTTGGCATAATCATGGACAATATGACGTAACCCAAAGTGGCTGGACTACAAGAATTTGGCCACCCTGGACAAAATGGACAAAGCCTATGTGGCAACAGTTTTTGCAAAAAGACTAATTATTATAAAAACTGTGGAAGGAATTGCAAGATTAAGCATAAGGTGTAAAGCAGTATGAAGTCAATTGTTACTTTGTGTAAAAATATATCAACAAAATATTCTCTTCAATTAAACAAAAACTCATTGTACTTGTGTGTGTATGCGGAACTGTACTATGTGTCACTTGGGAAATTATGTCTCTGGGAAATAATGTTTATGATTATATTTTGTACTGCCCCTTTATTGATCATGCGATGTTATGCTTTTGTAAGCTTATGATATAAAAGACCATGTAAAAAATAGAGAGAGAAGGGCTTCTTTTTCTGCAGAAATGAAAATATAAGACATACTACCTCTCATTCTTTTTTCGCCGAACTCTACCCCTCCTCTGGTAACCCTGTTCATTGCTGAGGCTGGCCCCCGGCAGTTGTGCATAGGGTGGCTATGAGTCAGAACTGACTTGATGGCACCTAACAACAGCAGCATGCAAATGTCTTACCAAAAGTCTAGAGTAATTGATACTTCTTCCTTACTAGGTGCAATCAGTATAATATCATCAAAGTAATGGACCAGTGTGATGTCTTGTAAAAGGGAACGGTTATCACAGTCCCTGTGGACTAAATATCCCAGGTATGGGTATTTATGGAGATATGATATAGCTAAGGGGTAAGACAGTGAAGATGTATTGCTGGCCTTGCCAACTGAAGGAAAACTGCTTTTGGTAATTCTCTGAAAGGCATTGTCCAGATCAATACCTTCATTCCAGCTACCAGGATATGTATTAATTTTCTCAAGCAATGAAACCACATCTGGAACATCAGCTGCCATTGGAGTCACCATCTGGTTAAATTTGTGATAATTCATTATCATTCTCCTAGATCCATCTCCATATGCCCCCACTCTGGCTGGTGGGTCACAGTGATGTTCTGAGTCTTCTGGAATTAGTGTCAGTTCAGAGCCAGTATCCAATAATCCCTGAAAAGTCTTATTATTTCCTTTTCCCCAATGAACAGCCACTCTCATAAAAGACCATATAGCCCTTTGGTGAAGGCTGGGAGAAAGATTAACAACATAAGTGTAGTGGATTCCTTCTTCAAGGGGACCTGGCCTCCTCTTCATTCAAGAGGTTGTGGCCTGCAAACTCGCTCAAGTCTGGGATTTGATTGAGGGATTCATGTTAGACTTCTCTTTGCTTGACCTAGAATTCTTCCACTTGTACAGATCAAATAAACATTTAGTAGATTTCCTATTTCACTCCTAGGGACACCATGATTAAGTAGCCAATGTCGTAAGTCCATACAAGTGAGACTATTCTGAATACTGCTTTGACTCTGCTGTCCGTTAAGGTAACCACACCCACTTTGCCCTTGTCATTTGAATGCTACCACTTGGCCCCTACCACCATGGGGTCCAATCAGCCCCACTGTCATTAGGTGTCTTAATTCAATCAGGGCATTTCCCACTGTCAAATCTGACTTACATAAAATAGCAATCATAGCAGTCTTCAAGGATGCTGGGGCTCCCTTCACAAATTTGTTCTTCAGCATGTGGTAAAAGGTTTGTGTTCTGGGCACTCCATATGTGGGTCTGTGGATCTAACCTGAGAAATCCACTGTAACATTCCGATTTCCTTAAGCCTTTGGATACCTTCTACAGTATACCAAGGCAGGTCTGGCACTTCAACTTGATTTAGTGTAGGCCACTGCTTAATCTACGCTTTCAGTGACCCAGCTAAATAAACTATTAGATTCTTTCCTATCCTCTGGAGCTGAAGCATTGAATGAAGGATCTGTGCTTAGCGGACCCATTATGATAAACTCAGACTGATCCATCTTTATGTTCTTTGCACCATTATCCCACACCCTTAATAGCCATTCCCACACATACTCCCCAGGCTTTTGTTTGTACATATTAGAAAAGTCAAGTGGTTCTTTTTGAGTGTAACATATCTCCTCCAGGGGTCACTATTTGTACTTTACCTTTTGGGGCATGCTGGGACTTGAGACTAGTTAATAGGTCTAGAAGCAAAAATGCATGGTGTGGGTGGGTCCTGGGAACATTCAGCAATGTCTTGTAAAGCATCTAACTCAGGCAATGCACCAGGCAACACCTCAGGTGCCTCCCAGGTGATATCTCAAAGACTCTTCAGGCACAGCTGGGTTAATCTAATCAGATGGGGTGGAAGGGATAATGGTTTTACCAGCAAAGGTGTATGTTATGGATTGAATTGTGTCCCCCCCCAAATTTGTATCAACTTAGCTAGGCCATGATTCCCAGTACTGTGTGGTTGTCCACCATTCTGTGATCTGAGGTGATTATCCTATGTGTTGTAAACCCTAACCTCTATGATGTTAATGAGACAGAATTAGAAACAGTTATGTTAATAAGGCAGGGCTCAATCTAACAGATTAGGTAATATTTTGAGTCAGTTTCTTTTGGAATATAAAAGAGAATCGAGCAGAGAGGATGGGAACCTTGTGCCACCAAGAAAGTAGTGCCAGGAGCGGAGTGTCCTTTGGACCCAGGGTCCCTGCACTGAGAATCTCCCAGACCAGGGGAAGACTGATGATGAAGATCTTCCCCCAGAACCTGCAAAGAGAGAGCTGGCACCCTGAATTCAGATTTCCAGCTTCCTAGACTGTCTGAGAACAAATTTCTGTTTGTTTAAGCCACCGCTTGTGGCATTTCTGTTGTAGCAGAACTAGATAAGTAAGACAGTGGCTTAGCATACAGGGGTGGAGTAATCTCTTCAGATGGGAGTAAAAAGGCTGGTTTTGTTGGCAGGGGTGATTCAGCAGAATTTAAGGGTCCAATGTCCCCAATTTCCTGATTATTTGCCCATATGTCCCCATCCCAAGCTTCAGGATCCCATTTCTTCCCAATCAATGCCCTCACTTTAACTTCAGACACCATTCAAATTTGGGAATTTAATTGGCATTTTAATTCAGCCACTCTTACGACAAGAGTCTGGGTTTGGTTTTTGGTGATATCAGCTGTTACTACAAAAAATAAGGCTTTCTCCCAGGGCACAAGCAGCAGCTTTGAGGACATTTATGTGGCACTTCAGGTGTGACTCTGAAGCCTTGAGCTCATCCCTTTCTTTCACCATTTTGTCTGGCGATAGTGGGACCAACCAGTTTCCCTATACATCTCATTCTGACGAAATTGTAGAAATGTATCAAGCATGAAATCACCCAGAGCCTCACCTTTCACCAATATGTGATCTATTGGTAATGATATTTTGAGTATTAATATTGCTACCTCATTCCATGGATTAGCAGAACCCTCTCTACTACTGGAGGCAGAGCCATTAACACCTTTAAGACCAGTCAGACGTGAGAACCAATTTACAAAGCTCATCCTTACTATTTTGTTTCTCTAGAACTACTCCCAGTACCAAATGTCTTAGGCTGGTTTCTCTAGAGAAGCAATACCAGTGAAGCATACACACACACACACACTGTGTGTGTATATATATATATGAGTCCTGGTGGCACATAGGTTAAAGCGCTAGGCTGCTAACCTAAAGGTAGACAGTTTGAACCTACCAGCCGCTCTACAGGAGACAGATGTGGCAGCCTGCTTTCATAAGGATTTACAGCCTTGGAAACCCCACGGAGGCAGTTCTACTGTGTCCTATAGGGTTGTTATGAGTCAGAATCGACTTGACAGCAATGGAGTAGATATACATAGATATATAAATGTATATATATATATAAAGTACATATATATTTATGTGTATATATAGGTATATATTTATGTATAGAGAGAGAGAGAGAGAAGTATATATAGAAGTACAGAGTGCCCCTTAGTAGCAAGGATGTCAAGACTACTTCTCACATATTTTGGACATGTTATCAGAAAGAAACTGTCCTTGGAGAAGAACATCATGCTTGGTAAAGTAGAGGGTCAGCGAAAAAAAGGAAGACCCTCAAGGAGATGGATTGACACAGTGGCTACAACAATGGGCTCAAGCATAACAATGATTGTGAAGATGGTGCAGGATCAGGCAGTGTTTTTTTCTGTTGTACATAGGGTTTCTATGAGTTGGAACTGACTCAATGGCACCTAACAACAACATAGAGAGAGATTTATCTCAAGAAGGTGGCTCACACAGGTGTGAAACCTGGCAAGTCCCAAAGTCCGTGGGTCAGGCATCAGTGGAGGGTTCTCCTTACTCATGTGTTTACAGGGTCTGATGAACCCAGAAGCAGCAGGTCAGATGGCAGGCTGCTGGCTCATAGGGCTGTAGCATTGGCGAATCCAAAGTCAGCAGGTCAGGTGACAGGCTGCTGACTCAAGACCGAAGAACCAGAGGTCAGATGATGACAAGCCAGAAACAAGATCCAGAGCAATCAAGCCACCTTTGTCAGAACATCCATATATATATAATGGGTGCAGGCTGACCCTTCAGAGGAACTCCCTTACAACTAATTGGCTGATCACATCAGATCACATCATGGAAGTTAAAACCAAAACCAAACCCAGTGCTGTCAAGTTGATTCCGACTGAGAGCGACCCTGTAGGACAGAGTAGAACTGCCCCATAGAGTTTCCAAGGAGCATCTGGCGGGTTTGAACTGCCGACCCTTTGGTTAGCAGCCATAGCACTTAACCACTACACCAGCAGTGTTTCCACATGGAGGTTACTACATTTATATCACAAAATGAAGGATAATTACATAAGATCACAAAATGGAGAATAATTACATAATACTGAAAATCATGGCCTAGCCAAGTTGACACATAATATTAACTATCACAGGACTCTTGATGAAATCACATTCCCAGAGTTCTCCAGGTTCAGCAAGAACTTTAGTATCTGTCACGGATTGAATTATGTCCCCCCCAAAATATGTGTATCAGTTGGGCTGGGCCATGATTCCTGGTATTGTGTGATTTTCCTATATGTTGTAAATCCTGCCTCTGTGATGTTAATGAGGGAGGATGGGCAGGAGTTGTGTTAGTGAGGCAGGACTCAACCTACAGGATTGGACTGTGTCTTGAGACAATTTCTTGAGACATAAAAGATAAAAGCAAGCAGAGAGACAGGGGGACCTCGTACCATCAAGAAAGCAGCTCCAGGAGCAAAGCGGGTCCTTTGGACCTGAGGTTCTTGTGCTGAGATGCTCCCAGACCAAGGGAATATGGATGTCAAGGACCTTCCTCCAGAGCCGACAGAGAGAGAGAGCCTTCCTCTGGAGCTGATGCCCTGAATTTGGACTTCTAGCCCACTAGACTGTAAGAAAATTAATTTCTCTTTATTAAAGCCATCCACTTGTGTATTTCTGTTACAGTAGCACTAGATGACTAAGGCAGTATCACTTCTCAATGGCAGTGGTTTCTCATCATTCCACATTCATCTCAGACTCACACACTCGTGCTGAGGGAGCCCACTGCGGGCTCAGGAGAAGTCAATCATCCCCCATGAAAAAGAAGATGTCTGTAACACAGCTGCTTCACTGCCTCTTCCCTCCAGGCTATTCTTATATCTTGGCAACACAAGAAATCACAAGTCAAACACAGAATAGTTCAACTTGTTAACAAAGAAATGATCAGGAAAGCCTTTGGCAATGTAAATGATCATCATTTCGGTTCTCTTTGTCTACTTTCTATTCTAAAATTGTCTTTAATTCTGAAAATACGATTTGACAAAGAGGAAGGCACAGATTAATTCTTAAACCAATAGTTCAAGCTCCTCAAAAAAATTTTTTTTCTTCATTGTTATGAAACAGCTTAAGGGTTTTCCACACTTTCAGGAAATCAAACAGTAGACAAAGAAGAACAAGAGGGGCAGAAATAGACCTGCCAATGGGGCGGGAGTAATCCACCTGAAAGCCTGTACAGCTACAGCCAGTGCTGGCAGCAATGGGGAGTTGATACTCTAAAAATAAGCCAGAAATCCAGATTATTATGGAAAATCTTCAGGGTTTTCAGCATTGGTTCCTATTTTTTAAAGTGTTGTACCAGCTAAGGAAAACACATGCAGGTTAAATTCAAATGACAAGCCACTAGTCTGAAGCTTTGAGTATACAATTTTGAATCCAAGGAAAAAAAGAAGTCAATAGGAGAAATTTGTGTCCAAAGAAAAAGTCAACAGATTTTTACACTTTTGAAAATCAGAATGTATTTGAAGGAAGATTTTCTGTATGTTAATGGATTTTAGAACTTTGAACGTATTAAAAGGTTATTGAAATAATCTTGTAGCTGAAGAAAAACTGTTGATGAATCAAAACTCCTTATTGTGCATTTTTACCAAGAAAACATGCTTTGATGTACCATAGTTGCATCCATATAATTGAGAACACATGCTTACCAAGCAAAATTTCCTAGTGAGGTAAGAGTATACTAACTGGGTATAGAATTGAGAAAGTTCTTGGATAAGCAATGACATCACCATGACTGGGTAGGGCCAGGTTCCTGATACAATTGGAGAAGCCTCCTTGGAAAGATTATTATAGTTAATTTATTAATTATTGTTTTTTTGTTTCTAAAAAGAAAACAGAAGTCCTTTTCAATGCTCAAGCTAAATGAACTAAGTTATAGCTCATTTCTTAAGTGGATGTAACTGTTAAGTAACTGTGGGATATTGTACACAAACTTCTATAAAGAAATATTCGTCTTTCCAATAAGGAGAAAAAGGTTGGCTGTTTCAGAAATACATAGCAAAGGACATCTGCCATAACCCAGCATTCTAAGTTTGTTAGTTCGTAACTCCAGTTCACTCAAGTTCTAAAGTATGTTCATTCGTTACTCCTTGGGCACCTTCTATATCCTTAATTCTGGTGGTGAGAAATGAATAAAATAGACACAGTCCTTGCTCTCATATAGCACATGGCCTGGTGGAAGAGACATAAATTCAACACAAGTATCCAAATATCTCTGTGAAAAAGTGGCA
The DNA here is from genome assembly GCF_024166365.1 of Elephas maximus indicus. Classification (NCBI taxonomy): domain Eukaryota; kingdom Metazoa; phylum Chordata; class Mammalia; order Proboscidea; family Elephantidae; genus Elephas; species Elephas maximus. The sequence continues at coordinate 41,262,717 of NC_064819.1, forward strand.
AGTGCAATGAGGGAGGACAGCAACTTACAGAAACTTCTGGAACATAGTTGCGTATACACATCAGAAAATAAACGGAAAAAAATCCAGTTGACTAACTATCAGGGCTGTGATTTGTACTCACTTCACATTCCCTAGCTCTTGCCTAAAGCTATTAAAGGCATAAGTGTTCTTCAGGGAGAGAACCTTCAAAGTATGAAGAAGAAAGTATTGTTATGATTTACATTCTGTAGTTAAAAGCCATGGTACCATTTGAAATAAGTACCTAATTACAGAGAGAGGAATATTTAGGATGCTCCAATCAATAGCCTCAGGACAACCGTTTTTCACAGTAATGACATTACATATTGAAAGTGATGAGATGAAGTGACTAGTAAGTGATAACACAAACTGCTAGGTTATAATAGACTGCTAGTCCTGAGAGCGTAGTTGTTAACAGCTTGGCTGCTAACCAAAGAAAGGTCAGCAGTTCGAATCCAATAGCCGATCCCTGGAAATCTATGGGGCAGTTCTACTCTGCCCAGTAGTGTCACTATGAGTTGGAATCGACTCAATGGCAGTGGGTTTTTTTAATCCTGAGAGGGGTCTTGTAAATATCTAGTGCAGCCCCTTCTCCAACCCCAGACTCTCTTTAGCTGAGAGAAAATCCTCATCCAACCCCCAGGAGATTTATTAAGTGCCTATTTTTCTGAGGCCATTTCCTCTTGAGTTTACAATCCACCACCACCAAAAATTATTTGCTACTGAAGACATACAGATAACAGAAACATACCCAAGTAAAGATTTATTTTTGTTCTCTGCTGTGCACGTTTTGAGTTATGAGTTGTCGGTAAGGTACTACGGAGTGTTTGGTCAGTCCTCCTCATGCTAACTCCAGACATGTGAAGGAATAAAATTCTAAGTTGTTTCTGGAATTCTCTTCCCTCTTTATGAATGGAGGTGAGAGTTAGACTGTGTGGTTTTCACAAGCAGCATCAATTTTGAATGAGAATCTGGATATATTTCTTCCCTCTCCTGTTTTATTGCCAATCACAACATGATCCTGGCAGGGCTGCCAGAAATCATACAGATTCCTACTCACTGGTGTTTTTTTAATTGAAGCACAATGTTACTGTTACTCCATGGGACCACACGTGAGCTATGAGAGGCTGAGCCCCGCAGTGGCAAATTCTGACCATGGCTTTCATTAAGGCACTCTCATATTTTGAACATCTACCATGGGCAGGTCTACAAAGCTGGATGGAGGAGCCATCCTGTGGCAGAAAAAACACTGGTATTAAATCCAAAGACTTGTCAATCCCTACTTCCTCATCAGTACAATGGAAACAAAACAGGCTGCCATAAAAATTAAATAAGATAATTCAGGTCAAGTGATTCAAACTGTTCCTGGTGCACAGTCCATGCTCCACCGATTTCGCCACCATTATGATTTCCTGCTCACCACTCACTGGCCAAGCAACTTCATTCTGGCCATTGAAATGTTCGGGGACTTTTCTCATCACAAGTGAAGACACTGACTAATGCTTACCAGGAGTGACGGTGGGGGTAGGAGACAGAAGCACTCCCTAGGTAATAGTCACTTTTTGTTTATAGAAATGGGAGAGGTGGCATTGAATATGGCTGAAGTTTTCATAGCATGACTGATGTAACTGATGTCAATAAGCTGTACACAGGGAAAAGGGATAATGGGTAAACACTAGGTTGTATATGGTTTTGCACCATTAACAACAATTAAAACGGGGGAGCTCCAGATGCTGGTACTAATTAGACATTAGTTCTCGGTTTTGGGGGCTTCAGGTCGTGGTCTTGTGGGACAATCCAGTGAATTGGCATAATATACAATGAAAATTGTGAGAGCCAGAGTTTGACGGGACTGCAATGTTTTGCCAGATTTCACAGGATTTCCAACTTTGTCAGGGTATGGTGTTGCCACTTTTCTATTGCTCATTTTAATGGAAAATATTTGAACTTTCTTTCTTTGACAGGTTTCCACCTTATACAGTTCTGGCTTTCTCAGATTTCATTGTAGTTCTTAAAGTTTATGTTCTACCTCCCAATAGGGTGAATAGTGTCTGGGGTCTTAAAAGCTTGGGAGTGGCCGTCTAAGATACAACTGTTGGTCTTCATTCATTTGGAACAAAAGAGAATGAAGGAAACCCAAGAGTCAGAGAAGGAACTGGACTACAGGACTAATTGTCTACATGAACCATTGCCCCCTCTACCTAGACACCAGAGGAACTAGATGGTGCCCAGCGAACGTCCTGATCAGGAACACAATAGGTGAATCCTGATAAAAGGGGGAGGAAAATGTGGAACAAAACTTCAAATTCTTAAAGAATCCAGACTTACTGGACCTACTGAGGCTGAAAGAGTCCCCAGGACTACGGCCCTGAGTTGTTCTTCAAACCTTGAATTCCTGATATCACCTTTAAACTAAGTAACAGTTAAGCCCAGAGAGTAAAGATTGTTGCCCTTGAGTATTGCATTTCTTTAAAAAAAAAAAAAACTATATAAGACCAAAGGGTCAACAGCTATTTTATGGCACAGATAGAAGGTTGGGAGGCAGGAAGTTTAAGTAAATGGAAGTGAAACGAGGACAGAAATAACAAGAGTGTTGACACAATGTGAAGAATGTAATCAATGTCACTTATTATGTCTAGAAACTGTGGAATGGGGGTGGGTTTTGCTGTGTATTATTTTCACTGAAAATAAAATTGGATTTACAAAAAGTGAAGAGATTCCACCAGATGCTTTCTAAATTTCATCCTGGCTCTAAAACTCTATGGCTAGAAGATAAGATCCTATTGCAAGGGCTTTTGGAATAGAAATCTCTTTGGAAAAGATAGAGGTCCCATTCCCTGTAAGGATCTCAAGTTCCAGGATAAAATGGGGGTGTGACTCAAAAAATCTCATTTGATGCTAAGATTTGGCACAACCTCCAGAGTCACAGGACCATAAAATATCTCGTCCAATTCAGGTCACAGAAAGTTTCCAGGCAAAAACATGGGTGATTCACAATTTGTCACCTTTATGTATATAATGGAGCCCTGGTGGTCCAGTGGTTAAGAGCTTGGCTGCTAACCAAAAGGACAGCAGATCAAATCCACCAGCCACTCCTTGGAATCCTATGGGGCAGTTCTACTCTGTCCTATAAGGTGGCTATGAGCTGAAATAGACTCGATGGCCATGAGTTTGGTTTTATATATATAATAATTTTTATATTTATAATACCAAAAAAAAAAAACTACAACCAAACTCATGGCCATCGAGTCAATTCTGACTCACAGCAACCCTATAGGACAGAGTAGAACTACACCAAAGGGTTTCCAAGGAGCACCTGATGGATTCAAACTGCAAACCTTTTGGTTAGCACTCGAGCTCTTAACCACTGTGCCACCTGGGCTCCAATAATTCTGCCACGGAGACTTTTATTGATAAATTTTTTTTTTTTTTATTGCTCAGAATGGGCAAGTAACTTGCCCAAGAACACATAAGTCTTACCTCAGTGCTCCATGGTGCAGCCTGGAGTTGGGAAGCTCCACAGCCCACTCTCCTTTCACTGCGTCATGTTCCTCGAGTATTTGCTGAATGCTTTTCTTGCAGGATCTCTCAATAAGGTACATAAAACCTTAATACAGGGAGCCCTTCCATCTTGGCCAGAATAAGATAAGCAGCTCCAGTGAACACTTGGGTGGGGACAGAGGTGCTGCCCTAAGCCACATGACCTGCTTGTGGTCAGCTAAGGCCAGGTCACAGAGAGGCAGCCAGCTGCCAGTGGAAAGTCCATTTTCTGGGGGAGCCATCACCCACCTGTGAGCGGTCAGCAGGGCGGCAGTGGGTACTGACTGCACCATGAAGAAAAGCTGCTCTCAAATTTCTACCCCACATGGCTTTCCTTGGTTGGAAAAACTAAGGCTGCCAGTATCATTCACCACCAAAGAGAAAGAAACCCTGAGGTCTTTAGGATAGACCACCCGAGAAGAGGGCTAATCAGGATCAGGCTTCCCAGCGCAAGGAGAGCTTGGGTGCACAGGGATGGGAAAGTCACCACCGTGAAATGCCTCCCAACCTCCCTCAGTGTGGATGCCCACCCGGATGCAAAGCACAGTCCTTCTCCCGCACTCAGAGTCTAGTTTTCCTCCCCAAGTGCCTGTTCTCCCAGCCAAGAGTCACCCTTTGGTCTTCCACAAACACTGGAAAGCCCTGTCTTTCTAGAGCACTATGCTGCAGCTGGCAAGGTGTGGGTGGCATTAGCTTGTTTGCACGGAGGAGTTAATGGACGGTGTGAGGGGTAATGGCATTGACATGGCCACAGAGCCAGAAAGTGGGAGACTGGGCATCCAGCCCATGATCCTGCCACATCCTGCTGTCTCACTTTCACACCAAGGGAGAACACATGTAAACAAAGAAATTGCTGAACAACAAAGCAAGGACAACTCAGGGCCCACTATGTGCCAAGGTCAGGCCCAGCACTCTCCCCAGGCCCCTGCTAGCCTGTACACCCAGATGGGAAGTTTTGGACTGAGATGGCAATTGGGTCATTAGAAGGCTTTGCTTTTGAGAAAGTAAAATTGTCTTATCTTGGCTCTTTTTCATCCCCACTGGTCCGGTAGACAAAACCCTGTTGTTAAAGGTGTGAGCACCTGCTATTCCCCTTTCCAGCCATTTCTTCCCTATCCTTTTCCCTGTGGACACCTCCTGTGTTCTCCTCCAGCCCTGCCTGCATACCGCTTCCCTGTCATATCCTTGCAATATTGTCCCCACTGCCCTCTGGCTCTCAGGGGCCCAGTGCCTCTGCCTTCTTTGGAGCCCCATGACCTCACCCCCCACCACACCCCCTTCTCCCATCTGTCACCATCTCTCTTGCCTGGGTCACCAACCTCCTCCCTCTCCCTCTGCTCCCCATCCCCACTGCTTGAGTGGACATTTCCCCAGTTTGGCAGTACCCATGTCCTGCATCACACAGCTTAGCACATAAATGTTTGCTAACGATTTCTTCTGTGTTAATTTGGTCTTGACTGGACTCTCAGGTTAACAGAGAGTGTATTGATTACTGTGTATGTGAACTGCTGACCTTTTGGTTGGCAGCCATAGCTCTTGACCACTTTGCCACCAGGGCTCCATACTGATTACAGAGAGTGTATTTTCTATTTTTAAATGTTCCCCCTAAGTAACTACTTAGGCAATTGTGTCAAACTGCCCTAAGACAATTTTTACCAAATTTCTATCCCACATACAAACATATATTAGCTAAAGTAATTTTTAGCTTGCTACAAGCTTGGTGAGGTCCTGCTTCCTGTCCTTTGTGACATTCACATTGAATGGAATGTTCACTCTGAGGCCAGCTACCTTTCTGATGGGGTCAGATAACCTCCATTAGGCTGTGGCTAAGGGAACACAAGGCCAACCAGAGGTTAGACCTAGGGTGTCCCCCAAAGTTCTAGGATGCTGGGCTCACCAAATTTGTATATTCCTTTCATGCAAGTTTATACAATGTTTTCTGCTAACAGGTACCTTATGTGTTAACGCGGAAAATGTATTTTTAGCATTCTTTCCTGCTAAACAGTACACTCTTGGGTGCAGATTTAGAGACATTTGAAAGACTTGCCTCTAGAACAGAGGTTAGCAAAATTATTTGTAAATACAGTAAATATTTTAGCTCTGGAAGCCATGTGGTCTCTGTCACAACTACCCAACCCTGCCATTGTAGAGGGAAAGCAGCCATTTGTAATTGAATGGCATGGCTGTGTTCCAATAAAATTTTATTTCCAAAAATGGGCCATGGGCTGTAGTTTGCTGGTCCCTGCTCTAGAGTGTAGATTCTTGATTGGGATCCTTCGAAAATTAGCCAGTATGGATTCCTGATTAAAAATCCCTGCCCTCAAGTGATTCCGACTCACAGCCACCCTATAGGACAGGGTAGAACTGCCATATAGAGTTTCCAAGGCTGTAAACCTTTACAAGCAGACTGCAACATCTTTCTCCTGCAGAGCAGCTGGTGGGTTCGAACCACCGACCTTTCTATAAGCAGCCAAGCTCTTTAACCACTGTGCCACCATCGCTCCTTCGGACTCCTGATAGGGGTACCACAAATGTTAACTAACTGCCCCTAGTATATCATTTTCAAGTATGTTGTTGTTGTTGTTAGGTGCCATTGAGTCAGTTCTGACTCATAGCAACCCTATGCACAACAGAATGAAACACTCCCCAGTCCTGTGCCATCCTCACAATCATTGTTATGCTTGAGCTTATTGTTGCAGCCACTGTGTCAATCCACCTCGTTGAGGGTCTTCCTCTTTTCCGCTGACCCTGTACTCTGCCAAGCATGATGTCCTTCTCCAGGGACTGATCCCTCCTGACAACATGTCCGAAGTATGTAAGATGCAGTCTCTCCATCCTTACTTCTAAGGAGCATTCTGGTTGTACTTCTTCCAAGACAGATTTGTTCATTCTTTTGGCAGTCCATGGTATATTCAATATTCTTCGCCAACACCACAATTCAAAGGAGTCAACTCTTCTTCGGTCTTCCTTATTCATTGTCCAGCTTTCACATGCATATGATGCAATTGAAAATACTATGGCTTGGGTCAGACGCACCTTGGTCTTCAGGGTGACATCTTTGCTCTCCAACACTTTGAAGAGGTCCTTTGTAGCAGATTTACCCAGCACAATGCATCTTTTGATTTCTTGACTGCTGCTTCCATGGCTGTTGATTGTGGATCCAAGTAAAATGAAATCCTTGACAACTTCAATCTTTTCTCCGTTTATCATGATGTTGCTCATTGGTCCAGTTGTGAGGATTTTTGTTTTCTTTATCTTGAGGTGTAATCCATACTGAAGGCTGTGGTCTCTGATCTTCATTAGTAAGTGCTTCAAGTCCTCTTCACTTTCAGCAAGTAAGGTTGTGTCATCTGCATAACGCAGGCTGTTAATGAGTCTTCCTCGAATCTTGATGCCCCTTTCTTCATATAGTCCAGCTTCTGGGATTATTTGTTCAGCATACAGATTAAATAGGTATGGTGAAAGAATACAACCCTGATGCACACCTTTCCTGACTTTAAACCAATCAGTATCCCCTTTTTCTGTCCGAACAACTGCCTCTTGATCTATGTAAAGGTTCCTCATGAACACAATTAAGTGTTCTGGAATTCCCATTCTTCGCAGTGTTATCCATAGTTTGTTATGATCCACACAGTCAAATGTCTTTGCATAATCAATAAAAGACAGGTAAACATCCTTCTGGTATTCTCTGCTTTCAGCCAGGATCCATCTGACATCAGCAATGACAACCCTGGTTCCACGTCCTCTTCTGAAACTGGCCTGAATTTCTGGCAGTTCCCCGTCGATATACTGCTGCAGCCATTTTTGAATGATCTTCAGCAGAATTTTGCTTGCGTGTGATATTAATGATATTGTTCTATAATTTCCACACTCGGTTGGATCACCTTTCTTGGGAACAGGCATAAATATGGATCTCTTCCAGTCAGTTGGCCAGGAAGTTGTCTTCCATATGTCTTCGCATAGACGAGTGAGCACCTCCAGCGCTGCATCTGTTCATTGAAAGATCTCAATTGATATTCCGTCAATTCCTGGAGCCTTGTTTTTCGCCAGTGCCTTCAGAGCAGCTCGGACTTCTTCCTTCAGTACCTTCAGTTCTTGATCATAATGCCACCTCTTGAAATGGTTGAATATCGACTAATTCTTTTTGGTATAATGACTCTGTATTCCTTCCATCTTCTTTTGATGCTTCCTGTATCATTTAATATTTTCCCCATGGAATCCTTCACTATTGCAACTCAAGGCTTGAATTTTTGCTTCAGTTCTTTCAGCTTGAGAAACGCTGAGCGTGTTCTTCCCTTTTGGTTTTCCATCTCCAGCTATTTGCACATGTCATTGTAATACTTGACTTTGTCTTCTCAAGAGGCCCTTCGAATTCTTCTGTTCAGTTCTTTCACTTCCTCAATTCTTCCTTTTGCTTTAGCTGCTTGATGCTCAAGAGCAAGTTTCAGAGTCTCCTCTGACATCCACCCTGGTCTTCTCTTTCTTTCCTGTCTTTTCAGTGACCTCTTGCTTTCTTCATGGATGATGTCTTTGATGTCATTCCACAACTCGTCTGGTCTTTGGTCACTAGTGTTCAATGTGTCAAATCTATTCTTGAGATGGTCTCTAATTTCAGGTGGGATATACTCAAGGTCATATTTTGGCTCTTGTGCACTTGCTCTGATTTTCTTCAGTTTCCGCTTGAACTTGCATATGAGCAATTGATGGTCTGTTCCACAGTCGGCCCCTGGCTTTGTTCTGCCTGATGATATTGAGCTTTTCCAGATGTAGTCATTTTGATTTCTGTGTGTTCCATCTGGCGAGGTCCATGTGTATAGTTGCCGTTTATGTTGGTGAAAGAAGATATTTGCAATGAAGAAGTCATTGGTCTTGCAAAATTCTATCATTCGATCTCCAGCATTGTTTCTATCACCAAGGCCATATTTTCCAACTATTGATCCTTCTTTGTTTCCATCTTTCACATTCCAATTGCCAGTAATTATCAATGCATCTTGATTGCATTTTTGATCAATTTCAGACTGCAGCAGCTTATAAAAATCTTCTATTTCTTCATCTTTGGCCCTAGTGGTTGGTGCATAAATTTGAATAATAGTTGTATTAACTGGTCTTCCTTGTAAGCATATGGATATTATCCTATCACTGACAGTGTTGTACTTCAGGATAGATCTTGAAATGTTCTTTTTGACGATGAACGCAACACCATTCCTCTTTGAGTTGTCATTGCCAGCATAGTAGACTATATGAGTGTCTGATTCAAAATGGCCAATACCAGTCCATTTCAGCTCACTGGTGCCTAGGATATCAATGTTTATGCGTTCCATTTCATTTTTGATGATTTCCAATTTTCCTAGATTCATACTTCGTTTCAAGTATACAAACCCACATATCGCAACATAAATACTGAAGTATATTAAGTAAATAGGAGACAATACTACAGAGATACTTATACTATTAATAGACCAAAACCAAACCCATTGCCATCAATCATAGCAACCCTATAGGACAGAATAGAACTGCACCATAGGGTTTCCAAGGCTGTAAATCCTTACAGAAATATACTGCCACATCTTTCTCCCGTGGAGTGGCTGGCAGGTTCGAACTGCCAACCTTTCAGTTAGCAGCTGAGTGATTTAACCACTGCACTACCAGGGCTCCTCACACTATTAATAGCTAACATTTATTGGGTATTAACTGTATGCTAGGTAAACAACGGAGCCCTGGTGGCAGCATCTGTAAAGATTACCTATGGGGCAGTTCTACTTTGTCCTATAGGGTCACTACTAGTTGGAATCCACTCAGCAACCACCAGTGGGATGGGGAGGTAAACAATTTAAGGTATTTACTCTTTTAAGCCTCACAACAGCCATCCAAAATAAGAACTGCTATAATTACTCTAATTTTATAGATGAGGGCACTGAGGCACAAAAGAGGACAACTGACTTACCCAATTCTGCAGAAGTAGGAGACATGCAATCAGTCAGACTGGCTTTAGAGCCCACACTCTATGCTGTGATGGCAAGTCACAAAAACCAGGTTTGACTCTGTCCCACCACTTACCAGCCGCACTGTGTGTCACTGATCTTCAGTTTCCTTATCTTCAAAAAAGCTCCCTTTGGGGCTTCTGAGTGTATAGCAGAGGCAGTCAGTTGGTGTGAAGTAGAAGCTAGTTGAAATTGAATTTTTTAAACAGCTTTATTGAGCTATAATTCACATACCATACAATTTACCCATTTGGTGTGTATAAAGTCAATGGTTTTAGCATATTCACAGAGTTGTGCAACCATCACCACAATCAATTTTAGAACATTTTCATCACCCCAAATAGAGACCCCGTACCCTGTGGCAATCACTCCACATCCCACACTAACCCCCTAGCCCCTGGCAACCATCAGTCTACTTTCTGTCTCTCTGGATTTGCCTATTCCAGACATTTAATGTAAATGGAATCATACACTGTGTGGGCTTTGGTGTCTGTCTTTTTTAAATTATCATGATGTTTTCAAGGTTCATTCATGTTGTAGCATGCATCAGAACTTTATTTTTATTGCCAAATAATAACTCATTGTATGGATATATTATATTTTATTCATTCATTCATCAGTTGTTGGGCATCTGGCTTGTTAACGCTTTTTTGGCTATGATGAATAATTTTGCTTTGAACATTCATGTACAGGTTTTTGTGTGGGCATATGCTTTCATTTCTTTTGGGTATATACTCAGAAGTGAGTTTTCTGGGTCTTACGGTAACTCTGTTTAACATTTTAAGGAACTTCGAGAAGGCTTTCGAAAGTGGCTGCACCATTTTACATTTCACCAAAAATGTATGTTTGTTCTAATTTCTCTACATGCTTGTCAACACTTGTTATTGTCTGTCTTCTTGATAATAGCCATATGAGTTGGAATCAACTGGATGGCAACTGGTTTGTTTTTTTTTTAATGGTTGTGAAGTGGTTTCTCATTATGGCTTTGATTCGCATCTCCCTGATGACTAATAATTTGCTTATTGGTTATTTGTATGTGTTCTTTGGAGAAATGTCTATTCAAATACTTTGTCCATTTTTAAATCAGGTTATTTGTCTTTTCATTACTAAGTTGTTCTTTGTGTGTTCTAGAGATTTATCAGACATATGATTTTCAAATATTTTCTCCCGTTCTGTGAGTTGTCTTTTCACTTTCTGGTGTCCTCTTATGTACAAAAGTTTTTTAATTGTGATGAATTCCAATTGACCCATTTTTTCTTTTGTTTTCTTGCTTGTATTTTTGGTGTCATGTCTAAGAAGGATTTGCCTAACCCAAGGTCACAAAGATTTATTGTATGTTTTCATCTAAGAATTTTATATAGCTTTAGCTCTTACATTTAGGTCTTAAATCCACTTTGAGTTAGTTTTTGTATATGGTGTGTGATAAGGATCCAACTTAGTTCCTTCACATGCAGAGATATACCAGCACCATTGTTAAAAAGACAAGTATTTCCCTCATTAAATTGTCTTGATGCTCTTGCCAAAAATCAATTGACCACAAATGTAAGGGCTATTTCTGGACTCTCAGCTCTTCTGTTGATACGCATGTCTATCCTTATTCCCACACCACACTGTCTTGGTTATTGTAGCTTTGTAGTGAGCCTTGAAATCAGGAAGTGTGAGTCCTCCAACTTTGTTCTTTTTCAAGAACGTTTGACTCCCCTGAGTCCTTTCTTTTCCATATGAATTTTAGGATCAGCTTCAATTAAACTAGCATAATGTTTTCAATTTCTGTAAAAAAAAAAAAAAAAACCAGCTGGGATTTTGATAGGGATTGAATTTAATCTGTAGATCAAGTTGGGGAATGCTGCCGTCTCTACAATATTCCAAACCTATGAACATGTGAAGCCTTTCCATTTATTTAGGTCTTCTTTAATTTCTTTCAATGATGTTTTATAGTTTTCATAGTACAAATTTTGAATTTTTTTTGGTTAAATTTACTCCTAGGTATTTTATTCTTTTTGATGTTTGTATGAATGGAATTGTTTTATTAATTTCATTTTCAAATTGTTAAATGCTAGTGTATAAAAATAGTTTTTGTATATTGATCTTGTACCCTACAATTTCACCTGAATTTGAATTAAAAAAAGCCAAAGGAAATTAAACCGTCTACTACTGGTAAAAGAAAAAAAAAAAGGGAGGCTGAGGAGTGGTTTCATTTTTATAGATGAAGAAAGAAGAGCTATCAGTGGGGGTCACTTGGCAGCAATGCCCCTTGCACTAAGGTAGCACAGCCACAGCAGGAGAATTAGTAAGTTTGTTCATTCATCCATTCGTTACACAGGTATTTATTGAGTACTGTCTTAGTTACCAAGAATTGCCATAATGCAAACACCACAAGTGGGTGACTTTAAAGAAGAGAAATTTATTTTCTCACAGGCCAGGAAGCTAGAAGCCTTCCTTCAGGGTGTTGCTCTTGGAGGGGTCCTTCTTTGTCTATATCAGCTTCTAGTAGATGGTGGCAATCCTGGTAGATGCGTCTGTCAACATCATCTGTTCCCTTCTCTCTATATGTGTCTCTGTGTCTATTCTGATCTTTTCATAACTCAGAAATGATTAGATTTAGAACCCACTCTACTTGGGTATGATATAATACTATGAACCGATCTTCATGGGTTGAAATACCAGTTGTGCCATTTAGTAGCTGTGTTACCATGGACAAGTTTTTGAACCTTCTGTGACTTAGTTTCCTCACCTGTAAAATCGGAATAGTACCTACCTCATAAGATTTTTGTGAGGAGTAAACAAAGCACTGGCTGGGATGATGGTAAGTGCTACATAGGAATTAGCTATTATTATTTTTGGATGCAAAGTAAATAAAGAGACAAAATCCCTGCACTCATGGAGCTTTCATTTTACTGGTGAGAGGAGGGAAAGCAGACAATAAGGCAATAACTATGTCTAATGGTGATAAATGCTGTGAGGAAAAGGAAAGCAGGTTAAAAGACAAGGGAGTGTTGGGAAGGTGGTGGTTAGGCTTCTCAGATGAGGGACATCAGAGCAGAGACCAGAAAAGGGTGATGGAGACAGCTCAGGAGTAGGACTTTGCAGAGGAAGGAACAGTAAAGGCAGAGCCCTGGAGGTGGAGCATGTTTGCCCAGAGGTGGAAGCACTTAAATACCCTAGGAACAGACATAGAGCCAGAGGAGCTGGAGCTGAGTGAGCACAAAAGGGCTAGGAAACAGGTCAAGAGGGGCCCTGCAGGGTGTTGTAGGTCATGGAAAGAATTTTGGATACACAACAAACAGAATTTCCTAATAGGGAGGTGGATCAAAACCACAGCAAAACTAAGTGGCTTAAAACAGTGTATTAGTTTTATCTATGGGTTATGTGGGATGACTGGCCTCTCTTATATGGCTGCACTCAGCTGGTGGCTTGGCCTGGGCTGGGGTCTATAGGGCCAGGTTCAGGCTGTGGGCTCACCCCCTTTCTCAGGTGGGCTCCCTAGCATGGGGATGGAGACTTCTGAGAGGGTACAGGTAGAGAGTACAAGGGCCCATGAGGCCTGGGCTGTAAAATCCACAGGACGTTCCTTCTGCTCCAGCCTCTCCTTCACAGGCAAGCTCAGACTCAAGAGGTGGGGAGCTCTTAGGGAAGCGTTGCAGGGTACGGGCAGGCTTATTCTATTCCAGGAGGCCACTAGACACAGGGATGGCCGCCAATGAGAGCTAGAGACTTTCAGGAAGAGACAGCACTTCCTTGGAGTGATTTCCACGTGGCCATGCAGCCTGGGAGTCAAGGTGTGAAGATGGTCTCTTTGCCTGGAGATCGTTGACAGGGCCTTTACTGGACCAAAGAGCCGTGTTTGGCTGGGGCTCCTAGAAGACCCACTGTTTTTCTAAACCCACTCCTTCCTTTTGAGATTTTTACATTTTCCTGTTGTCATGAGTGCAGTGGCCCAAGCTGTGTGTCTGGAGTGACTCTAAATGTCTGGGTTGGAAGTCTGGAGGCAGACATCAGGGCTGTGTGATTTCTGGAGTGGCATCTCCTGACTTCTCAGCACCACAAGCCCAGATGTCTGTCAGCCAGAAGAGAGGGAAACAGCCCTGTTTGGTGGCCAGATAGTCCAAAATTAGAATTAGAATAGTCCAAATTTGAATATGAAAATTGAGTTTAGAATTTTCATTTTTTTTAATTTAAAGATACTGTAAGTGGTTAAGAACCTGGGCGCTGCCATTTTGGTGAGCGGCATCTGGGGTCTCAAAAGTTTGCAAGCAGCCATCTAAGATGCATCAATTGGTCCCAACCCACCTGGAGCAAAGGAGAATGAAGAACACCAAAAACACAAGGAAAATATTAGCCCAAGAGACATATGAGTCATATAAACCAGAGACTCCATCAGCCTGAGACCAGAAGAACTAGATGGTGTCCGGCTACCACCAATGACCACCCTGACAGGAAACACAACAGAGAGTCCCTGATGGAGCTGGAGAAAAGTGTGGAACTGAAATTCACATAAAGAGATCAGACTTACTGGTCTGACTGAGACTGGAGGAACCCCTGAAGCCATGGTTCCCAGATGCTCTGTTAACCCAGAGCTAAAAGCATTCCCAAAACCCACTCTTCAGACAAAGATTAGACTGGACTATAAAACATAAAATAATACTCGTGAGGAGTGCGCTTCTTAGTTCAAGCAGATACATGAGACCAGATGGGCAGCTTCTGTCCAGAGGCAGGATGAGAAGGCAGGAAGGAACAGGGGCTGGTTGGATGGACACGGGAAACCCGGGGTGAAAAAGAGGAATGTGTTGTCACGTTATAGGGATTGAAACTAGTGTCACATAACAATACATGCATAAATTTTTGTGTGAGAAATTAACTTGAGCCGTAAACTTTCACCTAAAACACACACACCCACAAAATAAACTGGTCTGTGACTACCTGGGTTTGGATCCCAGTTCTGGCACCTAACAGATGTGTAACCTTGTTGAATATTACTTAACCTCTCTGTGCCTCAAATTTCTCACCTATGAAGTGGGTGGGTAATGGCACGTACTTTGTAGAGTAGCTGTGCAGATTTAACAACACATTAAAGCACTTAGAACAGTGCGTGTCAAATAACAAGTGCTGTATGAGCATTAGCTGTTATTATTAATAGTCTTGAAAGTGTAGACAGCCATTTTGCATAAGATACTCAAAGTTTTGGCAGCTGAGAACCAGAGACTGTGATTGATGTAACAAGGAAACATTTTGGTGGTCTAGAGCTGAAATCAGGTCCATCAGGTTTGAGGAGGCAAAGAAGAAAACAAAAACGGAGGAATCACATGAGATCATTGGAAGCCGTATTTGTACATCTACAGTCTACAAAGCACTTTACACACCTTAACACCATTAGTGATGAGGAGGAAAAAGGAAAGAGAATTTTGATTCAGGCCAATCTGCATTCAAGGGATGTCAGTTTCCTGAGCATCTTGCCTTCCTTACAGGATTGCTGTGTGTGAACACTCTGCCAAATGTTAACATATACATGAGAACGTTGCATTGTTATACTGTGACGCAGTGATGTGGATACGTGGTCCCATGAAGGCCACGTGATGTATCCCTGAAGCTACACAGAGTTGACGCCTCTTAGCCTATCTAGTTCCCCATTTCCTCATTACTGGCTTGAATGTCTGCTTTTTTTTAAAACAAACAAAAACAAAATCAGCATAGTTTTAATTGTACATGAGTTGTTTTTAAGACTTTTTTTTTTTAAGGTTGGGTTATAAAATTGGCTTTTCTCTTGTAGGCTACAATGCTAGTTCTCCTATACAACTGACACAAAATGGAGCCCTTTAATGTAGGATTTTAATCATTTTGTTGTATATCAACCAACTCCACTCTGGAGAATATGCATCTGAACTACCTGCCCATCTCTGATTTAATTTTTAAAATTCTCTCTATCTTTTAAATGCCTACAAAATGAATCTGTGGGAAATCCAGCTCAAATCACTTACTATACCTATTGCTACAAACTTCTGGCTAGTGATTTCCACAACAAAAGGTTGATCTCTAGCCACCTGGCCAAGAACAAAGGCCCTTCCTTGCATCAATCTCAGTATGTAAGATTGACTGTGGTTTTTAGCAAGCACCCTGTCCACAATGGATTCACTGTTTGTGGATCAGGGAGTGGGCTGCCTTAGGCCACCTCAGACTGCTACTCTCCCAGTTACTTCCCTCCTGCCCCTGCATCCCAAGAGTTGGCCTGGGCCCCACCGGAAGAGCTGTCCTCTTGGTCCCTGGGGCTGAGGCTGGAGCTTCCAGCTGCAGCTCTTCCTCTGGGAACCCAATAGGCAACAGCCCTTGACAACTCTCCAACCAGGGCTCTTCCAGAAACTTCCAAGGTCATGGAGATGACAGAACCCACACATTTCTTTCCCACCTGAGAAATACACTTCAGGAATGAAGCAATTAATACCTTTCCCAGTCCATCTCTGTCTGGTGCTGGTGGACAATTGCAAGAAAACATATTGGGAAGCCACTGTACTAATACCCCATCTTGCAGGATATAGAACCACCCACCCAATGGGAGGGTGTTAAGTATATTCCATTATCAAAGACTTTGCACAAGTTATTTTGTGTAATCTTCACCTCACCTCTTTTGGCTAGAAATCCAGAGAGTTCAGCAAATCTAAAGTTGCACAGTGAGTGAGTGGAAGGGCCAGAATTCCAAGCTCTTCCAGCATTTAGGAAAAGCCTTAAAGACAACATTGGAAAAAGGCAGTTTAGATATTCCTTCCATGTAGACGGAGAACCTGTTATGTGGAAATATATCTTTCCCCTTCATTACAATTCACCAAGTGCAGGAAGGGCCTGTGCTCTGAGGCCTTGCCTCTCTGGACTTCTTTTCCAGCGCACGTAGTCTCAGGACTGTGGACATACATTATCTCAGGATTGAGGCATACAGAAACTGAGTGCCAGGACTGTTGACCAACTTAAAACATTCCCTTTAGTCTATGCAATGACACAAGCTGCTGGAGCATCTCTTATACGTGCTGTACAGGACACAGATGGCTTGCTGTAACGTTGCTGATTTCAACTTAGGGCTTTTAAAAAGTCTGCTGTAGGTTCCGTGCTTTAAAATTTGTCACCATGTGTCTTATTTTTAGTTAAAGTGTTATTCAATGCCATCTCTGGGTGCTCCTATACAAAGAACTAAACAGACCCGCTGGGAGGAGTGAGTAGCCCCTAGCAGGCTCCCACCATGGCCAGCCGAGTCAAGCCTTGCCTGCACAGTGTTTGCTCCAAACTCCCAGTCACCCAGGTGAGAGGCTTTCATGAATCTTAAAATGAAGAGCTGGCTAACTCTGCAGTTGACCATGGCACAAAGAATCATTTCTGTAAAAAATGTTATTTCTTGCCCCATAAAATTCTTAAAACAGGGAGAAAAACCAAAACTTGAGTAAAAGTTTTGAGCTTGGCTTTTCAATAATTTGGGCAAATCATTTTCCATGTTAACCTTCTGTGAATCATACTTGGTGCTTATTAAAATTTAAGAAATGAAAGTTTGGAACCAATGCCTCCATCTTAAATGCTAATGCCTGAATGATCAGCAACTAACAGTCCATTTTCTCTAACCCTAGTTGGGAGATTGAACCCTGGCCCTGCAGCTGCCTCTGTACCTTCTTCTCCTCTTCTGAAAACTTGAACCGTAATGCTCACCTCTTCATTTTGCTTAGAGAACCAAAAGGTGGCGTTTTAAGTTTTTCCTTTCATACACTTCGTTGGCTTTCAAAAATAAGTCTAAACGACTCTACAATGTTTTCCTGACATTTATTTAAATTATTTAAAATGATCACCTCTCTCTGAGGGACTGAGTTGCTGGGCTGAGGGTTGGGGACCATGATCTCAAGGGACATCTAGCTCAATTGGCATAACATAGTTTATAAAGAAAATGTTCTACATCTGACTGTGGTGAGTAGCATATGGGGTCTCAAAAGACTGTGAGCAGCCATCTAAGACACATCTGTTGGTCCCATCTCGGCTGGAGCAAAGGAGAATGAAGACCAAAGACACAACGGAAAGATTAGAACAAAGAATTAATGGACCACAACTACCACATCCTCCACCAGGCTGAGCCCAGAGCAACTAGATGGTGCCCAGCTACCACCACCAACTGCTCTGACAGGGATCAAAACAGAGGGCCCTCAACAGAGCTGGAGAAAAATGTAGAACAAAATTCAAACTCACAAAAAAGACCAGACTTGCTGGCCTGACAGAGACTGGTGAAACTTCCAAGGTATGGCCTCCGAACACCCTTTTAACTCAGTGCTAAAGTCACTTCCAAGGTTCACCCTTCAGCCAAAGATTAGTCAGGCCTATAGAGCCAACAATAACACACATGAGGAACGGGCTTCATAGTTCAATCATGTATTTGTGACTAAATGGTCACAACAGCCAGCCCAAAAGCAAAGATGAGAAGGCAGGAAGGGACAGGGGAACTGGACAAACAGAAACTGGGAACCCATGGTGGAGAAGAGAGAGTGTTGACACACACACACACAAAAATTGTGTATTAAATGTTTAATGAGAAACTAATTTGCTCTGTAAGCTTTTACCTAGAGCACAATAGTAAATAAATACGATAAACTGATCATCACCTAAAAGGGAAGTGAAAGGTGAAGGGAATTTGCCAAATGCCTGGAGAAATCTAGGGTAGGCATCCTAATAAGAAATACGCGTCGGTACTGCAGAGTGAAAACCGTCAGAAGCGTTCTTTCACATTAAGCGCGCGGGGGATGCTCAGACACCTCTAGAACGACTGGTGGAGGCCGGGCGGCCCGACCTCTCCTGGGAATGAAAGACAGGGTCTTCCTGGCTCCTGCGTCGGCAGGCCCTCTGCCAGTGCGCTAATGTAGTGTACAGTAGTGTGCAGTGGGGGTTCAGAGCAGCAGAGCCTCCGCCCCTCCCCACCACCCCACTACAATTTTCATGAGGGCGGACGGGCAAGATTAGCCTCAGGAACAAACCGGCCTCAGATGAGACTGAGAGCGTGATAACAGCACACGCTTTCCCAACACTGGGTCCAAGAAAGGTGGCGCTTTGGAGGAAAGCCGTGTGCCCTACTCTGAACATGAGACGAGGGGGATCCCCAGCGTTTTATGGAAAAATAGGGTGGATGGGGAGGAGGATCTCTTGTTTTTGGGTTTTTCAGAGCAGCAATTAAAAGGGAAGCTTCCTTTTGTGATACAACAGCGCCGTCTCCTGGACAAAGCTCATATGACACAAGGTACAGGGAACGTTGCCTTTAGGTCCACACCTTCCAACGCCCTGCTTTAAATTCCCAGCGTTGGCAGCCCAAGTCCAGAGAAGATGATGCCGTTTCTGAAAGCCAAATATTTGGGGAAAAATCAGATTCCCGTATTATCTCCACTTGGCTTTCAGATGAAATAATTTTTTTCACCTAGCATTCGTTTCACAGATAACTCTCACTAAACCCTACTCCACAGAAACATTAAATTCTTACAATAGGAAAGAGTAAAAGTAAACTTTATCAGAACCAACAAAATGAAACAACCTGCAAAGAAAAATATCCCCTCCACCTCCATCACAGTTAAAGCCAAGGTCCAGTTTCCTTATTTTCCAACTTTAAATCTTAGCAGGAGGCAGCCAGTCTTCTGGCCTCTGGTCTGCTTCTGGGCTGTTGGCTGCTTTATGTTGTTTTTACATCACTGCATGAAATTTTATTTTAGAAGCGTGGAATATATTGCCCTTGCTTGTCCGAATCAAGGCTAAAATGAGTAAAGTGTGTTTTTAAGTGCTCAGGCTTTCATTCAACAAGCGTCATTGGGTTTCCGCTGTGCACCAGCCACACGGTAGAGTTGCTACATTTACAAAGGAGAAGAAAGTCACAGAGGGTCCCTGTCCTTAGGCATAAACTGTGGAAGATATATTCCATAATCTAAATCTGCCCCCAAAATAATTTCTTCCCTAAACTGTAAGAAATATCCGAGGCAGAAATGTGAGGATAGACTTGATGCAGACCTGGTCCCCAGCACCTCAGACATGTGCCCACCTCACTCCCCAACAGCTTCAGGCCTCAGACAGGCGTTCCCTGACCACCCTACTTCCCACCGCCCCGTGCCTGCTTTTACTAGTTCCATATTTCACCATCACCATCTGAATGCAACATGCTCCATAAAGGCAGGAACTATTGTCTGTGTCGTTCACTGCTGCCTCCCCAGTGCCTAAAACAGTACCTGGCACAGAGCAGATGCCAGAATAAATCTGCTGGCAAAATGATGGACACAATATAGGGTGATGGAAAGTGCGTAGTCTCTGGAGCCAAGATAAGGATTTGAGTCCTAGGTTTGGCCTGTATTAGCCAAAGATTTCTAAGGCACAACATCAAAGCATGATTTTTAAAAAAAGAAATAGCTTGGATTTTATCAAAATTTAAATCATCTGTTCTTAAAAAAAAACACTGTTATGAGAATGAAAAGCCACAGACTGGGAGAAAACATTTGCAAATTATATATCTAACAAAGGACCCACATCTAGTGTATATAAAGAATTCTCAAAGCTCAACTACAATAAAATAGACAACCCAATTTTGTTTTTAAATAGGCAAAAGATTAAAACAGACTTTTCACCAAAGAAGATATGTTGTTGTTAGGTGTGATCAAGTTGGTTCCAACTCACAGCAACACTATGTACGACAGAATGAAACACTGCCCAGCCCTGCACCATGCTCACACCCGTTGTTATGCTTGAGCCCATTGTTGCAGCCACTGTGTCATTCCTTCTCCTTGAGGGTCTTCCCCTTTTTCCCTGACTCTGTACTTTATCAAGCATGATGTCCTTCTCCAGGGACTGGTCCCTCCTGATAACATGTCCAAAATATGTGAGACACAGTCTCGCCATCCTTACTTCTAAGGAAAATTCTGGATGTACTTCTTCCAAGACAGATTTGTTCGTTCTTCTGGCATTCTATGGTATATTCAATATTCTTCTCCAACACCGTAATTCAAAGGTGTCAATTCTTCTTCAGTCTTCTTTATTCATTGTTCAGCTTTCCCATGTGTATGAGGCAATTGAAAACACCCTGGCTTGGGTCAGGTGCACCTTAGTCTTCAAGGTGACTTCTTTGCTTTTGAACACTTTAAAGAGGTCTTTTGCAGCAGATTTGCCCAATGCAATGTGTCTTTTGATTTCTTGACTGCTGCTGCCATGAGTGTTTATGGACCCAAGTAAAATGAAATCCTTGACAATTTCAATCTTTTCTCTGTTTATCATGATGTTGCTTATTGGTCCAGTTGTGTGGATTTTTGTTTTCTTTATGTGGAGGTGCAATCCATACTGAAGGCTGTGGTCTTTGATCCTCATCAGTATGCTTCAAGTGTTCCTCACTTTCAGCAAACAAGGTTGTGTCATCTGCATAACACAGATTGTCAATGCGTCTTCCTCCAATCTTGATGCTCCCTTCTTCTTCACAGAGTCCAGCTTCTTTGATTATTTGCTCAGCACACAGATAGAATAGGTCCGAAGAAGATGTAAGTATGGTAAATGAGCAAATGTGTCCACCATCATCAGTCATTTTTGTTGTTGCTAGAACTGCCCAATGTGTTTTATTGTCTGTAATTTTCACAGAAGAAAGTTGCCAGGTCTTTCTCCCTCTGAGCACCTGGGTGGGTTTGAACCACCAACCTTTTGGTTTGCTTGGGGCGTTTAACTATTGCGCCGCCAGGACTCCTACATTAGTCATCAGAGAAGTGCAAATTAAAATCACAGTAAGGTACCACCACGCACCGGATAGAATGCTAATTAAAAAGACTGATCATATCAAATGTTGGAGAGGACATGGAAGAACTGGAACTTTCATACACTGCTGATGGAAAGGTAAAATAGTACAATTGCTTTAGAAAAGAATTTGGCAGCTTCTTTAATATTTAAACACACACCTATCATATGATGCAGACTGTCACGGACTGAATTATGTTCCCCCAAAATGTGTGTATCAACTTGGCTGGGCCATGATTTCCAGCATTGTGTGGTTCTCCTCCATTTTGTGATTGTAATTTTATGTTAAAAAGGATCAGAGCGGGATTGTAACACCACCTTTACCCAGGTCACATCCCTGATCCAATGTAAAAGGAGTTTCCCTGGGGTGTGGCCCGGACCACCTTTTATCTCTCAAGAGATAAAAAGGAAAAGGAAGCAAGCAGAGAGTTGGGGACCTCATACCACCAAGAAACAGCACGGGAGGACAGCGCGTCCTTTGGACCTGAGGTCCCTGCACCTGAGAAGCTCCTCGACCACAGGAGGATTGAGGACAAGGACCTTCCTCCAGAGCTGACAGAGAGGGAAAGCCTTCCCCTGGAGCTGATGCCCTGAATTTGGACTTTTAACCTACTTTACTGTGAGGAAATAAATTTCTCATTATGTAAAGTCATCCACCTGTGGTATTTCTGTTATGGCAGCCGTAGATGACTAAGACACAGATATTCCACTCCTGGGTTTTTACTGAAAATAAATGAAAGCATATGTCCATGAAGCATATATGCACATGAAGCTTCAAACAACTTTGTTTGTAATAACCCCAAAGTGGAAGAAGCAATGAACTTCCTAAATGTCCATAAATAAGCTGTTGTTTATCCATACAATGGAATAGTATGGAAGAGTAGTACTCAGCCCCCCTCCCCCCCCAAAGAAAGATAAATAAGGAATAAAGTATTGATGGACACAGCAACATGGATGAAACTCAAACTAATTTCACTGAGTGAAAGAAGCCAGACACGAAAGTGTATATAAAACTCTGTGATAGGAAACTTGTGCATAGCGGGAGAAGGTGGCTGCACAGGGCCCACGCTGGCTCTGATGCTCTGCTGCCATCTCTAGAAATTCTTCGTAGCTTTTGAACACAGGGCCTGCATTTTCATTTTGCATTGGGCCCCATAAATTGTACAGCTAGTCCTGCCCCAAAATGTGTTCCACAGAACATTAGTTAAATTCATGTTAATTGGTATTGTAAAAAAGAGAGAGAAGATTTGGGAAATTTTGAGATAAACAAAGTTAAATAACTTCTTTTTCAATAGGACAATTGTGGAAACAGTTCAGATCAAAACCTACTTTTTAGGCTCCTTACTGCCAGTAGAAAAACTCTACTCAATACCGTACAGATTTATTATCACTGTAGATTAGACTATGTTCTATAAAAGAATGCTTTTCAAACTTTAAAGTGCTCACAAATCACTTGGAGACCCATTAAAGCACAAATCTGCATCTCAGATGGTTCTGATGCCACTGTTCCAGGCATCAGTAGAGCAAGTCTCTTGATACACCCACACACAGGTCAGGTTTTCAGGAGGATAGCTAGCTTTGTCTCTTCAATTTTAGGTTGGTTCCATCACTTAGTGACCATGGGGTCCAGGGGAAAGTTGATCTCTCTCAGCCTCCAATTCTTCCAGGTACCCTGGAAATAACTTTTGCTAGAATTATTTCAAGGGTAAAGCAAAGTAGTTTTCCACCTATTATCTCTTCTTAACAACCGTCTGTGAGTGAGCCAAGGTAGATAGCATCGTCCTACTTCAGGGGTGAGGAGCCTAAATGTTTAGGGAAGTTGGGTAATCTGTCCAGCGTTGCATAGCAGGTAAGCCACGAGTGGAGTTGGCACCTTCATCTTTTGACTGTGAAGCTCTTGGTCTTTTACCAGTTCACTGAAATATTCTGAGGGTCTATTATAAACCAGACTCTCGCCTTTACACCATGCTGACTTACAAACAGGTTTGCTTTGTAACTAAGTTTTAAGTTACCCTTCTTTATTGGATCTTTTTTACTCCTTTTGAGAACAATTTTATTATTTTTATCAAAATGATAAATGCTTATTGTTTAAAATATTTAAGCAGTACAGGAAGTACAAAGAAGTGAGTAAAATCTTGGCATCCCAGATGTAACTAACCTCTGTTAACATTTTAATGACTATCCTTCCAGTCATCTCCTTATGACCTAAGTGTGACCTATTTGGGGAAGGAGGGAGAAGAGATGGGCCTTCTGGTCAAATAACTCTGAGATCCTCTTGCACACTGCACTGCTTCCTGGAGGTCACAGAGAACATGAGCATTTGAAAGGTTCGCCAAACTTTGCAGGAGAAGCGTTTGACATTACCAAGAGTGCTACAGTGAATATCCTTCATTCTTAAGTATATGTATTTTTTCAATTGTATCATCATTTCCTTAGGAGAAAGAGGTATGTGTATTGCTCTACACAAAGACTGTGCGAATTCACACTCCCACAAATTGTTCCTGGGAGTTCCCATTTTCTAAACCCTACTAGTCGATTTCATCAGTCCCTTTGCTCTTTGTCAATCTGATGTGCAAGCAAAACTTACCTTTGTTTTTCTCTTTTATCATGACTAAGGTTGGTCATATTTTCTTATATTGGTTGGTTAATTTGCGAATTGCTTTCTGTATTGGGAGGGGATTCCTTTTATTTTTTCTTTTTTGAGTTGTTTAATAGGAAAATTAACCTTTTACCGTGTGGGTTGCAAATATTTTCACCAATGTATTTTTCAACTTAATTATTTTGTTTTATTTGGCAATACAGCCATTTTAAATTTGTATATAGCCAAATACATCACTTGGGGGTTTGTGACATGCTTATAACATATTATAATTTACGAATTTACAATTAAACCCTCAATCTACCTGGAATTTATTTTCATGTGAGAACTAAGGTAACAATCTGTTTTTGTCTAAATCTCTAATCTGTTATCACAACTTTATGTACTAGATAGTTCATTATTTACTCAAAAATGGCATGATGTCTTTGCAAATTTATTTTATATTTTACATTCAGTAAAATTCTCTTTGAGTGTATAGTTGTGTGAGTTTTAACAAATGTACAGAGTTGTGTAACTACCATCACAATCGAGATATATCACCCCCCAAAGTCCCTCTTACTGCCCCTTTAGAGTCAACCCATCCCGACCCTATCCGCTGGCAGCCCACTGGTCTCTTCTCCATCCCAATCATTTTGTTTTTTCCAGAATGTCATATGAATGGAATCACACAGTGTGTAACCTTTCAGGCCTGGTTCTTTAACTTACTGTAGTGCACTGAGGCCCATCCCTATTGCTGTGTGTGCATATCGACAGGTCCTTGTAGCATTCGATTGATGCACAGTTTATCCATTCATTAGGTGAAGGACAGTTAAGATGTGATCAGTTTTTTGCAATTATGAATAAAGTTGTTAGGAACATTTGCTTACAGGTTTATGTGCAGATACATGTTTTCATTTCTCACCTAGAACTGGGATTACTGGGTCATATGGTAAGTGTTCTTTAACTTCCTGAGAGGTTGCCACGCTGTTTCCCAAAGTAGCCGTACCACTTTGCATTACCACCAGAAATGAAGGTGAGTTCCAGTTTCTCCACATCCTCGCCAGCACTTAGTATTTCAGGGTTTTTTGTTTGCTTACTTCTTTTCTTTTCTTTTATCTATTCTAGTAAGTGTGTAATAGTTTGTGGTTTTAATTTACATTTCCCTAATGACAAATGATGCTGAGCATTTTTCTTTTTCTTTTTTTGCCATTCCTTTATCTTCCTTGGTGAAGCGTCTTTTCAAATATTTTGCCACCTTCTTTATTAAATTGTTTATATTTTAATTTTTGAGCTGACATGGTATATTTCTATGCCCTGCACTTTTCTATCTATTTGAGTCTGTTTCTGGGTCTTTTGTACCAGTCCACTAATCTGCCTGTCTATTCCTGTGCCAGGACTGTACTGTCTTTATCACATCACAGTAATAAAATATATTTCATTCTTAGGCAAAGAAACACTAAAGAAGACATTCAGGTAGCTCAGAGATACACGAGGAAATGCTCACGATCATTAGCCATTAGAGAAATACAGATCAAAACTACAATGAGATTCCATCTCACTCCAACAAGGCTGGCATTAATCCAAAAAACACAACATAATAAATGTTGGAGAGGATGTGGAGAGATTGGAACACTTACACACTGCTGGTGGGAATGTAAAATGGTACAACCACTTTGGAAATCGATTTGGCACTTCCTTAAAAAGTTAGAAATAGAACTAGCATACAATGCAGCAATCCCACTCCTTGGAATATATCCTGGAGAAATAAGAGCCTTTACATGAACAGATATATGCAGACCCATGTTTATTGCGGCACTGTTTACAATAACAAGAAGATGGAAGCAACCAAGGTGCCCATCAACAGATGAATGGATAAATAAATTATGGTATATTCACACAATAGAATGCTATGCATTGATAAAGAACAACGATGAATCCATGAAACATTTCATAACATGGACGAATCTGGAAGACATTATGCTGAGTGAAATTAGTCAGTTGCACAAAGACAAATATTGTATGAGGCCACTATTATAAGAACTCGAGAAATAATTCAAACAGAGAAGAAAATATTCTTTGATGGTTACAAGAGGGTTGGAAGGAGGGAGAGAGGGAAAGGTGTATTCACCAATTCATAGTAAACAAGAACTATTTTAGGTGAAGAGAAAGACAACACACAATACAGGAGAGGTCAGCACAACTGGACTAAACCAAATACAAAGAAGTTTCTTGAATAAACTGAACACTTCGAAGACCAGTGTAACAGTGGCGGGAGTTTGGGGACCATGGTTGCAGGGGACATCTAGGTCAACTGGCATAATAAAATCTATTAAGAAAACATTCTGCATCCCACTTTGGAGAATGGCATCTGGAGTCTTAAATGCTAGCAAGAGGCCATCTAAGATGCATCAATTGGTCTCAACCCACCTGGATCAAAGGAGAATGAAGAACACCAAGGACACAAGGTGATTATAAGCCCAAGAGACAGAAAGGGCCACATGAGCCAGAGACTACATCATCCTGAGACCAGAAGAACTAGGTGGTGCCTGGCTACAACCGATGACTGCCCTGACTGAACACAACAGAGAACCCCTGAGGGAGCAGGAGAGCAGTGGAATGCAGACCTCAAATTCTCGTAAAAAGACCAGACTTAATGGTCTGACTGAGACTAGAAGGACCCCAGAGGTCATAGTCCCCAGGCCTTCTGTTAGCCCAAGACAGGAGCCATTCCCAAAGCCAACTCTTCAGACAGGGATTGGACTGGACTATGGGATAGACAATGATACTGGTGAGGAGTGAGCTTCTTGGATCAAGTAGACACATGAGACTATGTGGGCAGCTTCTGTCTGGAGGGGAGATGAGAGGGTAGAGGGGGTCAGAAGCTGGCCGAATGGACACGAAAATAGTGAGTGGAGAGAAGGAGTGTGTTATCTCATTAGGGGGAGAGCAAGTAGGAGTATATAGCAAGGTGTATATAAACTTTTTTATGAGAGACTGACTTGATTTGTGAACTTTCACTTAAAACACAATAAAAATTTAAAATATATATATGTTTCATTCTTATAAGACAAGTTTTCCTTTAGTACTCTTTTTCAAAATACCCTCAGTTATTTTTACATATTTTTTCCAGATTAACTTTGGAATGATTCTGTACAGTTGCTCCCAAATTCTGTTGGGACATTAACCTGCAACAATATTGAATTCAATAAATTAGTTTAGGAAAAACAACCCTTTATAACACTGTCTTCCAATTCAAGAAAAGACAGACCTTTCTTTCTATTGAAACCTTTGCTTGTGTCTGATATGTTGAATTTTTCAGGTGTTCACATTTAGTCTGGTTTTGTATCCAGCATGCACACAATCAGATATAGAATCAGAAATGGAAACAGGATAATGGTTGGCAGAGCACTGGTTCAGTCCAGCGCTGGCCTGGCTGGAGCCTGGCCCATGTCAGTGATGTGTTTCACATCTGTCCTATTTTAGCTATTTGTAAAGGTTACAGCACTAAATTTGAGGAATAGAGAAGCAAATAACCCTGGATTCAGCTAAGACACCAACTCTTTATTCAGCCCATAACTCTTTGCAGTGGATGAAAACCCCTTCAGTTCATTTGTTAACCCCAGGGAGACCTGGCCTCTTCTGACAGTGGTTCAGAGGAGTCTGTGCTGCTATGGATGGCAGCTGCTCACACATGGCTACACATTGTGACATATTAAGAATCCCACGTTCTTAGTTTTTAGGATAAATATAATCCCATGCGGACACTTTTTTTTTTTTCTTTTGAAAAGAGCCATTTAGCCTAACCTGCAAAAGAATTCTTGTGGACAGGGAAGCCAACCAACAATCCAGCCTGTAAGCTGCCACTGCAGCTGGGTCCACTCCCAGCTCCTGTTCGTAACATGCCCAGGTCCAATCTTCGCTTCATTTTCAAGAGACTTGTTGTTGTTCTTATTAGGTGCCATCAAGTCGGTCTTGACTCATACCCACCCTACACACAACAGAAAAAACTCTGCCCAGTCCTGCGCTAGCCACACAATTGTTGCTATGCTTGAATCCATTGTTGCAGCCACTGTGTCAATCCATTCTGTTGAGGGTCTTCCCCTTTTTCCCTGATCCTCTATTTTACCAAGAATGATGTCCTCCTCCAGGGACTAATGCCTCCTGATAATATGTCCAAAGTATGTAAGACACAGTCTCGCCATCCTTCCTTCTAAGGATCATTCTGGTTGTACTTCTTCCAAGGCAGATTTGTTCACTCTTCTGGCAGTCCTGGGTATATTCAATACTCTTCGCAATACCGCAATTCAAAGGCATCAATTCTTCTTTGGTCTTCCTTATTTATTGTCCAGCTTTCACATGCATATCAGGCAATTGAAAGTGCACCTTAGTCCTCAAGGTGATATCTTTGCTTTTCAACACTTTGAAGAGGTCTTTAGCAGGAGATTTGCCTAATGCAATGCATCTTTTCATTTCTTTCTTTTTCTTTTGATAATTTTTATTGTGCTTTAAGTGAAAGTTTACAAATCAAGTCAGTCTCTCACACAAAAACCCATATACACTTTGCTACACACCCCCGATTACTCTCCCCCTAATGAGACAGTCTGCTCTCTCCCTCCACTCTTTCTTTTCTTGTCAATTTCAGCAGCTTCTAACCCCGTCCACCCTCTCATCTCCCCTCCAGGCAGGAGATGCCAACATAGTCTCAACTGTCCACATGATCCAAGAAGCGCACTCCTCACCAGCATCCCTCTCCAACCCATTGTCCAGTCCAATCCATGTCTGAAGCATTGGCTTCGGGAATGGTTCCTGTCCTGAGCCAACAGAAGGTCTGGGGGCCATGAACACCAGGGTCCTTCTAGTCTCAGTCAGACCATTAAGTCTGGTCTTATGAGAATTTGGGGTCTGCATCCCACTGCTCTCCTGCTCCCTCAGGGGTTCTCTCTTGTGTTCCCTGACAGGGCAGTCATTGGTTGTGGCCGGGAATCATCTAGTTCTTCTGGTCTCAGGATGATGTAGTCTCTGGTTCATGTGGCCCTTTCTGTCTCTTGGGCTCGTAATCACCTTGTGTCCTTGGTGTTCTTCATTCTCCTTTGATCCAGGTGGGTTGAGACCAATTGATGCATCTTAGATGGCTGCTTGCTAGCGTTTAAGACCCCAGATGCCACTCTTCAAAGTGGGATGTAGAATGTTTTGTGAATAGATTTTATTATACCAATTGACTTAGATGTCCCCTGAAACCATGGTTCCCAGACCCCTGCCTCTGCAATGCAGGCCTTCGAAGCATTCAGTTTATTCAAGAAACTTCTTTGCTTTTGGTTAAGTCCAGATGTGCTGACATCCCCTGTATTGTGTGCTGTCTTTCCCTTCACCTAAAATAGTTCCTATCTACTATCTAATTAGTGAATGTCCCCCTCCCATTCTCCCTCCCTCCCCCTTCTCGTAACCACAAAAGAACGTTTTCTTCACAGTTTAAACTATTTCTCAAGTTCTTATAATAATGGTCTTATATAATATTTGTCCTTTGGCAACTGACTAATTTCACTCAGCATAATGCCTTCCAGATTCGTCCATGTTATGAAATGTTTCATGGATTCATCGTTGTTCTTTATCGATGCATAGCATTCTATTGTGTGAATATACCATAATTTACTTATCCATTCATCTGTTGATGGGCACCTTGGTTGTTTCCATCTTCTTGTTATTGTAAACAGTGCCGCAATAAACATGGGTCTGCATATATCTGTTCATGTAAAGGCTCTTATTTCTCCAGGATATATTCCAAGGAGTGGGATTGCTGCATTGTATGCTAGTTCTATTTCTAACTTTTTAAGGAAGTGCCAAATCGATTTCCAAAGTGGTTGTACCATTTTACATTCCCACCAGCAGTGTGTAAGTGTTCCAATCTCTCTACAGCCTCTCCGACATTTATTATTTTGTGTTTTTTGGATTAATGCTAGCCTTGTTGGAGTGAGATGAAATCTCATTGTAGTTTTGATCTGCATTTCTCTAATGGCTAATGATGGTGAAAATTTCCTCATGTTTCTGTTAGCTACCTGAATGTCTTCTTTAGTGAAGTGTCTATTCATATCTTTTGCCCATTTTTTAATTGGGTTATTTCTCTTTTTGCAGTTGAGTTTTTGCAGTATCACGTAGATTTTAGAGATCAAGAGCTGATCAGAAATGTCATAGCTAAAAAGTTTTTCCCAGTCTGTAAGTAGTCTTTTTACCTTTTTGGTGAAGTCTTTGGATGAGCATAAGTGTTTGATTTTTAGGAGCTCCCAGTTATCTAGTTTTTGTTCTGCATTGTTGATAACATTTTGTATACTGTTTATGTCATGTATTAGGGCGCCTAACGTTGCCCCTATTTTTTCTTCCATGATCTTTATCATTGTAGATTTTATATTTAGGTCTTTGATCCATTTTGAGTTAGTTTCTGTGTATGGAATGAGGTATGGGTCTTGTTTCATTTTTTTACAGATGGATATCCAGTTATGCCAGCACCATTTGTTAAAAAGAATGTCTTTTCCCCATTTAACTGTTTTGGGACCTTTGTCAAATATCAACTACTCATATGTGGATGGATTTATATCTGGATTCTCAATTCCGTTCCATTGGTCCGTGTTTCTGTTGTTGTACCAATACCAGGCTGTTTTGACTACTGTGGCAGTATAATAGGTTCTAAAATCAGGTAAAGTAAGGCCTCCCACTATGTTCTTCTTTTTCAGTAATGCTTTATTTATTCGGGGCCCCTTTCCCTTCCATATGAGGTTGGTGATTTGTTTCTCCATCTCATTAAAGAATGTCGTTGGGAGCTGGATCGGAATTGCATTAGATGTATAGATCGCTTTTGGTAGAATAGACATTTTTTTACTGTTAATTCTTCCTATCCACAAGCAGGGTATGTTTTTCCACTTATGTAAGTCTCTTTTGGTTTCTTGCAGAAACGTACTGTAGTTTTCTTTGTATAAGTCTTTTACATCTCTGGTACGATTTATTCCTAAGTATTTTCTTCTTGGGGGCTACTGTATATGGCATTGATTTGGTGATTTCCTCTTCGATGTTCTTTTTGTTGGTGTAGAGAAACACAACTGATTTTTGTATGTTTATCTTGTATCCTCATACTCTGCTGAACTCTTCTGTTAGTTTCAGTAGTTTTCTGGAGGATTCCTTAGGGTTTTCTGTGTATAAGACCATGTCATCTGAAAATAGAGATACTTCTACTTCTTCCTTACCACTGTGGATGCCCTTTATTTCTTTATCTAGCCTAATTGTTCTGGCTAGGGTCTCCAACACAATGTTGAATAAGAGCGGTGATAAAGGGCATGCTTGTCTGGTTCCCAATCTCAATGGGAATGTTTTCAGGCTGTCTGCATTTAGGGTGATGTTGGCTGTTGGCTTTGTAGAAATGCCCTTTATTATGTTGAGGAATTTTCCTTCTATTCCTATTTTGCTGAGAGTTTTTATCATGAATGAGTGTTGAACTCTGTCAAATGCCTTTTCTGCATCAATTGATAAAATCGTGTGATTCTTGTCTTTTGTTTTATTTATGTGGTGGATTACATTAATTGTTTTTCTAATGTTGAGCCATCCCTACATAAAATAATGAATTCCACTTGGTCACGGAGAATTATTTTTTTGATATGTTGTTGAATTCTATTGGCTAGAATTTTGTTGAGGATTTTTGCATCCATGTTCATGAGGGATATAAGCCTATAATTTTCTTTTCTTGTGGTGTCTTTACCTGGTTTTGGTATCAGGGATATGGTGGCTTCATAGAATGAGTTTGGTAGTATTCCGTCCTTTTCTATGCTCTGAAATACCTTTAGTAGTAGTGGTGTTAAATCTTCTCTGAAAGTTTGGTAGAACTCTGCAGTGAAGCCAAGTGGCTTTTTTTTTTTTTTAAATAACTTTTATTGTGCTTTAAGTGAAAGTTTACAAATCAAGTCAGTCTGTCACATATAAGCTTATATACAGCTTACTCCATACTCCCACTTACTCTCCCCGTAATGAGTCAGCCCGCTCCCTCCTTCCAGTCTCTCCTTTCGTGACGATTTTGCCAGTTTCTAACCCTCTCTACCCTCCTATCTCCCCTCCAGACAGGAGATGCTAACACACTCTCAAGTGTCCACCTGATACAAGTAGCTCACTCTTCATCAGCGTCTCTCTCCAACCCATTGTCCAGTACCTTCCATGTCTGATGAGTTGTCTTAGGGAATGGTTCCTGTCCTGGGACAACAGAAGGTTTGGGGACCATGACCGCTGGGATTCCTCTAGTCTCAGTCAGACCATTAAGTCTGGTCTTATGAGAATTTGGGGTCTGCATCCCACTATTCTCCTGCTCCCTCAGGGGTTCTCTGTTGCACTCCCTGTCAGGGCGGTCATCGGTTGTGGCTGGGCACCATCTAGTTCTTCTGGTCTCAGGATGATGTAAGTCTCTGGTTCATATGGCCCTTTCTGTCTCTTGGGCTCATAGTTATCGTGTAACCTTGGTGTTCTTCATTCTCCTTTGATCCAGGTGGGTTGAGACTCATGAATGCATGTTAGATGGCCGCTTGTTAGCATTTAAGACGCCAGAGGCCACATTTCAAAGTGGGATGCAGAATGTTTTCATAATAGAATTATTTTGCCAATTGACTTAGAAGTCCCCTTAAGCCATAGTCCCCAAACCCCCACCCTTGCTCCGCTGACCTTTGAAGCATTCCGTTTATCCCAGAAACTTCTTTGCTTTTGGTCCAGTCCAGTTGAGCTAACCTTCCTTGTACTGAGTATTGTCCTTCCCTTCACCTAAAGTAGTTCTTATCTACTAACTAATCAGTAAATAACCCTCTCCCACCTTCCCTCCCTCCCCCCCTCATAACCACAAAAGTATGTGTTCTTCTCAGTTTATACTATTTCTCAAGATCTTATAATAGTGGTCTTATACAATATTTGTCCTTTTGCCTCTGACTCATTTCATTCAGCATAAAGCCTTCCAGGTTCCTCCATGTTATGAAATGTTTCACAGATTCGTCACTGTTCTTTATCGATGCGTAGTATTCCATTGTGTGAATATACCATAATTTATTTAACCATTCATCTGTTGATGGACACCTTGGTTGCTTCCAGCTTTTTGCTATTGTAAACAGAGCTGCAATAAACATGGGTGTGCATATATCTGTTTGTGTAAAGGCTCTTATTTCTCTAGGATATATTCCGAGGAGTGGG
Organism: Elephas maximus indicus; assembly: GCF_024166365.1. Taxonomy (NCBI): domain Eukaryota; kingdom Metazoa; phylum Chordata; class Mammalia; order Proboscidea; family Elephantidae; genus Elephas; species Elephas maximus. The sequence goes on from NC_064819.1 coordinate 41,295,795, forward strand.
ATTTCTGGGTTGTATGGTAGTTCTATTTTTAACTTTTTAAGAAAACGCCAGATAGATTTCCAAAGTGGTTGTACCATTTTACATTCCCACCAGCAGTGTATAAGAGTTCCAATCTCTCTGCAGCCTCTCCAACATTTATTATGTTGTGTTTTTTGGATTAATGCCAGCCTTGTTGGAGTGAGATGGAATCTCATCATAGTTTTAATTTCCATTTCTCTAATGGTTAATGATCGAGAGCATTTTCTCATGTATCTGTTAGCTGCCTGAATATCTTCTTTAGTGAAGTGTGTGTTGATATCCTTTGCCTACTTTTTGATTGGGTTGTTTGTCTTTTTTGGTTGAGTTTTAACAGAATCATACAGATTTTAGAGATCAGGCGCTGGTCGGAGATGTCATAGCTGAAAATTCTTTCCCAACCTGTAGATGGTCTTTTTACTCTTTTGGTGAAGTCTTTAGATGAGCATAGGTGTTTGATTTTTAGGAGCTCCCAGTCATCTGGTTTCTCTTCATCATTTCTGGTAATGTTTTGTATTCTGTTTATGCCTTGTATTAGGGCTCCTAACGTTGTCCCTATTTTTTCTTCCATGATCTTTATCATTTTAGTCTTTATGTTTAGGTCTTTGATCCACTTGGAGTTAGTTTTTGTGCATGGTGTGAGGTATGGGTCCTGTTTCATTTTTTTGCAAAACTATGCCACTTAAAACAACAAACATTTAATATTTCACAGTTTCTATAGGTCAGGAATCTGAGCACGGCTTAGTTGGGTGCCTCTGGATCAAGGTTCCTCATGAAGCTGCAGTCAAGCTGACATCCAGGACTGTGCACTCATCTAAAGTTTTGATTAGGGAGCATCTGTTTCCAAGCTCACTCACATGGTTGTTGGCGTAGTTTGGTTCCATGCAGGCTGCTGGACTGAGCACCTCAGATCCTTGCAGGCTGTTGGCCAGAAGCATCCTTCAGTTACTTGCCACATGGACAAGGGCAGCTCACAAAATGGCAGCTGGCTTCCCTCAGAGCAAGCGAGCAAGAGAGATCCCCCAAGATGGAAAGCACAGTCTTGGAAGTGACATTTTCTTTCTATTCATACATGAGTCAGGGCACAGATGAGGACATACCTAAAGTCCCTGATGAGTTTGATTTTGCTCAGATTAAACAATGAAGAAGAAAGGTAAAAGCGCAGTTATCTAGGACACAAGCACATCACTGCAGCTAGAACTCAGTTGAATAGCCACATCCTGGCTCTGAGAGAAGTTGGGAAATATCATTTTTATTTTATACAGCTATATGGCCAGCTAAAATTTCTCTGTTAATCTGAGAAGGATGAAGTGGACAGATATTAAGGGACTAGTAGCAGCTTCTGGCCTACTAAGTACTGAGAGATGTTTCACAGGAACTATGGTGAGCTTTAGTCAGGATGGGTAGGTTTACACAGCAATGCAATAAAACAAAGGAAAACTCCTCCCCCCTAGATATCAGTGACTAACTGAGCAAAAGTTGAACTCTTGTAAAGTCCATTGCAGGTCTAGGACATCTCAGACAAGCTGCTCCCTGGGGTAGCTCAATATTTCAGGTTGCTCACCTGTGCCAACCATGACATTAGCAGGGGAGAGATGATGAGCCACACAGAAGTGACACACGTCACATCTACTCAGCTATCATTGGCCAAAAAAGTCATACGGCCACACCTAACTTCAAGGGGTGGCAGGAATTACAATCCTCCTACAAACTTGGAAGGAGAAGGAAGCAAAAAGAATTGGAAAGTGGGACCTCATAAAAGTTAAATACCTATGTTCGTCAAAAGACTTTGTCAGAAGAGTAAAGAGAGAAACTACAGACTGAAAAATAATTCTTAGGAATGATATAACCTGTAAGGGTCTAATATCTAAAAAAGCACACTTTCACAACTTAACAAGGAAATGACAAATATCCTAATCAAAAACTGGGCAAAGGACATGAACAGACACTTCACTAAAGGGGATATTCACATTGTTAACAGACACATGAAAAGATGCTCAGCATCATTAGCCATCAGGGAAACGAAAATTAAAACCACAATGAGATATCATTTCACTCCCACTAGGATGGCTAAGATTTAAAAATAAAATACACACATGCACATGGAAAATAACAAGTGTTGGGGGAATATGGAGAAATTCCCTCCACTGTTTGTAGGATTACAAAATGGTATGGCTGTTCTGGAAAACAGTCTGGTGGTTCCTCAAAAAACTAGAGGTAGAGCTGTCATAAAAAAATATGACCCAGCAATTCCACTCCTAGGTGTATACCCTAGGGATCTAATAGAAGTGACATGAACACCTCTGTACACGTACTTTCTTTTCAGCACTATTCACAATAACAAAAAGATGGAAACAACCTAAGTGCCAATTAACAGATGAATAGATAAGTAAAATGTGGTACATAGGTACACTGGAATATCATTCATCAATAAAGAAAAATGAGTTCCCGTGCATACACCTGGAAGAGATTATGTTGAGAAAAAAGTAGTCAATCACAAAAAAACAAATATGGTAGCTCTCACTTTTATGAAATGACATGAATATGTAAATAGGTAAATACACAGAAACTAATGGTTACCAGGAGTGAGGGAGGGGAGGGGAAAGACAGAAGGGCTCCCTACATAGTAGTCACTTTTTGTTTATAGAAATGGGAAAGGTGGCACTAAATGTGGGTGAAGTTTTCACAGCATGACTGATGTAACTGATGTCAAGAAGCTGTACACAGGGAAAAGGGATGATGGGCAAATACTAGGTTGTATATGGTTTTGCAACAATAACAACAACTCCCCAAAAGACAGGAAGGCTACTGATGCTCATACTAATTAGACACAATCACCTCATAGGATTAGCTCTCTTGGTTTGGGGCTTAGGGCTGTGGTCTTGTGGGACAATCCAGTCAATCGGCATAGTATAGTTCTTAATGTTCTACCTCCTGGTATGATGAGTAGCATTTAGGGTCTTAAAAGCTTATGAGCAGCCATGTAAGACACAACTATTGGTCTTTATTCATCTGGAACAAAAGAGAAAGAAGGAAACTCAAGAATCAGAGAAGGAACTGGAATACAGGACTGTCTACATGAACCACTTCCCCCTCTACCTTGAGACCAGAGGAACTAGATGAATATTCTGGTCAGGAAAACAATAGATTAATCCTGATAAAAAGTAGAAAAATGTGTAACATAACTTCAAATTCTTAAAGAATCTAGACTTACAGGACCTGTTCACCTGCAGAGGTCCCTGATACTATGGCCCTGAGTAACTCTTCAAACCTTGAATTTAAACTATTCTCTGAACTCCCCTTTAAATTAAGTAACAGATTAACCCAAAGAGTAAAAATTGTCACCCTTGAGTATTGTGTTTCTTTAAAAAAAAAAATTATATAAGACCAAAGAGTCAACCGCTCTTGGATGAGAGGGTTGGGGGACAGAGATTAATAGAAGTGAAACAACTAGAACAGAAATAACGACAATGTTGACACAATGTGAAGACAGTAACCAATGTCACTGATCATTACATCTAGAAACTGTGGAATGGGAGAGGGTTTTGCTGTGTATATTTTTACCCAAAATAAAATGAAATTAAAACAAGAATTGGTAAGCAACATTATGTCTATGATATCTTTTTAAAATAATTTTGTTGTGGTAAAATATATGTAACAAAAAATTGCCATTTTAACCATTGTTTTTTTTCTTTGTATTGTGCTTTAGGTGAAAGTTTACATAGCAAATTAGTTCCTCATTCAACAATTAATACACAAATTGTTTTATGACATTGGTTGAAATCCCTGCTATATGTCAATACTCTCCCCTTCTCCACTCTGGGTTCCCTGTTTTCATTCCTCCCATTTTCCTGTCCCTTCCTGCCTTCTCACCTTTACTTTTGGGCAGGTGTGCCCATTTGGTCTTGTATACATGATTGAACTACAAAGCATGTTCCTCGTATGTGTTATTGTTTTATAGACCTGTTTAATCTTTGGCTGAAAGGTGAACTTCAGGAGTGGCTTCAGTTCTGAGCTAAAAAGATGTCAGGGGGCCATAATACTGGGGTTCCTCCAGTCTCTGTCAGATCAGTAAATCTGGTCTTTTTCTTATGAATCTGAATTTTGTTCTACATTTTTCTCCAGCTCTGTCCAGGACCTTCTATTGTGATCCCTGTCAGAGCTGTAGGTGGTGGTAACAGGGCACCATCTAGTTGTGATGGTCTCAGTTTGGTGCAGACTGTGGTAGGTGTAGTCCATTCATCCTTTAGACTAATCTTTCCCTTGTGTCTTTGATTTTCTCCATTCTCCCTTGCTCCAAGCCAGGTGGGACCAGTAGACGTATCTTAGATGGACATTCACAAGTTTTTAAGACTCCAGACGCTACTCACCAAAGTAGAATGTAGAACATTTTCTTTATAAATTATGTTTTGCCAATTGAGCTAGACGTCCCCCCAACACCATGGTCCCCAGCCCTCAGCCCAGTAACTTGGTCCTTCAGGAAGTTTGGATGTGTCTAGGAAATTTCTATGAATACTCTTTGGTTAAGTTGTGCTGACGTTCCCAATATTGTGTACTCTTACCCTTCAACAAAGTTATCGCTTATAGTGATAACTTAAAAGTGTTTTTCCCTCCTCACCTCTCCCCTCCCTTGTAACCATCAACGACTAGTTTTTTTTGTATAAACATTTTCATGAGTTTTTATAATGGTGGTCTTATACAGTATTTGTCCTTTTGTGGTTGACTTATTTCACTCAGCATAATGCCCTCCAGATTCGTCCATGTTGTGAGATGTTTCGAAGATTCATCATTGTCCTTTATTGTTTTGTAATAGTCCATAGTGTGTATGCACCATAGTTTGTTTATCCATTCATCTGTTGATGTACACTTAGGTTGTTTTCATCTGTTTGCTATTGTGAATAATGCTGCAGTGAACATGGATGTGCATATGTCTATTCATATGACAATTCTTATTTCTCTAGGATATATTCCTAGGAGTGGGAATGCTGGATCATATAGTATTTCTATTTCTAGCTTTTTGAGGTGGCTCCATATCGTTTTCCATCATGGTTGTCTTCTGGTGTTTGTACATTGTTAGTTATGATTTGTGTCCTATTTATGCCATATATTAGGGCCCCTTCTTCCATGATCTTTATAGTTTTAGGTTTTATATTTAGCTCTTTTGTGCGTGTGTGATGTACAACCATCACCACTATTTATTTCAAATAATTTCATCACCCTGAAGAGAAACTCAGTACCCCTTAAACCTCCCTATTCCCCCCTCCAGCCTTAGTAACCACCGGTAAACTTCTGTCACTATGCATTTGCCTATTCTTGGCACTTTATACAATATTTGCCCTTTTGTTCCTGTCTTATTTTACTCAGCATAATGTTCTCAAGGTTCATCCATGCTGTAGCATGTACCAGCTCTCCGTTTCTCTTAATGGCTAACCATACTCCATCGTAATGATGTGCTGAGTGGTTTCAAGTTAGCCCTGGTGCAGCAGAAGCAGTCCTAGAGAAAGAGGAACAGCTTGATGCCTACTCAAGGTTCCAGACCTGAGCCCATCCCAGCCTGTTGCACTGTACTGGATGCTAGCAGGTTCCCAGTGCATCCAGGTTTGGATCACAAGCTATTGGATCACTCATTTACAGAGAAGAACAGTCTTACGGTATAGCTGGAAATGAACTTGGAAATTTGTTCCAACAGCAGAAAATGAAATGACTACAGATAAATTATATTGTTTACCCATCAACATAGACCACCCATCTCTTTATTACTTGTTGTTTTGGTGACTTATTAAATAACTTAGTCAGAAAACGTTACACAATACACTCCGCATGGAAAGCCCTAGCCCTGGATGCCAACATATACATGAAATTTCTGTGTTTTCTACCTCAGCTGTTGGTAGATGGGACCCATATTTTTTCCAAACAAGAACAGTTCACTTACGGGTTCTAGTCTCCAACCATGCTATCTTTCTTGTGACATCATGTGACTTTGGCATCAGCTTCCTCCCCTGCCCCACCCCCACTGTGTGGTAATGAATGAGGTATTTTTGTTACTTTAGTCCATGTTTTCCAGGCCGTCCTGGGGTGCTCTACAGCTAAGGAGAAAACCACTTACGCAATGTGAAATCGGAATTGCACTGCTCTTTTTCCAGGTGGGACCAGCTGGCTCTCTCCGTGCACTGTTATAGTTTCTCCACAGACAAATCTGAAAATCTCTGTGGCTTCACATAGTACAAATTTATTTCTCATTTACTTTAAGTCCAAAATGTATATTTCTCATCATCAACAGCAGGCTCAGATCCATAGAGTTATTCAGAGACCCAGGCTAATAGAAACTTCACCATCTTCAATAAGGCTTGCAAGCTTGTCTGAGGCATCTGCAGCCCATCCAGCAAAGTAGGAAGAGAGCAGAGAAAGCACATCCACACTGAACCACTTTTGACCAAGAAGTGACACACATGACTTTTCCCTCACTTGCACTGGCAAAAACTAATCACACAGCCCCACAGAGACAAAAGAGCAGTTGGGAAATGCGCTCCGTGGCTGGGCAGCAGCTTCCCAGTGACTGCCCCACACCAAAGAATGGGAAGCAGGAGTCCTTGGTGGGTGACAGCCTCCTCTGCCAGAGGGAAATGGTTTCCTTTGGGGCTCTTTCTCCTAATTTTCCCAATCATCAAATCCAGGTTGTCCAGTGCAGGGAATTAAAATAAGTTCCAGAGGATCCTCACAGAATGCTAAAATCAATCATCTCATGACATGCATTTCTTTACTTATGGTGATGAAGACTGCTCCCAGGTTCCTAGTTTTTTCCATTGCAGGCTTAATGCAGGGTAGACTTATAATGATTTTTTGGGTTATGCATTAAGATAGCAATTATTGTGCTTTGTGTCATCATCAAAAAGAGAGTAAATGGTGTGGCAGAGAGACTTGGGAGCTGCTGAGAAATCTCATCCATTAACGCCACACAATAATCGGGAAAGAATGTTCCAAAAGCCTACCATAATCCTAATCCTGACATTCCAACCCACAAAAATGTCAGCCTTCCCAGATCTCTGACTTTCCAGATGCCTATGGAGCACTAGACAACATCAGGGTCAGCTGCCACAGCTTAAGTGTCAGCTGCACAAGCCCCCAGTCGAGGTAACAGCCAATAACCGGAGAACTATTCTGAACAAACTCCTTAGGGTAAGTGTAAATGCCTGGGACCAATGTTTTAACCATTTGTTCACCCTGAAGCTTAGTTTATTGGTTGTTACTGCTTGTACTGCGAACTTCACAGTCACAAGTATACTGCAATGCAGAACAGTCTCAGCAAAGGGGGAGTTTCAATCAGAAAAATCTGTCACCACTGGACCCTCCTTAATTAATTCCTAATAGGTGCTTTATCTTTAAACTTTAGGACCCTATGCCTTGACTTCTTTCTGGGCAGGATGGTAGATAGAGTTAGTAGAACTTTTCTACCGTTCTCAAAAGGCATTTATTTCAGAGGACAGAAAGGTATATCAAGACAAAAGTAAGGCACTCTTAAAAACCTGATGGATGTGCTTCCATGCTTTCTCCTCACATATAAACAGGTACAAACAAATATCTGTACCCCTACAAAGATGAGTGTGCTTTGTTGGAACTAGATTACTTGTATATACATTAATTTGTTGTTGTTGCTTTGTTAGCTGCCATTGAGTCAGCCTCTGACTCATAGCGATCCCATGCACAACAGGATCAGATAGCTGTGATTCATAGGGTTTTCACTGATTGATTTTTAGTATTAGATTGCCAGGCTTTTCTTCCTATTCAGTCTTAATCTGAAAACTCCGCTGAAACCAGTTTGGCAGCACAGCAACACGCAGGCCTCCAATGAGATATGGTTGGTGGCTGTGCATGAATTGCATTGGCGAGTAATCCAGCTTGAACCTCCCATATGGAAAACAAGAATTCTACCACTGAACCACCATGGCCCTCATACACATTCACTTAAGCATGTTCTTTTGACTTACTGTATAAAGAACGCTCCTACCAGTCAGATCAAGCTCCTGTGACAGATTTTTTTTTTTTTACATAAATGGAACCACATCATAAACATCCAGTTTCGTTATTGATGCAGTCTTCTGTCTTCTCTTTCACTTGCCCCTCCACCTCAGGCTCTTCTCTGCCAGCCCTCCTCCTGTCCCCACCCCAGGTGTCCTTTGGTACCTCACTCACGCTCCTGTAACCATCTATATTTACAAACAGCCTTTTTATTGTTTTTTTTAAAATAAGGAGTCCTAGCATTCACACTTCTCTGCTCTTTCCTCCCTTACTCAAGCATTTCCCATGGAAATCTCTCCTGGCTTATTGGTAGAGCTGTCATTCATTCTTTTTAATGGCTGTATAATATTCCATAGTGTGAAGGTACCACAATTTTTTCAAGCATTTTTCTGCTAATGAGCATTAACTTTGTTTGCAACTTTGCCACAGGGAAGACTGCTACTAATTTTTCTTTAGGAAGCTAATTATTGGAGGTCATATATTACATACAAACGCATATTCATTGTGCCTTAAATAAGGCAGGGATTTCAACTGGCTATGCTAACATTTTTCTTATTTCAGGTCTTTAGCATTTTTACCTAAAGATTCACTCCGAAAACCCACTGCCATTGAGTCAATTCCAACTCATATCTACCCTACGGGACAGAGTAGAACTGCCTCATAGAGTTTCCAAGGAGTGCCTGGAGGATTTGAACTGCCGACCTCTTGGTAAACAGTCATAGCTCTTATCCACTACACCACCAAAGTTTCCAAAGATTCACTCAGGTGCTGTAAATTTTGTGTCCTCTCAGACCAGAACATGCCATCCATTCATGTTATAATCATTACTTCTTAACTTGCCCTCTCCTTTCATTATCTTCAAGTTTGTCCAGCTCCAAGCTCCCCAAGTAAAAAAATCTTTATTCTTCTGATACCAAAGATTCCCATCAGTGAATCCTAACAAACTTGTTGTTGTCATTAGTTGCCATTGAGTCAGCTTCAACTCACGGAGACCCTGTGTAAAACAGAACAGAATGTTGCCTGGCCCTGTGCTATCTTCATAATCATTGGTATACTCAAATCTATTGTAGCAGCCACTGTGTATTTTGAGTGCCTTCTAACCTAAAGGACTCATTTTCCGGCACTATATTAGACAGCAGTTTGTAGTGGTCCATAAGGCTTTCATTGACTAATTTTCAGAAGATCACCAGGCCTTTTTTTCTGGTCTGTCTTATGCTGAAACCTGTCCAGCATGTGTGACCCTGCTGGCATTTGAAATACTGGTGGCATAGCTTCCAGCATCACAGCAACACACAAGCTAACACGGCATGACAAACTGACTGTCAGGTGGTGGCTCACAAAATTACTGGCTTCCCAAAAGCATCTGGAACAGTAATTCTAAAAAGCACTTGTGGGACTTGCAAAGGCTTGTATTTTCATAAACTAGACCTTGAGGAGTTTCAGCTGAGCCTTGAGTGGAGGAAGGGTCAAAAGCAGCATGTATAGTTTGCATTTACTCTTGAAGAACCCTGATATCTGCTTGTAATACAGCATAATGAATTGTCTAAATTCATGAGGGCCAGTTTCACAAATAATAATCTACATCAGAACAAAGCTGGTTCCTATGAGGCAGAGATTACATCTCTCTCCACTGCTCTGCTTCTCCATTATTTCAGACTTCAGACACTCCCCCCATGGCACTTTCTACTTCTCTGTTGTAGGCATCATCACTAGGAGGGTGCAGGGGATGCAGACCGCACCGGGTGACACTGTCAGAGGAGTGACACCAAAATGACTGTCTATAAAATTTTTGTGCAGTGTTTCAGCAGAAATTTATTATTTTTTATAAAAATACCCATGTAATAGTTACAACAGTAAAAACATTTTTCATAAGCCCAGCTTTCATGTATCAAAATACCTACAAGGCTAAAACTCTATGCTAATTTACTTTTTGAACCTTCTAATGTGCTCCGGTCAAAGCTGTCATTATTACCCAAATACAGTGATGCTTCGAAGGGATCAACATCCATGCTGTCAATGAGGAGGAGTCTGATGAGGAAGGCGGCCAGGAGAAAGGAGGCTAGATGTGCCGCAGAAGTTCATTGCTCATGTCCCAGTGACGTCACAGCAAGAGATTGAGGAGGCACTTGTACAAAGGAAGAAGATGGGACTTCTTCAGAAGTATGCAAGTGAGACCCTGCAGGCCCAGAGCGAAGAAGCCAGATGGCTCCTGAGATACTAGGGCCCACCAGCGTGCTTACTGGGGTCTGGGAGATCTTGCAGGAGCTCTTCCATTCCCCACTGGCTCCATGTGCTAACCTGTAGGACCACCGCCCGCTCTGCCATTGTGGGACTGCAGGCAGGCAGGCAGGCGGGCGGGCACATGCTTCTTTACCCTTTCCTCATCTCATACGCTGACCCGAGGATGGAGGTCTGTGCCGTGCCTCCTCCCTGGCAGATGTCTAGGTGCTGACATTTCAGCCAGCACCTTTGTACAAATATTTACAACTGTATGAGTCCATTTATTTTTATTCTGGAGTGTGTAAAACAGGTTGCTTACTGGCTGCCTGTGTTTTACTTAGTCTTGTACTGTGTTTTGGGGAGGCAGGAATCAATTCCTGGCCAACATTTAAAAATGCAATTTCCATTAAAAACACATTTATAACTTCTGTTGAAAAGGAGAAGTCGTTCCACCCCTGCGCCCACAGGCCCACTTTTTAGCAGTCAGCCAGAGCTGCCCTCTTGGACCGGGCCTGCTCTCAACCCTTCAGGGCTCCACTGCCCCGGCCTTGAGCATTCCCACCTGGAGGGAGGACTCTGAGTTTGCTACTTCTGTTTTACAACTTGCTGTACAAGAGCTATTTTTGTTAACTGCTTTTATATGACAGGAAAAAACAAATGGTCTACAAATATGGTTTCATCTGCACGAGCTACAAGCATGCATTGTTGTTTTCATTGCCGCCAGTGTTTTTATAGTTGCTGATTTTGTCAAATTTTCTGGTGTTTTAGCTACATACAATATTCTGGTGATTAGTATTTGTGAATATATATCAATACCTTTTTTGAGAATGAAGTAATTATTAATGGAAAAGAAGGAGAAAAATTTAAAAAGGCTTTCAGTTACTAATAATGCTGTAACTAACAATGTTGTAATTCAGTGTAGAATGATTTTACAAAACAATTGTTAGTATTCATATAATCTAAGAAATATTACATTTAAGCAATTTATAACTGTATCACATATTATTCTGTGACTAAAATTGATAGTAAACATTACTAAGGATTCTGTATGGTCTGGTATGGGAGGAGGTCGATGGGGAGGTGACACCATGTGTTAGCACACTGAGTGACACCAACCCTTTTGGGCTCAAAAAGTGATTGCAACAGCCACACAGAACTCATAGACTATACTCACAGTTATGTGATCTATTAGAGAAGTAACAGGCTACAACTTGGATCAGGATCAATTTGGAAGTAACAGGAACAACTCAGAATCAGCATAACGAAGCACACACGCAAGGTTTGGGATGCTTCCCAAAATGGAGAGCACCGCCCTCCCTTCCTCAGTGCAGGACAGCTTTTGATGAGGACAGCTCTCAGAGTGAAACAGAACATGGAGCATATAATCTCTTCACCGGAACAGCTGTCACCAGTGCCCTCAGCCAGTGATCAGCAGGTGCAGCTGCTCTGCTGAGCAGCTGTCTTCTCTGTCAGGCAGGTGCCCCAAATTGGCTTCTCTGCTGGGTGGCTGTCTTCTCTGCTGGGCAGGCCTCCCTGCTATCAGGCTCCCTGCTGTTGGGTTTTTCACCATTGGGCTTTTCGCCATCAAGCTTACTGCTGTTGGGCTCCCTGCCATCGGACTCCTTGCTGTCGGTTCTCTGCTGTTGAGTGTCTCTCCCGTAGGGCCTCTCCACCACTAACTAGCCCAGCTCATAGCCAGTGTATCAGCTCTCAGCTCTCTCATCTCCTGTCTGTCGTCAGACCTCTCCGCCATTGGGCCTTTTCACCACTGGCTCTCAGCCATAAGCTGCTCTGCTGCTAATTGGCCCAGCTCATAGCCAGTGTAGAAACTCACTCAGCTTTCTCAGCTGCTGCTCTCTTAGCAGTGGCTGTCCACCATCAGGCCTCTCTGCTATCAGGCATCTCTTTCATTGGCCTCTCCACCGTTAACTGGCCCGGTTTATAGCCAGTGCAGCCTCTCTCAGCTACAGCTTTTTCAGCTCACCAGCCCAGCTCTTAGCCTCTCTCAAGCCTAGGAGGGTTTTAAGCACAGGGCTGCCATGTCCCAAAGGAAATGCTCCCCTCCTGCTCCTGTCAACCAGGAGGCCTTAAAAACTTCTGTGTTTTCAAGTATACAAACCAGTACTCATCGGTTACAAGAACCTCCCTCACCAGACCAGAGTTCAAACAATCTTCAATTACCCGTGAGATGCCCTCCTGAGCTAAAGCAACAAACCCTTTACGGTAGAAAGCACTCTGGGAGGTCCCTCAAGTTGCTTCTCTAAGGAACTAGGTCAAAGGTAACAACTCCTCAGGGTTTTGGAAGAAAATCTCTCAAGGTGTTTTTCCAAAGAACCAAGGCAAAAGGTCACATAAAGGAACTCATTTCACCACACCACTCTCGAATGAGAATGGCCACCCGAGAGCAATCAAAGAAATTCACAATTAAAGTTATGCTTCTCGGTTTCTTTGTCTCCAGCCCACACCAGGAAATGGAGGGATGAGTTCAGGAGAACACTTCTTTCTCCACAGTGACTGTACTTGCCTTAATGCAGAGTGATCTTCCCTGCCATCTGTCACGTGTTTCAGCTGGAGCTCATCACCAGTAAGCCACCTACATGATCAATTCACAGAGGGGTTTTTCTACCTCATTCTATTCCTGGAACAATTAACACCATTTTACCTGGCTCCATGCTCTTCTCTTCACAGTCCATCTTAAACATTGCTGATCAAATAGTTTCTCTCTAATGATATCTAACCTAGCAAACTTCCCACTCCTAAATCTTCACTGGTTCCTATATGCCATGTAAAATTTGTATGGACACCAACCTACCCCATCTCATCTTCAATATTAATTTATTTTGCTGAGTAGAAATGATTGAAATGAGCTTCAGGATGAAAAGGCATAATGAAGAGGGTGAACAACAGTGCAGAAAATTTGTAAAGAAGAGAAACAGAACCTCATTTGATTGACATGAAGGATGAAGAAGAGCGGTTACAGTGTTGTTTCCATGTGCAATGGCCCTAATGTGGGAACAGTCTTTTAAAAGTTTGAAAAATAGGGGAAAAAGGTATGTAGAGTGGGACAGGGAGAGAGTGATACAATTTGAGGTCAAATGGTAATTGAGTAGGGCATTGTAGGCTGGTGTGAGGGATTTGGAATTTTTTTCTACAGGTTTAGCGAGAAGTCTTTGGAAGGTGCTGAATTTTAATGGTGAAAAGTGGAAACAGGCACATGAGTTAAAATATTACTGCAATAGAAGATGTTGTGGCTTAGGTGAGGGTGGGGCAGGAAATGTGAAGAGAAGTGGATTCATTGGGGGCATTTTTTAGAGGTTGGAAAACTGGACTTGTTAGTGGATTGGAAGTAGGGAGTGAGTAAAAGAAGGTAAAAGGATGATGCCCAGGTGTTTGGTTTCAGCCATTGGGTGATTGATGGTGCCATTTCCTGCAGAAGGAACATGTCTCTGGAGGCAGGGATGGGATTAAGAATTCTCTGCTGGACATGTTACAACCTAGAAGAAATGCCAACTATATATATATGCAGATTAGGGTTTTAGGTATAATTCTGTGAGTTACTGACATATAGATTATTTTTAAAGCCACCTAGGGAGAGAACAGAAATAGAGAAGATGGCCCAAGACTAAGCCGTAGGACACTTCAACATTCTGAGAAAGAACAGAGGAGCAGCAGAAGCCAGGAAAAAGACAAAGAGACATGAAAAGTGTTACAGAAAGAAAGCTAAAGAACTGTGGTCACAGAAGCCAAAAGGGGAAAGAGTTTGTTTTTTTCTTTAAAAGAAAAAGTAACAATCCAGGAATCCCACTACTAGGACTAAATCCTAGAGAAATATGAGCCATCACACAAATAGACATATGCACACCCATGTTCACTGCAGCATTATTCACAGTAGCAAAAAGTGGAAACAACTTAAATGACCATCAACAGATGAATGGATAAAAACAAATTATGGTACATACACACTATGGAATACTATGCAATGATAAAGAACAATGACAAATCTGTGAAAGATCTCACAACATAGATAAATCTGGAGGGCATTATGCTGAGTGAAATAAGTCAATCAAAAAAGGACAAATATTATATGGAGACCACTAGTATAAAAACCCAAGAAAAGGTTCACACACAGAAAAGAAAAACTTTGGTGGTTATGAGGGAAGGTGGGGTGGGAAAATCACTAACTAGATAGTAGACAAGTGTTAACTCTGGTGAAGGGAAAGGTAACACACAATATAGGGGAAGTCAGCACAACATGACCAAGGCAATAGAAGCTTCCTAGACACACCCAAACACCTTGAAGGACTGAGTTGCTGGGGCTGAGGGCTGGGGACCATGGTCTTGGGGGACACCTAGATCAATTGGCATAACATATTTCATGAAAAAAAATGTTCTACATCCTACTTTGGTGAGTAGCATCTGAGGTCTTAAAAGCTTGGAAGCAGCCATCTAAGATACACCTATTGGTCCCATCTCGTTGGGAGCAAAGGAGAATGAACAGAAACAAAGATACAAGAAAAATATTAGTCCAAAGGACGAATAGATCACATGAAGCACAGCTCCCACCAGCCTGAGACCAGAAGAAATAGATGGTCCCAAACTACCACCACCAATGGCTCTGACAGGGATCACAGTAGAAGGTCCCAAACAGAGCAGGAGAAAAATGTAGAACAAAATTCAAATTCACACACACACACGCACACAAAAATACCACACTTACTGCTCTGACAGAGACTGAAGGAAGCTTCGGGACTATAGCATCCCTGCTAACTTAGAACTGAAGCCACTCCCAAAGTCCACCTTTTTCAGCTAAAGCTTAAACAGGCCTGTAAAACAAACAATAACACACGTGAAGAACATGTTTCTCAGTTCAATCAAGCATACAAGAACAAATGGCAACACCTGCCCAAAAGCAAAGAGGAGAAGGCAGAAAGGGACAGGAAAACTGAACTAATGGACATGGGGAGCCTGGGGTGGAAAGGATAGGAGGAGAGTGCTGATACAATGCAGGAATCGCAACCAATGTCACGAAACAACTTGTGTATAAATTTTTGAATGAGAAACTACTTTGCACTGTAAATCTAAAAAAAAAAAAAAGCAAGTATCTGGGTTAAATTCTGCTCAAAGAAGGAGTATGACGAGGAACAAAAATTACCTCTGAATTTAGTAAAATGGAAGTCATTAGTGATCTTGTCAGGTACAGACTGGGTAGTGCAGTGGGGCAGAGAAAGTGGAATGTATTTGTTTTCTCTTGCTGCATAATAAATTACCAAAAATTTATGATCTTTCATGGGTTAGGAGTACAGATTAACTGGGTCCTCTGCACAGGGTCTCACCAGGCTGAGCTCAAGGTGTTGGCCAGGGCTAAGATTTCATCTAGGGCTTGGATCAGTGGTTGTTGGCAGAATTCAGTTCCTTGCAGTTGTTCAAGTCCTCTATTTACTTACTGATCTTCTGTCTGGTTGTTCTGTTATTGAAACTAGGTGTGTCAGTTATCTAATCCTCCTATAATAGAAATACCACAAGTTGTTGTTTTTGTTGTCGTTAGGTGCCATCAAGTCTATTCCAACTCATAGTGACCGTTTGTACAGCAAAAAGAAACACTGCCCAGTCCTGCACCAGCCTTACAATCCTTGTTATGCCTTAGCCCATCCTTGCAGCCACTGTGTCAATCCATCTTGTTGAGGATTCTCTTCTTTTCCCCTGACCCTCTACCAAGTATGATGTCCTTCTCCAGGGACTGATCCCTCCTGATAACATGTCCAAAGTATGTAATACATAGTCTTACCATCCTTGCTTCTAAGTAACTTTCTGGTTGTACTTCTTCCAGGACAGATTTGTTCCTTCTTTTCGCAGTCCATGGTATAGTCAATATTCTTCACCAACACCACAATTCAAAGTTGTCAAATCTTCTTCGGTCTCACTTTATTCATCGTCCAGCTTTCACATGTATATAAAGGGATTGAAAACACCATGGCTTGGGTCAGACGCATCTCAGTCTTCAAGGTGATGTCTTTGTTTTTTAACACTTTAAACAGGTCTTTTGCAGCAAATTTGCCCAATGAAATACATCTTTTGATTTCTTGACTGCTGCTTCCATGAGCGTTGATTGTGGATCCAAGTAAAATGAAATCCTTGTCAACATCAATATTTTATGTTTATCATGATGTTGCTTATTTGTCCACTTGTAAGGGTTTTTCTTTTCTTTATGTGGAGGTGTAATCCATACTGAAGGCTGTGGTCTTTGATCTTCATCAGTAAGTGCTTAAAGACTTCTTCACTTTCAGCAAGCAAGGTTGTGTCATCTGCATAACACAGGTTGTTAATGAGTCTTCCCCCAATCTTGATGCCCCATTCTTCTTCATATAGTCCAGCTTCTTGGATTATTTGCTTAGCATACAGATTGAATAGGTATGGTGAAAGAATACAACCCTGATGCATACCTTTCCTAACTTTAAACCACACAGTATCCCTTTGTTCTGTTTGAACGACTGTCTCTTAATCTATGTATAGGTTCCTCATGAGCTCAATTAAGTGCTCTGGAATTCAGATTTTTTCTAAATGTTATCCATAATTTGTTATGATCCACACAGTTGAATGTTTTAGCATAGTCAATAAAACACAGGTAAACATCATTCCGGTATTCTCAGCTTTCAACCAGGATCCATCTGATATCAGCAATGATATCACCAGTTCCACATCCTCTTCTGAATCCGGCTTGAATTTCTGGCAATTCTCTGTTGATGTACTGCTGCAGCCGCTTTTGAATGACCTTCAGCAAAATTTTACTCCTGTGTGATATTAATGATATTGTTCCATAATTTCCACATTGGTTGGATCACCTTTCTTGGGAATAGGCATCAATATGGATCTGTTGCAGTGGGTTGGCAAGGTAGCTATCTTCCAAATTTCTTCCACTGACAAGTGAGCAATTCCAGCACTGCATCCATTTGTTGAAATATCTCAACTGGTATTCCATCAATTCCTGGAGCCTTGTTTTTCGCCATTCCCTTCAGTGTAGCTTGGACTTCTTCCTTCAGTACCCTCAGTTCTTGATCATATGCCACCTCCCAAAATGGTTGAACATCAAACAACTGTTTTTGATATAATGAGTTTGTATATTTCCCCCATCTTCTTTTAATGCTTCCTGCATCATTTAATATTTTCCTCGTAGAATCCTTCAATACTGAGCTCAAGGTTTAAATTTTTTCTTCAGTTCTTTCAGCTTGAGAAATGCTGAGCATGTTTTTCCCTTTTGGTTTTCTATCTCCAGCTCTTGGCACATGTCATTATAATATTTTGTCTTCTTGAGTCACCCTTTGAAATCTTCTGTTCAGCTCTTTTACTTCATCATTTCTTCCTTTTGATCTTTTTCTTTTTTCCTATACTTTTAATGCTGTCTTATTTCTTCATGTATGATGTCCTTGGTGTCATTCCACAACTTGTCTGGTCTTTGGTTGTTAGTATTCAATGGGTCAAATCTATACTTGAAATGGTCTCTAAATTCAGATGGGATATACTCAAGGTCATACATTGGATCTCGTGGACTTGTTCTAATTTTTTTCAGTTTCAACTTGAACTTGCATATGAGCAATTGATGGTCTGTTCCATAGTCGACACCTGGCCTTATTCTGACTGAAGAAATTGAGTTTTTTCATTGTCTCTTTCCATAGACCCCCACGTGTCTGTCAGTTTGTCGTACTGTGGGGGCTTGTGCGTTGCTGTGAGGCTGGAAGCTATGCCACCGGTATTCAGATACCAGCAGGGTCACCCATGGAGGACAGGTTTCAGCTGAGCTTCCAGACTAAGACAGACTAGGAAGACGGACACGGCAGTCTACTTCTGAAAAGCATTAGCCAGTGAAAACCTTATGAATACCAGCAGAACATTGTCTGATATAGTGCTGGAAGATGAGCCCCCCAGGTTGGAAGGCACTCAAAAGATGACTGGGGAAGAGCTGCCTCTTCAAAGTAGAGTTGACCTTAATGACATGGATGGAGTATAGCTTTTGGGACCTTCATTTGCTGATGTGGCACGACTCAAAATGAGAAGAAACAGTTGCAAACATCCATTAATAATCAGAACCTGGAATGTACGAAGTATGACTCTAGGAAAATTGGAAATCATCAAAAATGAAATGGAATGCATAAACATCGATATCCTAGGCATTAGTGAGCTGAAATAGACCGGTATTGGCCATTTTGAATCAGACAATCATATAGTCTACTATGCTGGGAATGACAACTCGAAGAGGAATAGTGTTGCATTCATCATCAAAAAGAACGTTTCAAGATCTATCCTGAAGTACAACGCTGTCAGTGATAGGATAATAACCACATGGCTACAAGGAAGACCAGTTAATATGACTATTATTCAAATTTACGCACCAACCACTAGGGCCAAAGATGAAGAAATAGATTTTTATCAGCTGCTGCAGTCTGAAATTGATCAAACATGCAATCAAGATGCATTGATAATTACTGGCGATTGGAATGCGAAAGTTGGAAACAAAGAAGAAGGATTAGTAGTTGGAAAATATGGCCTTTGTGATAGAAACAATGCTGGAGATTGAGTGATAGAATTTTGCAAGACCAACGACTTCTTCAATGCAAATACCTTCTTTCACCAACATAAACGGTGACTGGGTGCAGGAACCTCACCAGATGGAACACACAGAAATCAAATTGACTACATCTGTCAAAGAGATGATGGAAAAGTTCAATATCATCAGTCAGAACAAGGCCAGGGGCTGACTGTGGAACAGACCATCAATTGCTCATATGCAAGTTCAAGCTGAAACTGAAGAAAATCAGTGCAAGTCCATGATAGCCAAAATATGACCTTGAGTATATCCCACCTGAATTTAGAGACTATCTGAAGAACAGATTTGATGCATTGAACACTAGTGACCGCAGACCAGACGAGTTGCGGAATGACATCAAGGACATCATCCATGAAGGAAGCAAGAGGTCACTGAAAAGACAGGAGGAAACAAAAGATCGACGCGGATGTCAGAGGAGACTCTGAAGCTTTCTCTTGAGCGTCAAGCAGCAAATGCAAAAGGAAGAATTGATGAAGTAAAAGAACTGAACAGAAGATTTCAAAGGGCCTCTCGAGAAGACAAAGTCAAGTACTATAATGACATGTGCAAAGAGCTGGAGATGGAAAACCAAAAGGGAAGAATACGCTCGGCATTTCTCAAGCTGAAAGAACTGAAGCAAAAATTCAAGGCTTGAGTTGCAATAGTGAAGGATTCCATGGGGAAAATATTAAATGATGCAGGAAGCATCAAAAGAAGATGGAAGAAATACACAGAGTCATTATACCAAAAAGAATTAGTCAACATTCAACCATTTCAAGAGGTGGTATATGACCAGGAACCGACGGTACCGAAGGAAGAAGCCCAAGCTGCTCTGAAGGCATTGGCGAAAAACAAGGCTCCAGGAGTTGATGGAATATCAATTGAGATCTTTCAATGAACAGATGCAGCGCTGGAGGTGCTCACTCATCTATGCCAAGAAATATGGAAGACAGTTTCCTGGCCAACTGACTGGAAGAGATCCATATTTATGCTTATCCCCAAGAAAGGTGATCCAACCGAATGTGGAAATTATAGAACAATATCATTAATATCACATGCAAGCAAAATTCTGCTGAAGATCATTCAAAAATGGCTGCAGCGGTATTTGGACAGGGAAATCCCAGAAATTCAGGCCAGTTTCAGAAGAGGACACGGAACCAGGGATATCATTGCTGATGTCAGATGGGTCCTGGCTGAAAGCAGAGAACACCAGAGGATGTTTACCAGTGTTTTATTGACTATGCAAAGCATTCAACTGTGTAGACCATAACAAACTAGGGATAACACTGCGAAGAATGGGAATTCCAGAACACTTAATTGTGCTCTTGAAGAACCTTTACATAGATCAAGAGGCAGTTGTTTGGACAGAACAAGGGGATACTGATTGGTTTAAAGTCAGGAAAGGTGTGCATCAGGAGTGTATTCTTTCACCATACCTATTTAATCTGTATGCTGAACAAATAATCCGAGAAGCTGGACTATATGAAGAAGAACGGGGCATCAGGATTGGAGGAAGACTCATTAACAACCTGCGTTATGCAGGTGACACAACCTTGCTTGCTGGAAGTGAAGAGGACTTGAAGCGCTTACTAATGAAGATCAAAGACCACAGCCTTCAGTATGGATTGCACCTCAACATAAAGAAAACAAAAATCCTCACAACTGGACCAATGAGCAACATCATGATAAACGGAGAAAAGATTGAAGTTGTCAAGGATTTCATTTTACTTGGATCCACAATCAACAGCCCTGAAAGCAGCAGTCAAGAAATCAAAAGACACATTGCATTGGGCAAATCTGCTGCAAAGGACCTCTTCAAAGTGTTGAAGAGCAAAGATGTCACCTTGAAGACTAAGGTGCGCCTGACCCAAGCCATGGTATTTTCAATCACACCATATGCATGTGAAAGCTGGACAATGAATAAGGAAGACCGAAGAAGAGTTGACGCCTTGAAATTGTGGTGTTGGCGAAGAACTTCGAACATACCATGGCCTGCCAAAAGAACGAACAAATCTGTCTTGGAAGAAGTGCGGCTAGAATGCTCCTTAGAGACAAGGATGGCGAGACCGCATCTTACATACTTTGGACATGTTGTCAGGAGGGTTCAGTCCCTGGAAAAGGACATCATGCTTGGCATAGTACAAGGTCAGCAGAAAAGAGGAAGACCCTCAATGAGGTGGATTGACACAGTGGCTGCAACAATGAGCTCAAGCATAACAACTATTTAAGGATGGCATAGGACAGGGCAGTGTTTCGTTCAGTTGTGCATAGGGTCGCTATGAGTCAGAACCGACTCCACGGCACCTAACAACAACAACTTTCCGTAGATGAAGTCAGTTTGATTCCTCTCTTTTCCATTTGGTGAGGTCCACATGTATAAAGTCACTATTTATTTGCAACGAAGAACTCATTGGTCTTGCAAAATTTTATCATGCTGTCTCCAGCATTATTTCTATCACCAAGGCCATATTTTCCAACTACCAATTCTTCTTTTTCCAATTTTCACATTCCAGTCGCTAGTAATCATCAATGCATCCTGATTGCATGTTCGATCAATTTCAGACTACAGAAGTTGGTAAAATTTTCTTTTTCTTAATCTTTGGCCTTAGTGGTTGGTGTGTAAATTTGAATAATAGTCATATTAACTGCTCTTCCTTGTAGGTATGGATAATATCATATCACTGACAGTGTTGTACTTCAGGAGAGATCTTGAAATGTTCTTTTTGACCATAAATGGAACACCATTCCTCTTCAAGTTGTCATTCCGGCATAGTAGACCATATGATTGTCTGATTCGAAATGACCAATACTAGTCCATTTCAGCTCACTAATGCCTAGGATACTGATGTTTAAAAATGCATTCCATTTCATTTTTAAAAATAATTTTTATTGTGCTTTAAGTGAAAGTTTACAAATCAACTCAGTCTCTCACATATAAACTTATATACACCTTACTACATACTTCCATTTACTTTCCCCCTAATGAGTCAGCCCACTCCCTCCTTCCAGTTTCTCCTTTTGTGACCACTTTGCCAGTTTCTAACCGCCTCTACCCTCCCATCTCCCCTCCAGAGAGGAGATGTCAACATAGTCTCAACTGTCCACCTGATGCAAGTAGCTCACTCCTCATCAGCATCTGTCTCCTACCCATTGTCCAGTACCATCCACGTCTGAAAAGTTGGCTTCAGGAATGGTTCCTGTCCTGGGCCAACAGAAGGTTTGGGGACCATGACCACCAGGGTCCTTCTAGTCTCAGTCAGACCATTAAGTCTGGTCTTTTTTTTTTTTAATTAATTTTTATTAAGCTTCAAGTGAACATTTACCATTCCAATCAGTCTGTCACATGTAGGTTTACATACATCATACTCCCTTCTCCCACTTGCTTTCCCTCCATTGAGTCAGCCCTTTCAGTCTCTCGTTTCATGCCAATTTTGCCATCTTCCCTCTCTCTCTATCTTCCCATCCCCCCTCCAGTCAAGAGTTGCCAACACACTCTCCAGTGTCCACCTAATTTAATTGGCTCACTCTTCATCAGCATCTCTCTCCCCCCCCGCTGACCAGTCCTTTTCATGCCTGATGAGTTGTCTTTGGGGATGGTTCCTGTCCTGTGCCATCAGAAGTTCTGGGGAGCATTGTCTCTGGGATTCCTCTAGTCGCATTCATATCATTAGGTATGGTCTTTTTATGAGAATTTGGGGTCTGTATCCCATTGGCCTCCTGCTCCCTCAGGAGTTGTCTGTTGTGCTCCCTAGCAGGGCAGACATCGATTGTGGACAGGCACCAACTAGTTCTTCTGGTCTCAGGATAATGTAGGTCTCTGGTTCATGTGGCCCTTTCTGTCTCTTGCGTTCTTAGTTGTCGTGTGGCCTTGGTGTTCTTCCTTTGCCTTTGCTCCAGGTGGGTTGAGACCAATTGATGTATCTTAGACGGCCGCTTGTTGGCATTTAGGACCCCAGGCGCCACAATTCAAAGTGGGATGCAGAATGTTTTCATAATAGAATTATTTTGCCCGTTGACTTAGAAGTCTCCTCAAACCATGTTCCCCAGACCCCAGTCCCTGGTCCGCTGACCTTTGAAGCTTTCATTTTATCCCGGAAACCTCTTTGCTTTTAGTCCAGTCTAATTAGGCTGACCTTCCTTGTATTTTGTGTTGTCTTTCCCTTCACCCAAAGCAGTTCTTATCTACTGATTGATCAGTAAAAAACCCTCTTCCTCCCTCCCTCCCTCCCCCCTTTGTAACCACAAAAGTATGTGTTCTTCTCCATTTTTTCTATTTCTCAAGATCTTATAATAGTGGTCTTATACAATATTTGTCCTTTTGCCTCTGACTAATTTCGCTCAGCATAATGCCTTCCAGGTTCCTCCATGTTATGAAATGTTTCAGAGATTCGTCACTGTTCTTTATCGATGCGTAGTATTCCATTGTGTGAATATACCACAATTTATTTACCCATTCATCCGTTGACGGACATCTTGGTCGCTTCCAGCTTTTTGCTATTGTAAACAGAGCTGCAATAAACATGGGTGTGCATATATCTGTTTGTGTGAAGGCTCTTGTATCTCTAGGGTATATTCCGAGGAGTGGGATTTCTGGGTTGTATGGTAGTTCTGTTTCTAACTGTTTAAGATAACGCCAGATGGATTTCCAAAGTGGTTGTACCATTTTACAATCCCACCAGCAGTGTATAAGAGTTCCAATCTCCCCACGGCCTCTACAACATTTATTATTTTGTGTTTATTGGATTAATGCCAGTCTAGTTGGTGTGAGATGGAATCTCATCATAGTTTTAATTTGCATTTCTCTAATGGCTAATGATCGGGAGCATTTTCTCATGTATCTGTTGGCTGCCTGAATATCTTCTTTAGTGAAATGTGTGTTCATATCCTTTGCCCACTACTTGATTGGGTTGCTTGTCTTTTTGTGGTTGAGTTTTGACAGAATCATGTAGATTTTAGAGATCAGGCGCTGGTCTGAGATGTCATAGCTGAATATTCTTTCCCAGTCTGTAGGTGGTCTTTTTACTCTTTTGGAGAAGTCTTTAGATGAGCATAGGTGTTTGATTTTTAGGAGCTCCCAGTTATCGGGTTTCTCTTCATCATTTTGGGTAATGTTTTGTATTCTGTTTATGCCCTGTATTAGGGCTCCTAGGGTTGATCCTATTTTTTCTTCCATGATCTTTATCGTTTTAGTCTTTATGTTTAGGTCTTTGATCCACTTGGAGTTAGTTTTTGTGCATGGTGTGAGGTATGGGTCCTGTTTCATTCTTTTGCAAATGGATATCCAGTTATGCCAGCACCATTTGTTAAAAAGACTATCATTTCCCCAATTGACTGACACTGGTCCTTTGTCAAATATCAGCTGCTCATACATGGATGGATTTATATCTGGGTTCTCAATTCTGTTCCATTGGCCTATGTGCCTGTTGTTGTACCAGTACCAGGCTGTTTTGACTACTGTAGCTGTATAATAGGTTCTGAAATCAGGTAGAGTGAGGCCTCCCACTTTCTTCTTCTTTTTCAGTAATGCTTTGCTTATCCGGGGGTTCTTTCCCTTCCATATGAAATTAGTGATTTGTTTCTCTATCCCCTTAAAATATGACATTGGAATTTGGATTGGAAGTGCGTTAAATGTATAGATGGCTTTTGGTAGAATAGACATTTTTACTATGTTAAGTCTTCCTATCCATGAGCAGGGTATGTTCTTCCACTTAAGTATGTCCTTTTGAATTTCTTGTAGCAGAGTTTTATAGTTTTCTTTGTATAGGTCTTTTACATCCTTGATAAGATTTATTCCTAAGTATCTTATCTTCTTGGGGGCTACTGTGAATGGTATTGATTTGGTTATTTCCTCTTCGGTGTTCTTTTTGTTGATGTAGAGGAATCCAAGTGATTTTTGTATGTTTATTTTATAACCTGAGACTCTGCCAAACTCTTCTATTAGTTTCAGTAGTTTTCTGGAGGATTCCTTAGGGTTTTCCATGTATACGATCATGTCATCTGCAAATAGTGATAGCTTTACTTCCTCCTTGCCAATCCGGATACCCTTTATTTCTTTGTCTAGCCTAATTGCCCTGGCTAGGACTTCAAGTACGATGTTGAATAAGAGTGGTGATAAAGGGCATCCTTGTCTGGTTCCCGTTCTCAGGGGAAATGCTTTCAGGTTCTCTCCATTTAGAGTGATATTGGCTGTTGGCTTTGCATAGATGCCCTTTATTATGTTGAGGAATTTTCCTTCAATTCCTATTTTGGTAAGAGTTTTTATCATAAATGGGTGTTGAACTTTGTCAAATGCCTTTTCTGCATCTATTGATAAGATCATGTGGTTTTTATCTTTTGTTTTATTTATGTGATGGATTACATTAATGGTTTTTCTGATATTAAACCAGCCTTGCATACCTGGTATAAATCCCACTTGATCAGGGTGAATTATTTTTTTGATGTGTTGTTGGATTCTATTGGCTAGAATTTTGTTGAGGATTTTTGCATCTATGTTCATGAGGGATATAGGTCTAAAATTTTCTTTTTTTGTAATGTCTTTACCTGGTTTTGGTATCAGGGAGATGGTAGCTTCATAGAATGAGTTGGGTAGTATTCCGTCATTTTCTATGCTTTGAAATACCTTCAGTAGTAGTGGCGTTAAGTCTTCTCTGAAGGTTTGGTAGAACTCTGCAGTGAAGCCGTCTGGGCCAGGACTTTTTTTTGTTGGAAGTTTTTTGATTACCGTTTCAATCTCTTTTTTTGTTATGGGTCTATTTAGTTGTTCTACTTCTGAATGTGTTAGTTTAGGTAGGTAGTATTTTTCTAAGAATTTATCCATTTCTTCTAGGTTTTCAAATTTGTTAGAGTACAATTTTACGTAGCAATCTGAAATGATTCTTTTAATTTCATTTGGCTCTGTTGTAATGTGGTCCTTCTCGTTTCTTATTCGGGTTATTTGTTTCCTTTCCTGTTTTTCTTTAGTCAGTCTAGCCAATGGTTTATCAATTTTGTTAATTTTTTAAAAGAACCAGCTTTTGGCTTTGTTAATTTTTTCAATTGTTTTTCTGTTCTCTCATTCATTTAGTTCAGCTCTAATTTTTATTATTTGTTTTCTTCTGGTGCCTGATGGATTCTTTTGTTGCTCACTTTCTATTTGTTCAAGTTGTTGGGACGGTTCTCTGATTTTGGCTCTTTCTTCTTTTTGTATGTGTGCATTTATCGATATAAATTGGCCTCTGAGCACTGCTTTTGCTGTGTCCCAGAGGTTTTGATAGGAAGTATTTTCATTCTCGCTGCTTTCTAAGAATTTCCTTATTCCCTCCTTGATGTCTTCTATAACCCAGTCTTTTTTCAGGAGGGTATTGTTCATTTTCCAAGTCTTTGATTTCTTTTCCCTAGTTTTTCTGTTATTGATTTCTAGCTTCATTGCCTTGTGGTCAGAGAAGACGCTTTGTAATATTTCGATGTTTTGGATTCTACCAAGATTTGTTTTGTGACCTAATATGTGGTCTATTCTAGAGAATGTTCCATGTGCACTAGAAAAAAAAGTATATTTTGCAGCAGTTGGGTGGAGAGTTCTGTATAAGTCTATGAGGTCAAGTTGGTTGATTGTTGTAAGTAGGTCTTCCGTGTCTGTATTGAGCTTCTTACTGGATGGCCTGTCCTTCTCCGAAAGTGGTGTGTTGAAGTCCCCTACTATAAATGTGGAGGTGTCTATCTCGCTTTTCAATTCTGTTAAAATTTGATTTATGTATCTTGCAGCCCTGTCATTGGCTGCATAAATATTTAATATGGTTATATCTTCCTGATCAATTGTCCCTGTTATCATTATATAGTGTCCTTCTTTATCCTTTGTGGCGGATTTAAGTCTAAAGTCTATTTTGTCAGAAATTAATATTGCTACTCCTCTTCTTTTTTGCTTATTGTTTGCTTGATATACTTTTTTCCATCCTTTGAGTTTTAGTTTGTTTGTGTCTCTAAGTCTAAGGTGTGTCTCTTGTAGGCAGCATATAGATGGATCGTGTTTCTTTATCCAGTCTGTGACTCTCTGTCTCTTTATTGGTGCATTTAGTCCATTTACATTCAGCGTAATTATAGATAAATAAGTTTTTAGTGCTGTCATTTTGATGCCTTTTCATGTGTGTTGTTGGCCTTTTCATTTTTCCACATACTTTTTTGTGCTGAGATGTTTTTCTTAGTAGATTGTGAGATCCTCATTTTCATAATGTTTAACTTTATGTTTGTTGAGTCGTTACGTTTTTTGAGATCCTCATTTTCATAATGTTTAACTTTATGTTTGTTGAGTCGTTACGTTTTTCTTGAGTTATGGAATTGATATTCCTTTTTGTGGTTACCTTATTATTTACCCCTATTTTTCTAAGTAAAAACCTAACTTGTATCGTTCTATATCGCCTTGTATCACTCTCCATCTGGCAGTTCAATGCCTCCTATATTTAGTCCCTCTTTTTGATTATTATGATCGTTTATCTATTGATTTCCATGATTTCCTGTTATGTGTATTATTTTGTTTATTTATTTTTTAGAATTAATCTTAATTTGTTTGTTTTTGTGCTTTCCCTATTTGAGTTGTGTTGATATCAGGACGTTCTGTTTTGTGACCTTGTATTGTGCTGGTACCTGATATTATTGGTCATCAGGCCAAACAATCTCCTTAAGCATTTCTTGCAGTCTTGGTTTAGTTTTTGCAAATTCTCTAAACTTGTGTTTATCTGTAAATATCTTAATTTCTCCTTCATATTTCAGAGAGAGTTTTGCTGGATATATGATCCTTGGTTGGCAGTTTTTTCTCCTTCAGTACTCTGTATACGTCGTCCCATTCCCTTCTTGCTTGCATGGTTTCTGCTGAGTAGTCTGAACTTATTCTTATTGATTCTCCCTTGAAGGAAACCTTTCTTTTCTCCCTGGCTGCTTTTAAAATTTTCTGTTTGTCTTTGGTTTTGGCAAGTTTGATGATAACATGTCTTGGTGTTTTTCTTTTTGGATCAATCTTAAATGGGGTTCGATGAGCATCTTGGATAGATATCCTTTGGTCTTTCATGATGTCAGGGAAGTTTTGTGTCAGGAGTTCTTCAACTATTTTCTCTGTGTTTTCTGTCCCCCCTCCCTGTTCTGGGACTCCAATCACTCGCAAGTTATCCTTCTTGATAGAGTCCCACATGATTCTTAGGGTTTCTTCATTTTTTTTAATTCTTTTATCTGATTTTTTTTCAGCTATGTTGGTGCTGAGTCCCTGCTCCTCCAGAAGTCCCAGTCTACATTCTAATTGCTCGAGTCTGCTTCTCTGACTTTCTGTTGCGTTGTCTAATTCTGTAATTTTATTGTTAATCTTTTGGATTAATACATGTTGACTCTCTATGGATTCTTGCAACTTATTAATTTTTCCACTATGTTCTTGAATAACCTTTTTGAGTTCTTCAGCAGTTTTATCAGTGTGTTCCTTGGCTTTTTCTGCAGTTATCCTAATTTCATTTGTGATATCTTGAAGCATTCTGTAAATTAGTTTTTTATATTCTGTATCTGATAATTCCAGGATTGTATCTTCATTTGGGAAAGATTTTGATTCTTTTGTTTGGGGGGTTGGAGAAGCTGTCATGGTCTGTTTCTTTATGTGGTTTGATATGGACTGCTGTCTCCGTGCCATCACTGGGAAACTAGATTTTCCAGGTAATCAGCTGGTACGCTGGCTCTTAGTTCTGAAAACGATCGCTGTCTGCCCGTATTTGTTCGTTCTCCGTCTCTAAGTCTGTGTTTGTTGTTCAGAGTTCGTAGATTGTTATATATGTGATCGATTCACTTGTTTTTCCGAGTCTTTGTTGCAAGAGGGATCCGCGGTAGCGTCCACCTAGTCCGCCATCTTGGCCCCTCCTCAAGTCTGGTCTTTTAATGAGAGTTTGGGTTCTGCATATCACTGTTCTCCTGCTCCCTCAGGGGTTCTCTATTGTGTTCCCTGTCAGGGCAGTCATCGGTTATGGCCAGGCACCATCTAGTTCTTCTGGTCTCTGGATGATGTAGTCTCTAATTCATGTATCCCTTTCTGTCTCTTAGGCTCATAATTACCTTGTGAGCTTGGTGTTCTTCATTCACCTTTAATCCAGGTAAGTCTAGACTCATGAATGCATCTTAGATGGCCGCTTGCTAGGGTTTAATACCCCAGATGCCACACTTCAAAGTGAGATGGAGAATGTTTTCTTAAAAGATTTTATTTTGCCAATTGACTTAGATGTCCCCTGAAGCCATCATCCCCAAACCCCTGCCCAAGCTTTGTTGACCTTTGAAGCATTCAGTTTATTCAGGAACTGGCTTTTGGTTTAGTCCAGCTGTGCTGACCTCCCCTATATTGAGTGTTGTCCTTCCCTTCACCTAAAGTAGTTCTTAACTACTATCTAATCAGCAAATACCCCTCTCCAACCCTCCCTCCCTCCCCCCTCTCGTAACCACAAAAGAATGTGTTCGTCTTAGTTTAAACTGTTTCTCAAGATCTTATAATAGTGGTCTTATACAATATTTGTCCTTTTGCAACTGACTAATTTCACTCAGCATAATGCCTTCCAGGTTCCTCCATGTTATGAAATGTTTCACAAATTCAGTATTCCATTGTGTGAATATACCATAATTTATTTACCCGTTCATCTGTTGATGGGCACCTTAGTTGGTTCCATCTTTTTGCTATTGTAAACAGTGCTGCAATAAACATGGGTGTGCATATATCTATTTGTGTAAAGGCTCTTATTTCTCTAGGATATATTTCGAGGAGTGGGATTGCTAGGTACTACGGTAGTTCTCTTTCTAGCTTTTTAAGGAAACGCCAAATCGATTTCCAAAGTGGTTGTACCATTTTACATTCCCACCAGCAGTGTAGAACTGTTCCAATCTCTCCACAGCCTCTCCAACATTTATTATTTTGTGTTTTTTGGATTAATGCCAGCCTTTTGTTGGAGAGAGATGGAATCTCATTGTAGTTTTAATTTGCATTTCTCTAATGGCTAATGATCAAGAGCATTTCCTCATGTATCTGTTAGCCGCCTGAATGTCTTCTTTAGTGAACTGCCTGTTCATATCCTTTGCCCAACTTTTAATTGGGTTGTTTGTCTTTTTGAGGTTGAATTTTAGCAGAAACATGTCAGGAGCTGGTCGGAGATGTCATAGCTGAAAATTTTTTCCCAGTCTGTAGGTGGTCTTTTTACTCTTTTGGTGAAGTCTTTAGATGAGCATAGGTGTTTGATTTTTAGGAGCTCCCAGTTATCTGGTTTCTCTTCGTCATTTTTAGTAATGTTTTGTATTCTGCTTATGCCTTCTATTAGAGCTCCTAACGTTGTCCCTATTTCTTCTTCCATGATCTTTATAGTTTTAGACTTTATGTTTAGGTCTTTGATCCATTTGGAGTCAGTTTTTGTGCATGGTGTGAGGTACAGGTCCTGTTTCATTGTTTTGCCGATGGATATCCAGTTATGCCAGCACCATTTGTTAAAAAGAATGTCTTTTCCCCATTTAACTGTTTGGGGGCCTTTGTCAAATATCAACTGCTTATATGTGGATGGACTTATATCTATATTCTCAATTCTGTTCCATTGGTCCATGTATCTGTTGTTGTTCCAGTACCAGGCTGTTTTGACTACTGTGGCGGTATAATAGGTTCTAAAATCAGGTAAAGTAAGGCCTCCCACTTTCTTCTTCTTTTTCAGTAATGCCTTATTTATCCGGGGCCTCTTTCCCTTCCACATGAAGTTGGTGATTTGTTTCTCCATCTCATTAAAGAATGTCGTTGGGATTTGGATCAGAATTGCATTAAATGTATAGATCACTTTTGGTAGAATAGACATTTTTATAATGTTAATTCTTCCTATCCACGAGCAAGGTATGTTTTTCCACTTATGTAAGTCTCTTTTGGTTTCTTGCAGAAACATACTGTAGTTTTCTTTGTATACGTCTTTTACATCTCTGGTAAGATTTATTCCTAAGTATTTTCTTCTTGGGGGCTACTGTACATGGCATTGATTTGATTTCCTCTCCGATGTTCTTTTTGTTGGTGTAGAGAAATCCAGCTGATTTTTGTATGTTTATCTTGTATCCCCATACTCTGCTGAACTCTTCTATTAGTTTCAGTAGTTTTCTGGAGGATTCCTTAGGGTTTTCTGTGTATAAGACCATGCCATCTGAAAATAGAGATACTTCTTCCTTACCACTGTGGATGCCCTTTATTTCTTTATCTAGCCTAATTATTCTGGCTAGGGCCTCCAACACAATGTTGAATAAGAGCGGTGATAAAGGGCATGCTTGTCTGGTTCCCAATCTCAGTGGGAATGCTTTCAGGCTGTCTGCATTTAGGGTGATGTTGGCTGTTGGCTTTGTAGAAATGCCCTTTATTATGTTGAGGAATTTTCCTTCTATTCCTATTTTGCTGAGAGTTTTTATCATGAATGAGTGTTGAACTCTGTCAAATGCCTTTTCTGCATCAATTGATAAAATCATGTGATTCTTGTCTTTTATTTTATTTATGTGGTGGATTAATTTAATTGTTTTTCTAATGTTGAACCATCCCTACATAAAATAATGAATTCCACTTGGTCGTGGAGAATTATTTTTTTGATATGTTGAATTCTATTGGCTAGAATTTTGTTGAGGATTTTTGTATCTACATTCATGAGGGATAAACCCAACCCAGTGCTATCGAGTCGATTCCAACTCATAGCGGAGGGATATAGGTTTATAATTTTCTTTTCTTGTGGTGTCTTTACCTGGTTTTGGTATCAGGGATATGGTGGCTTCATAGAATGAGTTTGGTAGTATTCCGTGTTTTTCTATGCTCTGAAATACCTTTCGTAGTAGTGGTGTTAAATCTTCTCTGAAAGTTTGGTAGAACTCTGCAGTGAAGCCATCCGGACCAGGGCTTTTCTTTTTGTTGGGAGTTTTTAATTACCTTTTCAATCTCTTCTTTTGTTATAGGTCTATTTAGTTGTTCTACTTCTGATTTTGTTAGTTTCGGTAGGTAGTGTGTTTCTAGAAATTCATCCATTTCTTCTAGGTTTTCAAATTTGTTGGAGTACAATTTTTCATAGTAATCTGATATGATTTTTTTAATTTCAGTTGGGTCTCTTGTGATATGGCCCATCTTGTTTCTTATTCATGTTATTTGTTTTCTTTCCTGTATTTCTTTAGTCAGTCTAGCCAATGGTTTATCAATTTTGTTAATTTTTTCAAAGAACCAGCTTTTGGCTTTGTGAATTCTTTCAATTGTTTTTCTGTTCTCTAATTCATTTAATTCTGCCCTAATTTTTATTATTTGTTTTCTTCTGGTGCCCGATGGATTCTTTTGTTGCTCAGTTTCTATTTGTTCAAGTTGTAGGGACAGTTATCTAATTTTGGCTCCTTCTTCTTTATGTATGTGTGCATTTATCAATATAAATTGACCTCTAAGCACTGCCTTCACTGTGTCCCAGAGGTTTTGATAGGAAGTGTTTTCAGTCTCTGCATTCTATGTATTTCTTTTTTCACTCCTTAATGTCTTTTATAACCCAGTCTTCTTAGAGCAGGGTATTGTTCAGTTTCCAAGTATTTGATTTCTTTTCCCTGATTTTTCTGTTATTGATTTCTACTTTTATGGCCTTATGGTCTGAGAAGATGCTTTGTAATATTTCAATGTTTTGTATTCTGCAAAGGTTTGTTTTATGACCTAATATGTGGTCTATTCTAGAGAATGTTCCATGTGCACTAGAAAAAAAAGTACACTTTGCAGCTGTTGGGTGGAGTGTTCTGTATAAGTCTATGAGGTCAAGTTGGTTGATTGTAGCAATTAGATGTTCCATGTTTCTGTTGAGCTTCTTACTGGAAGTCCTGTCCTTCTCCAAAAGTGATGTGTTGAAGTGCCCTACTACAATTGTGGAGATGTCTATCTCACTTTTCAAATCTGTTAATGTTTGTTTTATGTATCTTGCAGCCCTGTCATTGGGTGCATAAATATTTAATATGGTTATATCTTCCTGGTAAATTGTCCCTTTAATCATTATGTAGTGTCCTTTTTATCCTTTGTGGTGGATTTAACTTTAAAGTCTATTTTGTCAGAAATTAATATTGCCATTCCTGCTCTTTTGATTGTTGTTTGCTTGATATATTTTTTCCATCCTTGAGTTTTAGTTTATTTGTGTCTCTAAGTCTAAGGTGTGTCTTTTGTAGGCAACATATAGACGGATCATGTTTTTTTTTTATCCAGTCTGAGACTCTCTGTCTCTTTATTGGTGCATTTAGTCCATTTACATTCAGTGTAATTATAGATAAGTGTGAGTTCAGTGCTGTCATTTTGATGCCTTTTTTGGAGTGTTGTTGACAATTTCACTTTTCCACTTACTTTTTTGTGCTGAGAAGTTTTTCTTTGTAGAATTGTGTTCCTCATTTTCATAGTAGTTGAATTTATTTTTGCTGAGTTGTTATGTTTATCTTGGGTTTTATTTTGAAGTATGGAATTGTTAGACCTCTTTGTGGTTACCTTAATATTTACCTTCATTTTTCTAAGTACAAACCTAACTTGTATCATCCTATATCGCCTTGTTTTCCTCTCCATATAGAAGATTTATGCCTCTTGTATTTAGTCCCTCATTTTGATTATCGTAATCTTTTACATAAAGACTTCAATGATTCCCTGTGCTGAGCATTTTTTCTTTTTAAATTAATCTTATTTTGTTTTTGTGATTTCCCTATTTGAGTTGATGTCAGGATGTTCTGTTCTGTGACCTTTTATTGTGTTAGTATCTGATATTATTGATTTTCTGACCAAAGAATTTCCCTTAGTAATTCTTGTAGGTTTGGTTTGGTCTTTGCAAATTCTCTAAGCTTGTGTTTATCTGTAAATGTTTTAATTTCACCTTCATATTTGAGAGAGAGTTTTGCTAGATATATGATCTTTGGCTGGCAGTTTTTCTCCTTCAGTGCTCTATATACGTCATCCCATTGCCTTCTTGCCTGCATGGTTTCTGCCGAATAGTCCAAACTTATTGATTCTCCTTTGTAGGTGTCTTTTTGTTTATCCCTGGTTGCTTTTAAAATTTTCTCTTTATCTTTGTTTTTGGCAAGTTTGCTGATAATATGCCTTGGTGATTTTCTTTTGGGATCTATCTTGTATGGTGTTCAATGAGCATCTTGGATAGATATCCTTTCATCTTTCATGATGCCAGGAAAGTTTTCTGCCAACAGATCTTCATCTATTCTCTCTGTATTTTCTGTTATCCCTCCCTGTTCTGGAACTCCAATCGCACACAAGTTATTCTTCTTGATAGAGTCCCACATGATTCTTAGGGTTTCTTCTTTTTTTTCTAATTCTCTTATCTGATTTTTCTTCAACTATAGTGGTGTCAATTGCCTTATCCTCTAAATCCCCCACTCTGCATTCCAATTCCTCAATTCTGTTCCTCTGACTTCCTATTGAGTTGTCTAATTCTGTAATTTTATTGTTAATCTTTTGGATTTCTGAATGCTGTCTCTGTGAGGATTCTTGCAGCTTATCAATTTTTTCACTATGTTCTTGAATAATCTTTTTGATTTCTTCAACTGCTTTATCAGTGTGTTCCTTGGCTTTTTCTGCAGATTGCCTTATTTCATTCCTGAGGTCATCCTTGACATCTCGAAGCATTCCGTGTATTAGTTTTTTATATTCTACATCTGGAAATCCCAGGATTGTATCTTCATTTGGGAAAGATTTTGATTCTTTAATTTGGGGGTTTGGAGAAGCAATCATGGTCTGCTTCTTTATGTGATTTGATATTGACAGCTGTCTCCAAGCCATCTATAAGATTGTGATTATTTTATATTTGCTCACTGAGTCTTATCTTCTTGTTTCAATATACCCAGATGGGCTACTAGATTATGCTACCTTGATTGTTGTAGCCTTTGAATCACTTATGTCCTATTACCAGCAGGTCTGAGCTGTTACCAGATACATGAGCCTATGAATCCATTTGCTATTCTTGAATTGAATCAGCTTAGGTGTCCTGATTTTGGGTCACCTAGTTTTTAGTTTTTTTAGTGTGTGGTGTAGGCTGTCACCTATTAACTTAGAGGAGTAGTGGTGATGATTGTATGCACCAGATTCTAGTAGCAGCAGGGAGTCACGCCCCAAGGAGGGCAGGATACTGACAGCCTTCCCCCACGTGCCAGTGAGGTAGGAGTGTCTCTATTCCTAGAGCACTTTGGTGGGTGGGCTCTGCAGCTGTACCTTAGGCACCCAAAGCTTGTACCTCTAAAGATTGGTAGGCGTCACTATCCTCAGACCCCTTTAGCAGGTGGCTAGGTGGTGTGGGTGGAGCTTCAGCCCTCAGTTCCCTGTTGTGGATCAGTGAGGGCTCTGTTTAATAGGTAGAGAGGTATCAGACCTCCAAAACTTGTCTTTCCACTGCTTCGATAAAACAATTACAGTCAGATCTCTATCAGAATTGCCTTTGCTTTATAATAGCCACCTGGTTTCCTGTAGGGATGAAAGCCAAAGACTGTGGATCTCTTTTGCTTGGCTGGAGCTGGTTCTGTATTATTATTCCAGTTTAGGGAAGTCAGGGAAGGACTCCCCCCCCCCCAATTGTTAATTGCTGCTTCTCTCAGGCCAGGAGAATGGGTTAGAAAAAAAACGGCAGAGCACTCCACTCCCTGGCCCAGGAAATTCCAATATTAATGAAGCCATCTGGGGCAGAGAGGGAAAGGATCAGATCGATAGGAGAGAGTAGCACAGCAATATAGACAAAGTTATTTATCTTGTTTGGTGAAGACTGTTTTATCTGAGATTCCAGAGGGGTGTGTAGCCTGTGTGTGCTGGCTGGGAAGAGATTGCCCGCAAGGGTCAGGCCTGCATCCCATGCTCGCACCATCTCAGGAAGCAGTGATCAGCTCCTCAGCTCCTAGTCCAAACCCAGCGCCAAGGTTTTCTGGCTGGGACGCTGTGCTCCAGGCTCCAAAACCAGTCACTGCTTCCCCGTGGTTTCTCCTTCTTCTGTCAGCTGCATCAGCGTGCAGCCTGTGTGCACTGGCTGGGTTTCCAGCTGAGGTTACTCCAGGGGGTTAGGGCTGCATCCTGTGCTTGCGCCGTCTCAGGAAGCCGTGATCTGCTCCTCTGCACTTAGTCCAAAGCCCAGAGCCAAGGTTTTCTAACTGGGACACTGGCTCCAGGCTCTGAAAACAGTCACTCCTTCCCTATGGTTTCGTTGTTCTCCTGTCAGCCGTGTCAGTGTGCAACCTGCTTGTGCTGGCTGAGTCTCTGCTGAGGTTACTCCAGGGGGTTAGGGGTTAGGGTTGTGTCCTGTGCTTGCCCCATCTCAGTAAGCCACAATCAGCCCAACCACTCTGGCCCCAGGGAACCATGAGGGCTCAAGGCTGTGTTGCGGGATGCCAGTTCCAGAAGCAGCTGCTGCTTCAGTGTGCAGCTTTTCACTCCCCTGCACTCAGGTCCACTCCTTAGTTCTGTGTTTGATGGTTAGGGTTTGGAGACTATCATGCATGTGATTGATTCACTTGTTTTTCCAAGTCTTTGTTGCAAGAGGGATCCGCAGTATCCTCTACATAGTCAGCCATCCTGGCCCCACCTCTCCATTTAATTTTTGGTGACCTCCAATTTTCCTAGATTCATACTTCGTACATTCCATGTTCAGATTATTAATGAATGTTTTGCAGTTCTTTCTTCTCACTTTGAGTCATGCCACATTAGCAAATGAAGGTCCCAAAAGCTTGGCTCCAGCCATGTCATTAAGGTTGACTCTACTTTGAGGAGGCAGCTCTTCCTTAGTCATATTTTGAGTGCCTTCCAACCTGAGGGGCTCATCTTCTGGCACTATATCAGACAATGCTCCACTGCTATTCATAAGGTTTTCACTGGCTAATTCTTTTCAGGAATAGACCACTAGGTCCCTTTTCCTAGTCTGTCTTAGTCTGGAAGCTCAGTTGAAACTTGTCTGCCAGGAATGACCCTGCTGGTGTTTGAATACCAGTGCCATAACTTCCAGCATCACAGCAACATGCAAGCTCCCACAGTAGGACAAACTTACGACACTTGGGGGATCCCACAAGTGGATGACCTTACCAAACAGAAATTTATTTGCTAACACTTTAAGAGACTAGAAGTCCAAATTGAGAGTGGTGGCTTTGGTGGAAGGCTCTCTCTGCCTGCTCTGGGGGAAAACCCTGCCTCAGCTTCTCTCACATTCTTCTCAGCATTCCTAGGAGATCACCATATGATATCTAGTTCTCCCTATTTGTTCTTACTTTCTTCTGTGCCTGATCTGCTCCTTTATATCTCAAAGTGATTGGTTTAAGGCTACCCTACACTGACATGATCTCATTAGCATAACAAATAAATTCCTATTCTCAAACGTGATTTCATCCATAATTATAAGGGTGAGGATTTCCAACACATAGTTTGGGGGTAATTCAATTCAATATATAACAGTAGGGTATTGAAGTCTCCAACTATTATTGCAGAACCATCTATTTCTCCCTTCAGTTCTGTCCACGTTTGTTTTGGATGTGCTTGATTTGCCTGCCTGCAGGCCAACACTCCCTTCTCAGACCAGGGTGCTACTCCCTGCCCCACTTTGGGCCATGTTTTATGCCTTAATCACTCATAGTCACTGATCAGCAACCATTCCAGAAAACGTATAGAGTAATTATTAATTAATCCAACAAATTGAGGGCAGCCAGGTAACTCTGAGAGCAATCAAAGGAGGTTGCTTGGACTCTGAGACCTCCCACAGGGCCAGTGTGAATTCAGATCTGAGACCACCACCACCCACCCCACCTCATTATATCTGCTATCCTTGGGATTCATGGAGAATGTCCTCATTGCTCTTCATACATCCTCACTTTTTTTTGCTATTAGTTGCTATCAGATCAGCTCCAACTCATGGCAACTTTATGTATAACTGAACGCAATATTGCCCAGCCCTGTGCCATCCTCATGATCATTGGTATGTTTGAGTCCATTGTCGTGGCTATTATCATCACCACATATCCCCTTTATTTGAACCAGCGTGAGTGGGAATTTGTTCCCTGTAACTTTAAAGCAGCTACTCCAGGCCTACCACATCTGGAGCAAAGGCTTGTTCTTAACCTTCAATTCAAAAAGAAGCCTCTCATTCTTGCATCCCAGGCCTTCGATCAGCTGGACCCTTCCCATACTGTGCCATCTCTCCCCATTATCCTTTAGTTCCCTCCCTTTCCAGACTGGGCCTCTCCATGCCCTGCCCACCTTCTGTACTCATCTGCCTCCAGGCCTTTTCTTCTGCTATTCCTTGTACCTTGATAGCAGGCACCTCCCACTCCAACCATTAAAATACCCCGTGTTGGACTTCTGGCCAACTTGGTGCCGTAGACAGAAGCACTACGCCGTCCCTCTACAGCAAAGACCAGAAAAACTAAGTAAACCAGAGACAAATGTTATTCCTGGAACCTGAAGTGTCAAATGAAGAGATAAAGAACTCAGCCAAGCACCGAACAGAATAAGAAACTGACCGAGGACAGAGAGTGAGGAGAGATAAGAGCAGATGGGCCCAATCAGCTAATGCAGCATAGATCTGCCATCTTGGACTCCTGTCGTGGATAGGCAGACAGGGAGCACGGTAAAGCAGCTTCTCGGAACTCCCAGCAGGAGACAGAGCACCTGATAACCAGCGATACACACTTTCCCACCCCCCATCCTCTCCCTGCTGCTCTACCTCTGAGCTTCCTGGTTGGCTGCAATGGCTTGGCCTGCTGAGAAGTGCGGCGTCTGTGCCACTTGGATTCGCCCGACCCATGTTGGAGACTGGCATACAAGGAGTACTGGGAAGCAGCTTCACAAAGTTCCCAGCAGGAGACGGAGCACCTGGTAATGAGAAACATAAGCTTTCCTAACCCCCACCCCATTCTTTCCCCTGCCCCCTCCAGCCTCCTCTGCTTCCCACCAGCCACAGTCTCTTGGCCACAGGGCAACTCCTTTGGCCTCAGACTGCTTGGATTTGCCATACCAACACAGGCCAGACCCATGAGCTGGTGTTGGTTCTTTACCTCTCTTTTGGTTTCTTCCATGCCTCCTACCACCTTCCCCTCCTTTCTCTGGGATACCTGGCTCTGTGTGCCATCTTTGGTTCTTGAAAAGCTGTGAAGCCACGCTTGACTGGGGAATCACACCCCTGGCCCGCAACACCACGCTGGTGGGATCCCTAGAGGTTTATTTCCCCTCGTTTTGTTTGTTTTTCTTTTTGCAGCTTGCAAGCCCCTTGTAGCCAGGCTGTACTGCATGGCTTAGAAGCCACTCCCCCAATCTGTGCAGCCATGGGATCCCTGGGCGCATTTCTTTTTTCCTTCTTTCCTTTTTTTTTCCTTTTCTCTCTCTCTTTCCCATTGTGTCTTTCTTCATTTCTCAGTTCTCATCTCTCTGCATTGATCTTCTTTTCCAGTCTCCTGAATACCTGGTGTTGTGTGACATCTATATCCATCCAGCCAGGTTATACTGAGCAGCCTGGGAACCACTTCCCCAGTCTTAGCAGCCCTAATGGTGAGACTCTGGGACTCCTGGGGGCTTTTCTTTTCCAGATTTTTATCTATTTTTTTCTTTATTTTTCCCTTTTTCTTTTCTCCATTTCTTGGTTTCTCATCTCTCCACTCAAACGGCAAGCTCCCTTAGTACTCTTTTCTTTCTATCTTTGTTTGCTTGTTTATTTTTTGGCTTCTGTTTCTCTCTCGTCTCTCTTCTCTTTCCCATACCCTTATTAGCTCCATACTTCACAATCTCCCCCCTCTTTCCTGCCTATCTGCACCATGCACTGAACATCACACCCCAGAGCAGCACAGGTACGGCCTACTGGAACCTGCCCTACACTGATTCCTGGCCCATCCTGTCTGCCCTAGTGCATGCCACTAACAACCCATCCCCAGCCCCTCCCCTTCAGCTGGACCTCCGCTGCTGCACCATACCTGAATGACTAGCCCTGCCCATTGGACAAACAGGTGAAAAGTGTCTTGACTACAGATGAGAAAACAACAAAGAATGCACAGCCCACCTGCTCAGACATAACCAAATAAAACAAAAAAGCAGGAAGAAACAAACATATCTACAATCAAGAAATGAAGAAAATAACTACTGAATGTCCTGAAGACAGCAGACAATACCAAAACATTAAAAAAAAAAAAAAAAAGGACAGGATTGTTCAAATAGGCATCCAAAATAAAACACCAGATGACTTTTCAGTAGAAGAAAAAACACTAGAACTATCTGACAGGGAATTAAAATCTCTAATATTCAGAGCAATCAATGAGTTGAAGCAAAAAGCAGACAAAAATGAGGAAAAAAGACAAATTTTTGGAAAAGGCAGAAGAATTCATGGGAAATACAGACAAAAAAATGGAACAATTCAGGAAAGTAATATAGGAACAAAATGCCAAAATAAATTCACAACTGGAAATCATACAATAACAACCACTAGAATCCAAAAGATAAGCAACAAGATTTCAGAAATGGACAGTGTCATAGAAGGGCTGAGGAGCTGGTTTGAAATGATGGAAGACAGAATCAGCGAAATTGAAGACAAACACTTGGATACAACTCTGTTTGAGGAAAAATCAGAAAAAAGAATTAAGAAACCCTGAGAATTATGTGGAATACTATCAAAAGCAAAAACTTGCAAGTGATCAGAGCTCCAGAACAGGGAGCAAAAACGGAAATACACAGAGAGGTTCAACGAAGAATTCCTGACAGAAAACGTCCCTAATATCATGAATGGTGAAAAGGTGACCATCCAAGAAGCTCAATGAACCCAATATAGGATAGGCCCCAAAAGAAAAACACCAAGGCATATCATAATCACACTGGCTAAAACCAAAGACAGAGAAAAAAATCCTATGAGCAGCTCAATAAAAACAAAAAGCCACATACAGAGGAGAAGCAATAAGACTAAACACTGATTATTCAGCAGAAACCATGCAGGCAAGAAGGCAATGGGATGACATATATAAAACCTTAAAAGAAAAAAATTGCCAACCAAGAATAATATATCCTGCAAAACTTTCATTCAAATATGATGGTGAAGTTAGGACATTTCCAGATAAACAGAAATTAAGGGAATATGTAAAAACCAAACTAAACTTATAAGGATTATTAAAGGGAGTCCCTCAGTCTAAGAACAAACAACATCAGATCACACCCTGAATCTGGGATGCAAGATTGTACCAGCCAGATATCAACCTAGGAAATGAACTCTCAAGAACTACCGAAAACTAAAAGAATTGCAACAGGGAACCAGAGAGATTAATCTGTAAACAACAACAATGTCAGAACAATAAAAGAGGGAGTAAATGGTATAGGTATAGAACTTTCTAATGGAAAGGAAGACAAGGTGATACCAAGAAATAATAAACTGGTTCAAACCTACGAAGATAAGGGTAAATTTCAAGGTAACCACAGAAAGTTAACAAACCTACTCATCAAAATAAAGAAGAAAAACATAAAGTCTCTATAAAAACAAAAAAAATGAAAAAGAAATGCACAAAGAAAAGGAACTGAGGACAGAATAAGAGGAACAAAGAAAATGTTAGCACCACACACAAAAAAAGGCACTACAAAATGACATTAATAAACTCACACCTATCAATAATTACACTGAATGTAAATAACCTAAATGTCCCATAAAGAGACACAGAGTGACAGAATGGATTAAAAAACAGGATCCATCAATATGCAGTTTACAAGAGACACACCTTAGAAACAAAGATGTAAATTTATTAAAAATCAAAGGATGGAAAAAAATAAATCAAGCAAATAACTACTAAAAACAAGCAGGAGTGGCAATATTAATCTCAGATAAGATAGAAAACAAGAGAAAATCTCAGATAAGATAGAA
Source organism: Elephas maximus indicus (assembly GCF_024166365.1). Taxonomy (NCBI): domain Eukaryota; kingdom Metazoa; phylum Chordata; class Mammalia; order Proboscidea; family Elephantidae; genus Elephas; species Elephas maximus. The sequence continues at coordinate 41,337,465 of NC_064819.1, forward strand.
TGTAACACAAAACCCACCACAAAAGATAAAGAAGGGCACTACATAATGATTAAAGGGACGATCCATCATGAAGACATAACCATAATAAATATCTGCACACGAAATGACAGGGCTCCAAAATACATAAAACAAACTCTAACATCACTGAAAACAGAAATTGACAGTTTCACAATAATAGTAGGAGACTTCAACACAATGCTGTTAGTAAAGGACAGAATATCTAGAAAGAAAGTCAATGAAGATACCAAAGAGCTAAAGGGCACAATCAGCCAACTCGGCCTCATAGAGATGTATAGAACACTCCACCCAACAGCTGCAAAGTGCAGATTCTTTTCCAACACACATGGAACATTCTCAAGAAGAGACCACATTTTAGGCCACAGAGCAACCCTCGACAAAATCCAAAACATTGAAATAATATAAAGTATCTTCTCTGACCACACTGCCATCAAAGTAGAAATTAACGACAGGAAGAATAAGGGGAACAAAAATCAATTATGTGGAAACTGAGTAACACCCTGCTTAAAAACCACTGGGCAACAGAAGAAATCAAAGATGGAATCAAAAACTTCCTAGAATTAAACGAGAATGAAAACACATCATACCAAACTCTTTGGGACACAGCAAAGGCAGTTCTCAGAGGTCTTTATAGCACTAGATGCACACATCAAAAAAGAAGAAAGGGACAAAATCAAAACATTAGCTACACAACTTGAACAAATAGAGAACAGCAAAAGAAACCCACAGCAACCAGAAGAAAGGGAATAATAAAGATCAGAGCAGAAATAAATGAAACAGAGAATAGAAAAACAATAGAAAGAATCAACAAACCCAAAAGTTGGTTCTTGGAAAGGATCAACAAAATCGACAAAACACTGGCCAGACTGACAAAAGAAAAACAGGATAGAATGCAAATAACCCAAATAAGAAATGAAATGGGGAACATTACAACAGATCAAACTGAAACAAAAAGGATCATAACAGAATATTATGAAAAACCATCCTCCAACAAATTTGAAACCCTAGAGGAAATGGACAAATTTCTAGAGACCTACTACTTACCCAAACTAACACAAAATGGTGTTGAAAATCTGAACAGACCCATAACAAGAGAAGAGATTGAAAAGATAATTAAAAAAAGAAAAAAACTACCAACCAAAAAAGCCCTGGCCCATATGGCTTCACTGAAGAATTCTACCAAACATTCAGAGAAGAGCTTACTCCAGTACTACTCACACTATTTCAGAACACAGAAAAGGAAGTGATACTTCTGAAGTCATTATATGAAGCCAGCATAACGCAGATACCAAAACCAGGCAAAGACACCACAAAAAAAGAAAATTACAGACCAGTATCTCTCATTAATATAGATGCAAAAATTCTCAACAAAATTCTAGTCAATAGAATTCACCATCATATCAAAAAAGTAATGCACCATGACCAAGTAGGATTCATACCAGGTATGCAAGTCTGGTTCAAGATTAGAAATCTATCAAAGTAATCCACCACATAAATAAAAGGAAACAAAAGAATCATATGATTATCTCAGTAGATGCAGAAAAGGCACTCGACAAAGTCCAACACCCATTCCTGATAAAAACTCTCAAAAAATAGGTATAGGAAGGAAATTTCTCAACATAATAAAAAGCATCTATGATTTTTTTTTTTTAATGCAAACCAAAGAGTAACATTGTTCTCAGTGGAGAGAGACTGAAAACATTTTCCTTGAGAACAGGAACAAAACAAGGATGTCTTTTATCACCACTCCTGTTTAATATTGTGTTGGAAGTCTTATCTAGAGCAATAAGGCAAGAAACAGAAATAAAGCGTATTCAAAATGGTTATGAAGAAGTTACACTGTCCCTATTTGCAGATGATATGATACTAAGAAAATCCAAAAGACTCCAAGAGACAAGTACTGGAACTAATAGAAAGATTCAGCAGGTTAGCACGATACAAGATAAACGTTCAAAAATCAGTTGGTTTCCTATACACTAATAAAGAGAACCATGAAAAGGAAAACAGGAAAAAAATACCATTTATAATAGCCCCTAAAAAAATAAAATATTGGGGAATAAGTCTAACCAGGAATGTAAGAGACCTATACAAAGAAAACTACAAAACACTACTGGAAGAAACTGAAGGAGATCTAGCTACATAAATGGAAAAACATACCATGCTCATGGATAGGTAGACTCAACATTGTGAAAATGACAATTCTCCCTAAAGCAATTTATAAATACAATGCATACTGATCCAAATACCAAGAACATTCTTTAAAGAGATGGAAAACTTATCATTAACTTTATATGGAAAAGGAAGAGACCCTGGATAAGTACAGCATTCCTGAAGAAGAAGAATAAAGTAGGAGGACTCCACACTACCTGACCTCAGGACCTCCTATACAGCTACGGTGGTCGAAATAGCCTGGTACTGGTCCAATGACAGATATATTGACCAATGGAACGGAATTGAGAACCCAGATGTAAATCCATCCACCTATGGTCACCTGTTCTTCCACAAGGGCCCAAAGTCCGTCAAATGCAGAAAAAACTGTCTTTTTAACAAACGATGTTGGCAAAACAGGATGTCCATCTGCAAAAAAAGGAAACAGGACCCATACCTCACACCATACACAAGAAGTAACTCATAATGGATAAAAGACCTAAATATAAAGCCAAAAACTATGAAGTTTACAGAAGAAAAAACAGGATCAACACTAGAGGCCCTAATACACAGCATTAACAGGATGCAAATCACAACCAACAATGCACAAGCTCTAGGGGATAAGTTAGATAACTGGGATCTTCTAAAAATTAAACACTTATGCTCATCAAAAGACTTCACCAAAAGAGTAAAAAGATAACCTACAGACTCAAGTGTAACAACGATTGTGAGTATGGCTCTGGACGAAGCAGTGTTTCATTCTGTTGTACATAGAGTTCCTATGAATCGGAACCGGCTTGACGGCACCTAAAAACAACATTTGAGGGTAGGAAGTAGGAAATCCTGGTGGTGTAGTGGTTAAGTGCTACAGCTGCTAACCAAGATATCGGTGATTCCAATCCACCAGGCGCTCCTTGAAAACTCTATGGAACAGTTCTACCCTGTCCTGTATGGTCCCTATGAGTCAGAATAGACTTGACAGCAACAGGTTTGGGATTTTTTTGGTTAGGAGGAAGTATTTTCATGAATACTGGCCTAATAAAATTTCTTAAAAAAAAAACCCTCAAAACCCAACAGTAAATAAATAATTCAATTAGAAAATGACAAAAGACTTGAATAGACATTTTGCCACAGAAGAATACAGATGGGAAACAAGTATATGAGAAGATGTTCAGCATAGTTAGCCATTAGAGAAATGCAACTTTAGAACCACAATGGGATATCTGAGAAATCCCTATACACCAATGAGAACAGCTAAAATAGAAAGTAGTGATAATACCAAATGCTGGCAAGGAGGCCGAGATAACTGGATCTCTCATACATCATACTGAGAATGTGAAATGGTGCAGCCACTCTGCAAATTGCTTTGCAGTTTCTTATAAAACTAAAAACATACACATGCTGTAGCAATTGCCCTCCTGGCATTTATCCCAGAGAAATGAAAACTTATGTCTGCATAAAAACTTGTACACAAACGTTCACAGCAGCTTTATTTGTGATAAGCAAAACCTGGAAACAATCCAAAGTCCCTCAAAGGGTGAATAGAGAAACTATGGCACATCTATATACCATGGAATAGTTCTCAGAAATAAAAAGAGATGAACTGTTGATGTATGCAATAACTTGATTGCATCTCAAGGGTATTATGCTAAATGAAAAATGCCAATCTCAAAAGGTTACATGCAATTTCATTTATACAACATCATCGAAATGACTGAATTATAGAAATGGTAATGAAATTAGTGATTGTGTCAGGCATAGGTGTGGGGTGTGCATTTTTGGTGCTACTATAAAGAGGCACCTTGAGAGAGATACTTCATGGGGATGGACTGGTTCTGTATCTTGATTGTGGTGAGGGTTACATGAATCTACTACACATGGGATAAAATTGCATAAAACTATATAAATACACACACTCATGAGTGCAGATAAAAACTGGTGAAGTCTGCCTAAGGTCTATAGTCTTCTTAACAGTATTACACCAACGTCAATTTCCTGGTTATGACATTGCACTATAGTTATGCAAGATTTTATCATTGGAGGAAGGGTACACAGGACTCTGCACTGTTTTACAACTTCCTATGGGTCTATAATTATTACAAAATAAAAAGTTAAAATTTTTTTGGGAAAAAATCTAGAAGTTAACTGGCTAGCTAAATCAAGAATTCTTTGAGACAGAGACTAGATCGTAAAGAAGTGGTATCTTCTCTAAGACTTTAGAGGAGAGCTTGCCCTTCATGTAAGCTTCATCAGCTCCTGCAGAAGCTGCAAATCATCAAGACCCTCCCTAGGCTGGCTCAAATTCTTCCTGTTGGAAGTAGGAATTTCTACCTACCAGTCCCAGTACTGGTAGCAATAGCATAGAATAGGCTTTGGAAGGCTGGGGAGAAGAGAAAGGCAAGGCCTAGAGATGTGTGGCTGTATGCGTGTACGTGTATGTGTGTGTGGGTACGTGCATGCGCGTGTGCATTGGTGGGTGTCAGGGGGTTGTAGTGAAGGAGGTTGCTGAAAAGAGGGTTCCAGGTTATCTATTTCCCCCAGCGCTGGCTCCGGGTAGATCACAGTGTTATTCAGTCTGAGAGCTCAGGTTCAGCCGCATGGGACTAACTTAGCTTTGTTCCAATGCTATGGAATGTACCCTCACCCCTTTGGTCCCAAAGCGACCTGGCAAAGAAATAAGAGTGGATCCATACCAGCCCTTGTGTAACCCACAGTATAGGAAGTGAAGGATGTGATCTGCTGTCACAGTGATGGAAAGTTGGGCTTCAGAGTCACATAGAAATGGATTTGTATTCTGACACAAACACGAACTAGCTATGGGACCGGAAGCAAGTGATTTGACTCTTTTGATCCATAGCATTATAATATATATTACAATAGCTAATATTTCTTCACTTTCTACGTGTCCAGCCCTGTGCAAAGCACTCACCAATCATGTCATTTTCCGGGAGAATTAAATGAGCTGACAAATCTTAATTGTCTGTGTGATGGTTAAGATTGTGAGTCAACTTGGCTGGGCCATGATTCTCAGTGTTTTGGCAGTCCTGCGATGTCGTGGTCACTTCCCTGTTGATATTTGATATGATCACCCCCACGATGGGATCTGCTGTGAGTAGCCAATTGGTTGAAGGGGAGGTTCCTTAGATATGTGGCCTGCATTGAGTGGGGGCAGACGTTCTAGCAGGACTTGGGGGCCTTTGCTTGCTCTGGATCCTGTAGCTGGCTCCTGTTTGTCTGATCTCTGCTTCTTGGGACTTGAGCTAGCACCTTAACTGTGGTCTTGCCTGCCGATCTTGGGATTCATTGATCTTCACAGCCTGTGAACAAAAGCACTACTTTCCAACCTACTGATCTTGGGTTCACCAGCCCCTACGGCTACGTGAATCAGGAGAAGCATCTACCCGGACCCATAGACTTGGGACATTACAGTCTCTACAACTGTGTGAGCCATTTCCTTGATATAAATCTCTCTCTCTATATATATACATATATATTTATATGCTTTATTGGTTTTTTTTTTCTCTAGAGAACCCAGCCTAAGACAGTCTAGAAGAATACCTGTATCTAGAAGGTGACTGATAAACTCTGCATTTAAGTAAATATTATCGCTATTTTCATTGTAACCAAGTAGGAAAAAGGAAGCACTTCTCAAAGGGCACAAGAAACTCTGAAAATCATACTAAATGCCACTTTTTGAATGTTAACAAGACTGAATAATTTTGATACGTGGTTTCTATTTGTTATGTGTGCTCCGTATTGAACATTAGTCATGATCCTGGAAAATCTCAGCACCAAGAATCCATGTGCTTTTCTTCATGTTGGATTTCTTGTTAAGCTATTCAAAAAATTAAGCGCTCCCCTTAGCGTCAGCAACTTAGAAAACACAAAGCTTTCATCTGACTATGGGATGCATTAGTCAAAGTAAATACAAAGAATAACCTTAGGTAAAAATGCAAGGAACATCAAATGAGATGTGGACTTGAGATAAATTAATTTCTTCTAGTAAGGGTTTGTCTGAACTGTGGAGTAAAATACTAAACAAGTCCTGATTTTGGTGCAAAACCTGGGGCACAGGCTGATTTGGAGGAATTTTGTAACAGACGGCTGTTATATTAGGATTTTACTTCTCTTAACCAATTTAGTGAATATAAATCCAGGGTGGGGTGAGTTCTGCATGCTAACATTTTGTCCTCTCCTTTAGCCTATGGTGTTTGGCTTCAAACATCAGTTGTGGTGGTGGTGGTGGTGGTGGTGGTGGTGGAAGTGGTGATGATGGTGGTGTGGTGATGATCGTGGTGGTGGTGGTGGAAGTGGTGGTGATTGTGGTGGTGGTGGTAGAGGTGGTGATTGGTGATAGTGGTAGTGGTGGTGGTGGTTGCAGTGACTGGTGATCATGGTGGTGGTTATGGTGACTGGTGATAGTGGTACAGGTGGTGGTGGTGATTGGTGATAGTGATGGTGGTGGTTGTGGTGACTGGTGATAGTAGGGGTGGTGGTGGAGGAGGTAGTGGTGATTGTGGTGTTGGTTGTGGTGACTGGTGATGGCAGTGGTGGTGGCGGTGCTGGTGGTGGCAGTGGTGACTGGTGATGGTGGAGATGGTGGTGGTGGTGGTGATTGGTGGTGGTGGTGGGGTGGTGATTGGTGATGGTGGTGGTAGTTGTGGTGATTGGTGATGGTGGTGGTGGTGGTGGTGATTGATGATAGTGGTGGTGGAGATGGTAATGGTGGTGGTGGTGGTGATGGTGGTAGTGGTGGTAATGGCACTGGTGGTGGTGACTGGCAATAGTGGTGGTGGTGACAGAGCATGAGCACGTGTGTGCCAGAGTGTGTGTAGGTGCACGTGGATATTAGTTACAACTGGAACCTTCAAGTGAGATAAGTGACGTGCCCAATCTCATTAGAAAGGACTGTAATAGACAACTATAAAGGGTAAAATATCAAGTTAAAACAGACACAACCTAAGAATTTTCAGCAAGTCTTCTCCCTCAAATATTCTACCCTTTCCCTGCTCCTTCCACCTTCTTCTTCCCTGGAGCTCAATGAAATATTTGGATTACCATGTTTAATTTTGCATTTCAGTGTTTATAAAACATGTCATACGTTTTCAAAGGCCACTACAACAGCCTTGATTTGGGCTTGACTCTTCCTCAGATCAATAGCACTATTGCACAAAGACCTGCATTTTCCAAGAGCAACGTGTCACTTTCGCCAGCAGAGGAGCAGACATGGTCTTTGGGAGAATGTTTAAAATCAAACACATCTGTTTGAATTCATTTTGAACATACAGGTTCCAAGCCATAAGTAAAATGCAAAAACTATTTTGTGTGATTTTTAAAGCAAGTAAAATGGCCAAAATCACTTATGTTTCTTAATCCCCAGCACAATGACTAAGTGCTTCAATCTTCTGTGAGTCTAATTCAAATCCATTATTTCCATAATTTGGTCTCTTTTTCTTCTTCCCCAGCTCTTCGTTTAGTGCAGTTATAGTCTATGGACACTGCCCAAATCTCTGTACCCGATGAAATATGTTGGCAAGTACATCCTTCCCAACTTATTCTTAGTTACATTTTTGGCCTTAGGCCCAAAAAGAAAGTACCTGGAAAGAAGGCAAGTCTTAGAAAGTCATTGAGTATCTTAAAAAAGAAATCAAATGAGCTTCATTCCTGAGCTGAGGTTTTTCTTAACCAATTTTAATTCTCAAAACATATATTCTTCAGGGCACAAGTATATTGAGGCTCACAATGCTTACAAGAAAGTACAAATGCTTTCACCTCTCCACTTTTAGGAAAGAAAAGGCAAATCAAAAGACAATTAGTTATTTTGTGGATTTTATAGGCTGATCTCAAACTTAGTAAGAAAAAAAATTTTCCCAGGGAATTTTCTGGAGCCTGTATATGATCAACCCAAACTCCTATACTTTCTCCTCCTTTAACAGGACTTTGAAAAGAAAATTGCTATTCAGAATAAGAATGATTGAGGTAACACAAAATCATCAACCATGAAAACAAGTTTATGATCATCTAGCAAATCTGTCTTTGTCCATTTTTTTAATAAATGACTGTTGACTGCCTCCTCTATTCCAGGCCCAGGGGTAGGTGCTTGGGGTAGAGTGGTCCTTTTCCTCCTAAGTAAATACTGCTGTGCTCTAATCTGCTTATCGGGCACTTTCATGTGGTACCTCAAACTCAACCTGCTGAAAGCTAAGATGATTACCTTTGTTCCTAAATATCCTCCTCTCCCTTTTGTCTTACAAGGGAAATCCATTAAAATTAGCTTGGGAAAGTGAGTTACCGTAAGTGAGTTACTGTAAGAATACAGAGGGAATCTCATAGAATCCCAGGACAAGAATTACAGCAAGCTTTATGGGGAACAAGAACCAGGAAATGCAAACATCTAAAATCAAGGCAGTCACCTTCTCCATTTACCTCTCTAAAACCTGAAACCCAAACCCATTGCTGTCGAGTCGAGTCCAACTCATAGCAACCCTGCAGGACAGAGTAGAACTGCTCCATAGAGTTTCCAAGGACTGCCTGGTGGTTAGCAGCTGTATATCTTAACAACTGTGCCACCAGGGCTCCATTTATCTCTCTGGCACCCCATAATTCTCTTATCTCCACCTCTATCTCTCTTTCTCCCCATCCTCCATGTTTCTCTGCTTCTCAGTGCATAGGGCAAAAGATACTCCTCTATTCCCAAAGTTGTACGTCCTCAAAGTTGAAGTTCTAATCAAGTCTTTTTAGTGACTCAGATTTCAATTCCAAATCCTTGGGAGAGAAAACCTTATTGGCATCATTCAGCTATGGCCAGTACATAGGGTCATGTGGTAATGTACACAGCCACGGAATGAACTAAACAGACACTCAAACAGAAAAGTCATCCAAATTCCTCAGATTGATATATGACTTTTTGAAGGTCTACCAGCATACCTTTCCAACCTTTCTCCTGCATTCTCTGACTCCAAGCTAGTTGGGTCACCTTGAGAGAAGCCATGTCTTCCTATCACTCCCTCACCATGACCCCACTTTCATCTTTTGAGCCCATCTTTCCAGACCCAACTGATACACCATTTCTTCTGTGAAGTCCACCAGAATATTATTTCATCATCCTTCTTTTGTGGTCCTACTGCACTTTGTAAATGCTTTTGTTAGAGGGTTTTTTTTTTTTTTTTTTTTTTAGTTAGAGGGTATGTGAACATAATTGTTTGTATTTCTTTCTCATTATTATATAAAGATAGAGGAGATAAAGATGATAGGCATAGAAAGAGAGAGAAAGGGAGATACTCGTCTGTCTTAGTCATCTAGTGCTGCTATAACAGAAATACCATAAGCGGATAGCTTTTACAAACAAATTTATTCTCTCACAGTTTAGGAGGCTAGAAATCCAAATTTCGAGAGCCAGCTCTAGAGAAAGGCTTTCTCTCTGTTGGTTTTGGAGGAAGGTCCTTGCCCTCAATCTTTCCCTGGTCTAGGAGCTTCTCAGAGCAGGAACCCCAGGTTCAAAGGACACACTCTGTTCCTGGCACTGCTTTCTTGGTGGTATGAGGTCCCTCTGACTTTCGGCCTACTTCTGTCTTTTATATCTCAAAAAAGATCAACTAAAGATACAATCTAATCTTGTATGTTGAGTCGTGCCTCATTAATGTAACTATCTCTAATCCTGCCTCATTAACATCATAGAGACAGGATTTGCAGCACATAGGAAAATTACATCAGATGACAAAATGGTGTACAATCACACAATACTGGGAATCATGGCCTAGCAAAGTTGACACACATTTTGGGGGGACACAATTCAATAAATAACATTTGGCCCTTGGTCCCCAAATATTCATGTCCTTGCCATGTGTGAAACACATTCACCCATCACATCATAGCAAAAGTCTTAATCAAACTCCAAGTCCAAAATCCAAAACTTTCTCTTCATCTCTGAAATATAGAATACAAGTTATCTGCTTCCTAAGTACAATGGTAGAACAGATAAAAGCTAGACTTCTCCATGACAAATGGGAGAAACTGGAGAGATAAAAGGTGGTGAAGGCCACACTCCAGGGAAACTCCCTTTACCTTGGATAAGGGAGGTGACCTGAGTAAGGGTGGTGTTACAATCCCACCCTAATCCTCTCAACATAAAATTACAATCACAAAATGGAGGACAACCACATAATACTGGGAATCATGGCCTAACCAAGTTGATACACACATATTTGGGGGGACATAATTTAATCCATGACAGTTATCTAGTACTGCTATAACAAAAATACCACAAATAAATGGCTGTAACAAAGAGAAATTTATTCTCTCATAGTCTAGGAGGCTAAAAGTGAGAATTCAGGACACCGGCTCCACGGGAAGGCTTTCCCTTTCTGTCAGTTCTGGAGGAAGGTCCTTGTCATCAATCTTCCCCTGCTCTAGGAGCTTCTCAGTGCAGGGACTCCAGATCCAAAGGAGATGCTGTGCTCTTGGCACTACTTTCTTCACGGTATGAAGTCCCTCTGTCTCTGCTGGCTTCTCTCTTTTATACTCAAAAGAGACTGATTTAAGACACAACCTAATCTTCTAGATTGAGTCCTGCCTCATTAATATAACTACCTGTAATCCTGAATCATTAACATCATAGAGACAGGATTTACAACACATAGGAAAATCATATCAGATGACAAAATGCCAGACAATCACACAATACTGGGAATCATGGCGAAGCCAAGTTGACACACATTTTTGGAGGACACAGTTCAATCCATAACATTATCCTAAGACAGCATTTAATTGACTACCACAGACAGTATAACATAGTGGCAGGCATACTGCTGTGTGACTTGATCTAATCACTGATTCCTCTGTGGCTGGCTTTCTTTGTACTTATCCCATAGAGTTGCTGTGAGAATTAAATGAGATGATGTAGATAAGAAATTCATCACAGCCTAGGCACAGAACAGGACCCCAATAAATATTAGCTATCATAGTATCATAGTATCATAAGGTTATTTTGAGTCAATTGTTTGGGAGTTGCCTGAACACATTTTCCCAAGGATACAACATTATATATGGTTGCTAGGTTCCCAATTACGTCTAATGAAAGCTTTGAAACCAAAATGCCCCTAGGTCCTACCATCCCACTAAAAGATTTCCATTAATATTCGATCCATGCCCAAAAGCAAAGTTCAGAAGATAGATAGGGGCAGGAAAGATGGATGAGTGGAAACAGGGAACCCAGAAAGGAAGGAAGGAGAGTGCTGGCCCACTGAGGGGTTTGCAACCAATGTTACAAAACAAGCTGTGTATAAATTGTTGAACAGGAAACTGATTTACTCTGTAAACTTTCACCTAAATGACAATAAAGTGTTACAAAAAAAGAAGTTCAATCTAGGTCTGTGCCTCATCTGCATAACTGCATAATATTATAGTCCCAATACATTCCCTTTAAATTCTTCTCCAGTTTATTTTTCTAGAAGTTTTAGGGTCTCTCAAATGCACTTACCAATATTTTTCTCATGCCTTCCTACTCAAGCCTCCAATATGATGGGTAAAACCAAACCAAATCCGTCGCCGTTGAGTCTAGCAACCTCATATGACAGAGTAGAACTGCCCCATAGGAGTTCCAAGGAGTGGTTGATTAGATTCGAACTGTCAACCCTTTGGTTAGTACCCGAACTCTTAATCACTGCACCACCAGGGCTCCAATATGATGGTTACTTACTATAAATCCACCTATAGCTATGTCATTCTGCTTCTGTGCCTGTTGTTTCACTTCTGTGGGTGCCCTCATGAAGAACACTTCTGCCTTTTCAAAGATGATATCTATCTATGCCCCCATATTACCAGAGATCCTCCCATCTTAGGTGCAATACTGCACTGAGATTCCATCAGTGCCTACTGCTTTGGAGCTGTGCAAATTTTCACATATACATGGATAGAATTATATTATATAATGATTATGCATATATTTACATGTGATTATGGCTCCGAAGGCAGATTGCCCAGTTAGAGTCCTCACATCACTGACTAGCTGTGTGACTGTTGGTAGGTTACTTACCCTCCTCGAGTTTCAGTTTCTTCTTCTCTAAAATAATTCTGATCCGCATAGAGATGCAATGAGGATTAAATAAGATAATGTATTTAAAGTCTTGCAGATTTCCAGCTTCTAGTAATGGCAGTGATGGCAGTGGGGTTTTTTTTAGTAATGGCAGAGTAGTTTATACTAGACTAACCCTCCTGCCAGTTAAGCACTAGACTACTAGCTGAAAGGTTGGAAGTTTGAACTCACCTAGGGTCACCTCAGAAGACAGGCCTGGCAATATGCTTCTAAAAAGTCACAGTCTTGAAAACCCTATGGATCAGTTATACTCTGCATACATGGGGTCACCATGAGTCAGAATCAACTCAACAGCAACTAACAAAAACAACCCTCCTTCCAGTATCAGTTATAAACTTTGAACAAAAGATAGAATACAACTATTTGGAGGCACTGAAGAGCAAACTAAAGAGACAGAAACTGGAGATTAGATTTGAAAGAAAAAAATAGAGGATGAGATCCACATTTATTTAATGTTAATAATTACTGTTGTTGTCCAAGAAGTTGGACTAAGAAATAGATTTCACTGTCTCTCAAGTCTCCCTCTAAGTCCCATACTCAAGACTCCCTTCTCATAGTCTTCCTCCCTTCTTGACCCCCCCCCACTGCATAATTCAACTTGTAAATAAATTTGTAGCTGAAGCAGGTGACCCCTACTCACCAATTCTTCACACCCAACTATAGAGGGCATTGTGGTTGTTCCCCCACATTCCCACCACCACCTTCCCTCAGCAAATATTTAATTTTCCTTTGGGACCCTCTCCATGCAGCCAAGGGTCTTCTGTGAAACTGAGCACTCTTAGATTCCAGGTATATAACTCAGGATAAATTAATCAACACATTCCCATCCTTGGTCATGTTAATAGGACAAGGTTATAGATGTAAATAGTAAAGGGACTTGTATTTCACAACAAAAAGTCTAGATGTAGGGCAATTCCAGAGTTGGTTAATTCTTCAGCTCAATGATATTATCAAGGAACCAACTTAAAGTTGCAGCTCTGTCATCTTCATCATGTTCTAACCAAGATGAGGTTTAAGTCGTCATGTACAGACAACATCCAGCTGAAAGGGAAGAATCATTTCTTCTTTATGTGTCTCTTTTAGAATGGAGTAATCTTTTCTAGAAGCCCCTCTGCATATTTCTCCTTACTCAGCATTGGCTACAATCGCATCACAAGCATATGCCTAAGTCATGATTTGTACAAACCATGGTTTTCTCCATGGAGCTGAGGCCTTCTCCCAGAAGCACAGAGACTGTGGAAAACTGAGCCAAATTGAGGACTTTTAGCAAAGATGAAAGAGGAGGACCAAACAAAGTCTGTGTCATGGATTGAATCATGCCCCTCAAAAATATGTATCAACTTGGTTGGGCCACAATTCCCATTATTGTATGGTTGTCCTCCATTTTGTAATTTTAGTTTTATATTAAAGAGAACTAGGGTGGAATTGTAACACCCTTACCCAGGTCACATCCCTGATGCAATGTAAAGGGAGTTTCTCTGGGGTGTGGCCTGCACCACGTTTTATCTCTCAAGAGATAAAAGGGAAAGGGAAGTGAGCAAAGAGGGGGACCTCATACCACCAAGAAAGCAGTGCCAGGTGCACAGAGTGTCCTTTGGACCTGAAGTTCCTGTGCTGAGATGCTCCAGACCAAAGGAAGCCTGATGACAAGGACCTTCCTCCAGAGCTGACAGAGAAAGAAAGCCTTTCCCTGGAGCCAGCACCCTGAATTCGAACTTCTAGCCTACTGGACTATGAGAAAATAAACTTCTCTTTATTAAACAATCTACTTGTGGTATTTCTGTTATAGCAACACTAAATGACTAAAACAGTCTGATACTCAATTTGGTACCATTAAATATTGACCCAGGCTGAAACAGCTCAGAAATGTTATCTTTAAATCATTTCATGTAATTGCATAGGGTAAAAAAAAAGTAGGGATATGATAATGCTTCAAAAAAGGTTACATGTACTTTAAGAGGGAATTTTCATCAACTGGATGTTTGGGGTGGGGAAAGAGCTAATCCAGGCCCAGGGAACAGCACGTACCAAGGCTCAGAGACTTGAAACAGAAGAACATATTCAAAGAATTTCAAGTACTATAATTTAGCAAAGCAGCCTTGGTGATGCAGTGGTTAAGCACTCAGCTGTTAACCAAAAGCTTAGTGATTTAAACCCATCAGCTTCTCCATGGAAGAAAGATGTGGTAATCTGCTTCCATAAAATTTACAGCCTTGGAACCTCTATGGAGCAGTTCTACTCTGTCCTACAGGGTTGCTGTGAGTTGGAATCAAACTAACAGCACACAACAATGTAATTTAGCAAGCTGGCCTTAAAGAATGCAAAAGGGAACAGACCTAGATCATGAACAACTTTGAGCAGTCTGTTAAGGAGTTTGGACTTCATCCTATGGGTACACGATTGTCACACTAGATGGACATTTTATAAAAATCACACGGCGGCTGTATAGATGAGGTGTAGGACTAGAGGCTAGAAGATTAGTGAGGATGCCCTTATATAGGCCAGGCAGTAGAAGAAAAGAAATGGGGATAGAGGAGGGGGACAGACTGGAGGAATATCTGACAGGTAGAACAACAGAACATGAAGGCTGATGAGGTAGAATGGCCTGATGCTGTATGGCACAGAAAGCAAAGGCTTTTACAACGCAAAATGTGGGATAATTTTATTGTAATGAGATAAACTAAAAGCACTGGTTTGAGCCTGTGTTCTGCTGCAAGATTACATTATGACTGACAGAGTTGGCCTTAACAACATGGGACTTGGGACTAAGAGCTCAACAAAATTGTGAAGTTCAACTTCCAATGCCTCCAATGTCCTCTTCCTCTTTTGTGGTATTCTCACCTTCAGAAAGCACCTATATAATCAACCAATGACTACTTTCTGACCACTTAGTCTGTGCCAGACACCTTAAAAATCAGATCAAATATAGCACCAGCCCTTTCAAGTTGGGGAATATGGTAGATTGTCTGCAAAGATGGCAGTCAAAAGTTCTTCCCATCTCTGAATGAAAGTGGTATTTATCCCATCGGGAGGTGGAGCCTCTTTCCCCTCCTCTGGCATTGTGGCATTGTGATTTCTTTGACCAATAGAATACAGAAGAAATGATGTGTGAGGGTTCTGAAGCCTAGACCTTAAAAGGCCTGGCAGCTTCCGCTTTCATTCTCTTCTTGAACCCTGAGCTATCATGTTAAGAAGTCTGACAACTTTGCTGGACAGGCTATAGAGAGAGAGAGAAAGGGTCAGCCAGCCCCAAGCTGTTCCAGATGCCCCACTGGAGGTGCCAGACATGTAAGTGAGGCTAACTTGGATCATCCAGCCCCAGACAAGCCTGCAGATGACTGCTGCCTTAGGAATGGCCTCAGGCCAGACCAATAGAAGCACTCCCCAGCTGAATCCAGACCATATTGCAGAACTGTAGACAAATAAATGGTCCTTATTTTAAGCCACTTAATTTTTGAGTAGTTTATTGTGCAGTTATTAAATAACTGATGAGGAGAGTAAACTAAACTGATTTAAAAAGTATGAAAGCTAAGATTTAAGGACTAAATGGAAAAGTAGTCAATTTCTTAAAAAAAGAGAATCAGAAAGAGGGCAATACCTATACAAATGAATTGATCCATCAGCCAACACTGATCTATTTAGTACCTATTGTCTGGACACCGGTGGCTAAGCATTAGGCTGCTAGCCAAAGCGTTGGCAGTTTGAATCCACTAGCCACTCCTTGGAAACCTTATAGGGCAGTTCTACTCTGTCCTATAAGGTTGCTATGGGTGGGAATTGACTTGACAGAAACAAGTTTGGTTTTTTTGGTTTGGTGTGCCAAGCATGAGATGGTTACTCTGTAGAACACAAAAAGTAAAAGACATGGAGCTTACAGCTTAGTAAGGGAGACCAGATGTATACAAGAAAACAGCACACAATATTATAATTTATATCGGTGACATCTTGGCATTGCAGTGAGTCAATGCAGTATATTTTTCAGGCAGAGATCTCAATGCGTTCCTCATAGGTAATAAAGGAAGACCCTAATCTCCTGAAGACTTGAAGACTGAGTCTTCTGGGCCCTATTTACTTAAATCACACAGTAGTTGGACCTGAACTCTAGTACACTTTGTAAATGGAACCATGGTGGATACTGATTCCAACAGAAGTAACTAAGGGATAGGATTTGGTCTTTGCCATTTTCCCTGCAAGTTTTTTCTTCTACATGTAAGCTTATCGAAGGTTTATGGTTCTTATAAGTAGGTTTATGCTTGAAGAAAATAAGTTAATAAGTTACCTGTTCATAGGCTTACAGTTCCAGAGAGTGGGCTAAGGAGCACGAACAAATGTATCTGAGTAGAGTTTTTGCCCAATTTCAAAACTTGCCATAAAGCTACAGAAATTAAGACTGATTTGACATAAAGATGTACATTGATCAATGGAACAGAGTAGGAAGTCAAGAAGTGAACTCTTGCTTTTCTGAACAAAGTTGCCAAGGCAATTTAATGATGAAAGAATAATTTTTCAACATATGGTGTTGGGACAAATCCACAAGCAAAAAATTAAATTTAGACCATAACTCACACCATACACAAAAATCAACTCAAAATTGATCATCAACCTAAATGTAAAAATAAAAACTATAAAATTTCTAGAAGAAAACATAAGAGAAAATCTTTTTGACCTTGGGTTAAGCAAAGATGACTTCCATGTGACACCAAATGTATGAAAATTTTTTTGATAAATTGGACTTTGTCCAAATCAGTAACTTTTGAATGTGAGGCCAAGATGGCAAAGTAGTCAGACATTTCCAGTGGTCCCTCTTACAACAAAGACCCAAAAAAACAAGTGATTCGATTATATATATAAGCTAGGAGCCCTGAACATCAAAAGCAAAGTTAAGAAATTGGACTGAGTGGAAGGGGGAGGGAAAGACACTGTAGAAGCAGGGAAGAGTTGCCAGACCTGACTCAGTGGGAACTGGTGCCCCTCAGCACTGATATGCTGGTGCAACTGTGGTGGGGCTGGGAATAGCATTCGGGACGTGGTTACTTCAGCAAAAGAAGGCAAGCAAAGTGGTGCAGCTTTGATCCCCTGGAGTAACTGTGGTGGGACTGAGCCACCGGCACAGAATCTACACATGCCTCCGGAATCAGCAAAAAACAACACTCTCAGCACAAGATAAGTGATTTCATCTAATTTACCGTGCGGATCTAACAGCTCCCCCTTTGAAAGAATTATCTCCCATCTATCTAATCCCTCCTCCCTCTTCCTCAAGCTGGCTTCTGTGACAGTCAATTTTCTTGGGCCTGAGATAGGTTCTGCTGCCCTCCTTGAGCCATTTGTCCAGCCTTGGAGAAGGAACAAATCAACATATAGGAGAAAAAATAATTTGCCAGCTTTCCTAAACTGAGAATTCAGGGCAGAAGTGGCTCCTGTCTGGGCACAAGCAGTCCACAGACTTTGAATACCTTTCACCCCTGCATGGACCAATGTGGCCCCATTTCAGCAGATAGGTTCTTGTGGTAATATTGTAAGGGTGTGTGTGCCTGAGATCTGACATTAACTGTTTCAACTGTATGGTGGAGAGGCAGGTTTTTGATATCTGATACCACTCTGCCCATTAAACAGAGTCCTCACCTACCCACTTCAGGGGCCTGAGGACTGGTGGCTCTAACCATGCCACCTAGCCACCCACAACATGGCACAAAAAATTAAGTGGAAAAAAGAAACTGTCAACAACATACACACACAAAAGACATCAAAATGACAGCACTGAACTCATACCTATCTGTAATCATGCTTAATGTAAATGGACTAAATGCACCAATAAAAAGATAGAGAGTTGCAGAATAGATTTATAAAAACATGATCCGTCTACATGCTGCCTACAAGAGATACACCTTAGACTTAAAGACATAAACTAAAACCCAAAGAATGGGAAAAATATATCAAGCAAACAACAATCCAGAAAGAGCAGAAGTTGCAACACTAATTTCTGACAGAACAGATTTTAAAGTTAAATCCACCACAAAGGATAAGGAAGGACACTATATAATAATTAAAGGGACAAGACACCAGGGGGATATTACCATATTATACATTTATACATCCAACCACAGGGCTTCAAGATACATAAAACAAACCCTAACAGCACTGCAAAGTGAGACAGACAGCTCCACAATAATAGTAGGAGACCTCAACACACCACTTTCAGTGAAGAACAGAACATCAGAAATAAGCTCAATAAAGAGACAGAAGATCTAAACGCCACAATCAACCAACTTGACCTCCTAGACATATACAGAGCACTCCACTGAATGGCAGGCAACTATACTTTCTTTTCCAACCCACATGGAACATTTCCTAGAATAGACCACATATTAAGTCATAAAGTAACCCTTAACAGAATTCAAAACATTGAAATATCTCAAAGCACCTTCTCTGACCAAAAAGCCATAAAATTAAGAATCAGTAACAGAAAAAACAGGGAAAATTAATCAACACTTGCAAACTGAACAACACCTTGCTCAAAAAATGACTGGATTATAGGAGAAATTAAGGATGGAATTAAAAAATTCATCGAACCAAATGAGAATGAAAACACTTCCTATCAGAACATTTGGGACACAGCTAAAGCCGTGTTCAGAGGTCGATTTGCAGCAATAAATCCACATATACAAAAAGAAGAAAGGGCCAAAACAAAGCATTAACCCTACAACTTGAACAAATAGAAAGGGAGCAACAAAAGAAACCCACAGTCACCAGAAGAAAGCAATTAATAAAAATTAGAGCAGAATTAAATGAAATAGAGAATGGAAAAACAACTGAAAGAGTTAACAAGACCAAAAGCTGGTTCTTTGAAAAGATTAAGAAAATTGATAAACCACTGGCCAGACTGACAAAAGAAAAAAAAAAAAAAAACAGAATGGGAAACAAATAACCCAAACAAGAAATGAGATTGGTGATATCACAAGAGACCCAAAAGAAATTAAAAGAATCACAACAGGATACTATAAAAAGTTGTACTCTAGAAAATTTGAAAACCTAGAGGAAATGGATGAATATTTAGAAACACACTACTTACCTAAACTAACACAGAGGTAAAAAAAAAAAAAAAAAAAATTTTAAGAACAACTAAATAAACCCATAATGAAAGAAGAGATTGAACAGGTAATTAAAAAATTGCCCCCCTACCCAAACAAAAAAGCCCTGGCCCTGATGGCTTCATTGGAGAATTCTACCAAACTTTCAGAGAGGAGTTATCACCACTACTATCAAAGGTATTTCAGAGCACAGGAAAGGATGGAATACTCCCAAACACATTCTATGAAGCCAGCATAACACTGATGCCAAAACCAAGTAAAGACACCACAAAAAAAAGAAAATTACAGAAAAATATCCCTCATGAACATAGATGCAAAAATCCTCAACAAAATTCTAGCCAGTAGAATTCAACAACATATCAAAAAAATAATTCACCACAACCAAGTGGGATTCATACCAGGTATGCAGGGATGGTTCAACATTAGAAAAACAACCAATGTAATCCACCACAAAAATAAATCGAAAGACAAGAACTACATGATCTGATCAACTGATGCAGAAGAGGCATTTGACAAAGTCCAACACCCATTCGTGATAAAAAAAAAAAATCTCTCAGCAAAATAAGAATAGAAAGAAAATTCCTCAACAAAATAAAGGGCATTTATACAAAGCCAGCAGCCAACATCATCCTAAATGGAGAGAGTCTGAAAGCATTCTCCTTGAGAATGGGAACCAGACAAGGATGCCCTTTATCACCACTCATATTCAACATTCTGCTGGAGGTCCTAGCCAGAGCAACTAGGTTAGATAAAGAAATAAAGGGCATCCACATTGGCAAAGAAAAAGTAAAAGTATCTCTATTTGCAGATGGCATGGTCTTATGTACAGAAAAACCTAAAGAATCCTCAAGAAAAGTACTGAAACTAATAGAAAAGTTTAGCAGAGTACCAGCATACAAGATAAACATAAAAAAATCAGTTGGATTCCTCTACACCAACAAAGAGACGTCAAAGAGGAAATCACCATATCAATACCATTTACAATAGCCTCCAAGAAGATAAAATACTTAGGAATAAACCTAACCAGAGATGTAAAAGGCCTATATAAACAAAACTACAAGACACTGCAAGAAACCAAAAGAGACCTACCTAAGTGGAAAAACATATTTTGCTCATAGATAGGAAGACTCAAGATGTAAAAATGTCTATCCTACACAAAGCGACTGAAATATCAATGACTTTTTTCTTTATTGCACTTTAGGTGAAGGTTTACAGAACAAACTAGTTTCTCATCAGTTAGTACACACATTGTTGTATGACATTGATTAACAGCCCCACGACATGTCAACACTCTCCCTTCTCAACCCTGGGTTCCCTATTACCAGCTTTCCTGTTCCGTCCTGCCTTCCAGTCCCTGCCCCAGGGCTAGTACTCCCCTTCAGTCTTGTTTTGTTCCATGGGTCTGTTCTATCTTTGGTTGAAGGGTGAACCTCAGGAGTGACCTCATTACTAAACTGAAAGGGTGTCTGGGGGCCATACTCTCAGGGTTTCTCCAGTCTCTGACAGGCTAGCAAGCCTGGTCTTTCTTTTTGAGTTAGAATTTTGTTCTCCATTTTTCTCCAGCTCTGTCCAGGACCCTCTATTGTGATCTCTGTGAGAGCAGTCAGTGGTGGAAGCCAGGCACCATCTAGTTGTACTGGACTCAGTCTAGTGGAGGCTGTGGTAGATGTGGTCCATTAGTCTTTTGGACTAATCTTTCCCTTGTATCTTTAGTTTTCTTCATTCTTCCTTCCTCCCAAAGGGTGAGACCAGTGGAGTATCCTAGATGGCTGTTCACAGGCTTTTAAGACCCCAGGCACTACTCACCAAAGTAGAATGTAGAACGTATTCTTTATAAACCATGTTATGCCAGATGAGCTAGATATTCCCGGGGATCATGGTCCCTACAGCCCTCAGCCCAGCAATTTGGTCCCTCAGGGAGTTTGGATGTGTCTATGGAACTTCCGTGACCTTACCTTTTACAGGTTGTGCTGGCTTCCCCAGTATTGTGTATTGTCTTACCCTTTACCAAAGTTACCACTTATCTATTGTCTATTAAGTGGTTTTCCATCCACACCCCTCCCCCTCCCTCATAACCTTCAAAGATTGTTTCTTTTTGTATGTAAGCCTTTTCATGAGTATTTACAGTAGAGGTCTCATACAATATCTGCCAATGACATTTTTTAATGAGATGGAGAAATGAATCGCCAACTTCATATGGAAGGAAAAGAGACCTCGGATAAGTAAAGCTTTACTCAAAAAGAACAAAGTGAGAGGCCTCACTCTACCTGATTTTAGAACATATTATACCACCACAGTAGGCAAAACAGCCTAGTACTGGTACAACAACAGATACATAGACCAATGGAACAGAATTAAGAAACCAGACACAAATCCATCCACATATGAGCAGCTGATATTTGACAAAGTCAGTTAAATGGAGAAAAGACAGTCTTTTTAACAAATTGTGCTGGCATAACTGGATATCCATCTGCAAAAAAATGAAATAAGACCTATACCTCACACCATGCACAAAAACTAACTCAAAATGGATCAAAGACCTAAATATAAAATCTAAAATGATAAAGATCATGGAAGAAAAAATAGGGACAACATTAGGAGCCCTAATACATGGCATAAACAGCATACAGAACATTACTAACAATGCACAAACACCAGAAGAAAAACTAGATAACTGGGAGCTCCTAAAAATCAAACATCTAGGCTCATCCAAAGGCTTCACCAGTAGAGTAAAAAGATTATCTACAGACTGGGAAAACGTTTTTAGATATGACAATTCCGATCAGCGTCTGATCTCCAAAGCCTACATGATACTGCAAAAACTCAGCAACAAAAGAGACAACTCAGTTAAAAAATGGGCAAAGGATATGAACAGGCACTTCGCCAAAGAAGACATTCAGGCAACTAACAGATACATGAGGAAATGCTCAGAATCATTAGCCATTAAAAAAAAAATGCAAATCAAAACTACAATGAAATACCATCTCACCCCAAAAAGGTTGGCATTCATCCAAAAAAACACAAAATAATAAACGTTGGAGGGGTTGCGGAGGGACTGGAACACTTATACACTTTTGGTGGGAATATAAAATGGTGCAACCACTTTGGAAATTGATTTGGTGCTTCCTTAAAAAGCTAAAAATAGAACTACCATACGAACCAGCAATTCCACTCCTTTGAACATATCCTAGAGAAATAAGAGCCTTTACACGAACAGATATGTGCACACCCATGTTTATTGCAGTACTGTTTACAATAGCAAAAATATGGAAGCAACCAAGGTGCCTATTGACTGATGAACGGATAAATAAATTATAGTATATTCACACAATGGAATACTACTCATTGATAAAGAACAATGATGAATCCATGAAACATTTCATAACATGGAGGAATCTGGAAGGCATTATGCTGAGTGAAATTAGTTGCAAAAGGACAAATATTACGTGAGATAACTATTATAAGAACTCTAGAAAAAGTTTAAACACAGAAGAAAAAATTATTTGATGGTTACGAGTGTGGAGAGGGGGGAGAGAGGTATTCATTAATTAGTGGACTAGAACTATTTTAGGTGAAGGGAAAGACAACACACAATACAGGAGAAGTCAGCACAACTGGACTAAACCAAAAACAAAGAAGTTTCCTGAATACAACCAAATGCTTCTAAGGCCAGAGTAGCAGGGATGGGAGTTTGGGGACCATGGTTTCAGGGGACATCTAGGTCAATTAGCATAACAAAACGTATTAAGAAAATGTTCTGCATCCCACTTTGGTGAGAGGCATCTGTGGTCTTAAACACTAGCAAGCAGCCGTCTAAGATGCATCAATCAGTCTCAATGCACCCAAAGGGAAGGAGAATGAAGAACACCAAAGACACATGGTAAAGATGAGCCCAAGAGACATAGAGAGGCACATAAACCAGAGACTACATCAGCCTGAGACCAGAAGGACTAGATGGTGTCTGGCTACCACAATCACTGCCCTGACAGGGAACACAACAGAGAATCCCTGATGGGGCAGAAGAACAGTGGGATCCAGATCCCAAATTCTCATAAAAAGACCAGGCTTCATGTCCTGACTGGGACTAGAGGGACACCAGTGGTCACGGTCCCTGGACCCTTTGTTAGCCTAAGACTGGAACCATTCCAGAAGCCAACTCTTCACACAGGGATTGCACTGGACTGTAAGACAGATAATGATACTGGTGAAGAGTGAGCTTCTTGGCTCAAGTAGACACTTGAGACTATGTGGGTAACTCCTTTCTGCATGCGAGATGAGAAGAAAGAGGGGGACAGGAGCTGATGGAACGGACATCGGGAATATGGGGGGGGAAGAGGAATGTGCTGTCTCATTCGGAAGAGAGCAGCTAGGAGTACATAGCAAGGTGTGCAGAACTTTTTGTATGAGAAACTGACTTGATTTGTAAACTTCCCCTCAAAGCACAATAAAAAAAAATTTTTTAATTAAAAAATTAATAACTTTTGCTCTTCAAAAGACACCTTTAAAAAAAGTGAAAAGATAAGCCACAGAATGGGAAGAATGAATTACAAATTACGTAATAAAGGTCAAATTCAGAATGTATAGAGAAACTCCTACAACATAATAAGAAGACAAACAACCCAGTTTTTAAAGGGCAAAATCTTTCAATATACATTTCTACATACATGCGCCATGTCCTGGAAGGGTAGGGGACCAGGAGGGGACTCTGCACAGGGCCCCCAAAACCGAGAGGGGATGGGAACTGTGAGCTCCCCTTTGTGTTTGCTCCAGGATGGAGGCAGGCCCTGCGCTGTGGTGGAAAGAATGGACCTCAGAGCCCACACAGGCTTAGAGCAGGGCCTCTAGTGGGAACTAGAGAGGCCTCCTTGAGCTTTAGGGCTCTATTAAATCTTTGCAAAGCCCTAGCGGCAGCCCCATTAGTGATTAATTGATACAACAAAGATAAAAGCAACATTTCTTGCCTATCTGAGTTTATATAGTAAGATCCAAACTTATTACAAAAGTAAGACTCTGCATAGGGGCTCCTGACCTTGTGACCTTCTCTACCCCTGACCTTTAACCTCTCCCTGATTTGATTCTCACATTACTCCTCCCTACTCCCTAGTACTCCCTAGAGGTAGTGGAGGGTGAGTGAGAGGCAGGAAAGAAGAACATCTTTTTGCTCACTACATTGTAGTAGTTTTTTTTAAGCTGAAAGTCTAGGTCACCTCAAAAAGTTCTCAAGTAATCTCTGGAGCTGGCTAATAAAGGCCATTCTTAGTTACAAAGAGAGAGACACCTACATCCAGGACCCTGAAAGTCTGTCACTCCCAATAAATCCATATCTAATCACATCAAGCTCCACCCCAGCCAAGTCTTTCAAAGCTCCTGAATCTGGCGTCCCTTGCTGGGCATTGAAGGAACTGCGTGTGTTTGGCCTGCCAGACATTCTCCTCTGACAGGCTTCCGCACAACGTGGGGCCTCTTCTAAATGTATGGCATAATCAACATGAAACACTTTCTGATTTTCCCAATGAAATATCCATAGTTAATTCTGAGGCTGATCTTATCAAAAGGCTTTGTCAGCACACAGACTTCCGGATTTGCATATGGGACTCTTGAGAAAACCACATGGTGTCAAGGAGAAGCTGGACTGTAACCTCCTCTTCTGGTAACCAGATTGATATATAATGCCCTTTATAGTCTTGTTTTTCAGTTGAAATTGTATGTTCCCCAAGTCCCAGGCTGAATAAATAAATTAAATTAGCAGTGGGGGTGTTTGACTTTGAATTACACTGGCTCTTGTCTGCGTAATTCTATATGGCTTTATCTGGGCCCTAAAGCAGTTGTTCTTGCCTGGCAAAAATGGTTTGATTCTTGCATTAAACTAATTCGTTTAATAAAGGGCCAAGAAGTGCATACTGAAGAACCTGAAATGACCTATTTTCCTAAGGCAAGCCTGGCAAGGCCAGCCATTTCCCCGGGAAGTGGGAAGAGGCTCAGGCTCTTATTTTTGTAATGTCTCCAAGGAGCACTTTTCTTTTATGTGCACTTTGATGTAGAAATACAAGGATACTCATGTATCATTGATGCTTTAGCATGGACGATTTATAGGACTATTTACCCAGATATCCCCAAACTTTGATGCCATTAAAGGCAAGGAGGAAATTCCAAATGCAAGCAAGCACAGAGACACAAGTGGCCAGCAAGCCCAGCCTCTCCGTGGGACCCTGGGTCTAGAACCTACTGCCCCAGTTGAGAGAACAAACTACTGCAGCAAAGTCTCACCCTACATAGAACTCATTAGGTCATTCCCATCCCTGTGGATAGCATTTGTGTGAGAAAAGCCAGAAGATGACTTTCCGAGAAGGCAGAAAGGCACTTCTCATGGGAATGGGGCTTGGGGGCACTGAGCTTCCCTTCTGCACCCACCCATGCATTTCTCTGAAATAATGTAGGGCCCTGGGAAGGGACACAAGTGCTGCTTGGGCCAAGATTGAGGAAGTATCTGTTGTTTGCCTGTGTGAGGAACCCCGAGAATCATCTCGAAGGTGCCATACCTCCTTCACTGCTCTTCTGCCTGCCACCCCTGCCCCCTCTGCTGGCTGGGTAAGTTGTAGCTAGTGAGAAAAAGACAGAGGGCACTGGCAGGGGTAGATGGAGGCAAAGGATGCTAAAGCCTCTCCCCCCCCACACACCAGCCTCCTGGGAAAGTATCATTTTCATCTCTTCCATAGGGCCAGCCTTGGCTCTTCAGACATGAGGGCCAGCCTCAGACCCTAGGACATTCAGGCCAAGACCACAGACTTCAGAATTCTCCAGATTTTGGCTTGGACCCTACTAGCTGTGGGATCCTGAGCAAATTACTGTAAATCCTTGGCCCTTCATTTCACTTCTCTGTAAAATGGGCTCATAATACCTCCCTCACAACATTACCGTGAGGATTAAATAAAGTATTAAAAAGTCTGGCAGTTTCAACACCTCAGATGATGAACTCATTAGAGAAGGACCCAACCGAACCCCTGCAGATAAACTCTGCTTCCACGGTGTTCTCAAAATCGGGTCTCACCAGCCAGTCAGCAAGGAGCCTGCTTCTCCTTCCTAATTCACAGAAGAAAATACCCTATGGGCCTCTGCAGCTAGAGGACTATTGGCTGCCCCTTTGTCTGTGCACAGTGACACTAAAAGAGAAGGGTCTTGTCAAAGGGAAAGGGAGAGAGAGGAGCCGCTCCATCTGCACCATGCTTCCCCCTTCTGGAATGCAAAGAGGGATATTTCAGTTCTAAATGTGGCAGCCCCAGCAGTGGAGGTTCTTTATTTTGTGAAAAAGGAGCCCTGGTTGCACAGTGGTTAAGTGCTTGTTCTGCTGCTAATCAAAAGGTCAGCGATTGGAAACCACTAGCTGCTCAGCTGGAGAAAGGTTTGGCAGTCTGCTTTGGTAAAGATTATGACCTTGGAAACCCTATGGTGGAATTCTACTCTGTCCTATGAGTCGGGATCAACTTGACGTCAGTGGGTTTGGTTTGCTTTTTGTTAATTTGTGAAAATTCAGAAGAAACCAATAAGACACTGTTATAGATTGAATTGTATCCCCCCAAAATGTGTGTCAACTTGGCTAGACCATGATTTCCAGTGTTGTGTGGTTGTCCTCCATTTTGTGATGATATAATTATCCTGTGAGTTGTAAATCCTAGCCTGTATGCCTATGGTAGAGCCCTGGTGGTGCAGTGGTTAAGAACTTGGTTGCTAACCAAGAGGTCGGCAGTTTCAATCCACCAGCCATTCCATGGAGACCCTGTGGGGCAGTTCTACTCTGTCGTATAGAGTCGTTATGAGTGGGGATTGATGGGCAACGGCTTTAGTTTTGGTTTTTTAATGCCTGTGGTTGTGATTCTATTTGTGAGTGAGCTATCTGTTATGTTAACGAGGCAAGATTAGAGGCAGGACACAATCTATAGGATTAGATTATATCTTTCGAAATATAAAAGAGAGAAGCCAGCAGAGAGGAGAGGGACCTCATGCCACCAAGAAAGAAGAGCCAGGAGTGGAGTGTGTCCTTTGGACCTGGGGTTCCTGCACTGAGAAGCTCCTAGACCAGGGGAATATTGATGACAAAGACTTTCCTCCAACACTAGATAACTAAGACAGAATTTGGTACCAGAAGAGTGGGGTGCTGCTCTAACATACACCCAAAAATGTGAAAGCTGTTTTGGAATTGAGTAATGGGCAGAGGCTGGAATGTTATGGAATGAATTGTGTTCCCCCAAAATGTGTCTCAGCTTGGCTAGGCCATGATTCCCAGTATTGTGTGTTTGTCCTCCATTTTGTGATGATGTAATTATCCTAGGTGTTGTAAATCCTAGCCTCTCTGTCTATGGTTGTGATTCTATTTGAGAATGAACTGCCCTTTATGTTAAGGAGGCAAGATTAGAGGCAGTGATGTTAATGAGGCAGAACACAATCTACAGGGTAAGGTTGTATCTTGAGTCATTCTCCTTTGGGATATAAAAGAAAGAAGCAAGTAGAAAGGAGAGGGACCTCATGCCACCAAGAAAGAAGCACTGGGAGTGGAATAAATCCTTTGGAACTAGGGTTCCTGTGCTGAGAAGCTCCTAGACCAGGGGAACATTGATGACAAGGGCCTTCCTCCAGAACCGACAGAGAGAGAAAGCCTTCCCCTGATGCTGGTGCCCTGAATTCAGATTTCTATCCTCCTAGATTGTGAGAGAATAAATTTCTGTTTGTTAAAGCCATCCACTTGTGGCATTTCTGTTACAGCAGCACTAGGTAACTAAGACAGATGCTAATTTGCCAAAGACTATCCTCCCCATTCTACAAATGAAGATCCAAAAACTGCCCTCCCTGTTCTACAAATGAAGATAGATTTCTCAGAGTAACGCTCAGGGAACCCTAGGAAAAAAGGCTAATCTTGAATTGGTTCCCATTTCTTAGACTGTGAGCTCCTGAAAGAGATAGGTTATGGTCAAGTGTGGATTAACCAATGAGCAAGGTACGCACAGGCTTACAGTAAGCAAGGTATGCATCGGTTAATTGTGTTTACTAATCTTTAGTGCAAAATTTCACATGAGTTTCACCACTAAAAAGTGTTTGGTAGCCAAGTGGTTTTACAACCCGCTGAATTTAACCCAGCTTGAATCATATTGAGAGACTTGATCATAGTTAAAGATCTCCTTTGACCCTGATCATTTTTGTATTTTGCTCTGATTTTACATTAAAAAAAAAAAAGAAGCCACCAAGCAAAGTGGTGCTATAAATTCTGAAAGAGCATTCTAAAACTGAGGTGCTTGACATAACTGAAATGGCTAATGCAGATTTAAATCAAACTCCATTTTGTTTTAGGACCCGGCTTCTGATTTTTAGAGTATGTGACCCATAACTACACTCTTGATCAAAATAACTTGTTCTGCAACATTCTGAGGTGGCCCATCCAGGTTGTTGCAGAAGCCAACTCTGGAACACAGGAAACTGTGGCTAAGGTTGAGTACCCCAGCCAAAAGAAGTTCTTCATAAATGAGTCTTACAGAGCATGTTGAATGTCAACCAATCAAATGTCCCCTCATACTTTTTCCCCATCCTGTACAAAGTTCTGATAAAAGGTATGCACTTATGCTGTCTTCACAATTCTGCTCTGAATTTTCATTTTGGTATTTCCCAATTTGCAAATCTTTAAATCTGAATAAAACTCTTATTTTACAGAAATGATGTTTTGTTTTTAACAATTATTTGGTGCCAAAAAACCAAACTCATTGCCATCCAGTCAGTTCTGACTTATAGTGACCCTGTAGGACAGAGTAGAACTGCTCCATAGAGTTTCCAAGGAGTGCCTGGTGGATTTGAACTGCTGACCTTTTGGTTAGCAGCCATAGCTTTTAACCACTACATCACCACGGAAGTGGGACCAAAACTACAAGTCTAAATCCTCAAAGTTGTCATTGGACAGGGGTAAAGGGTCCCACTGAACCTTTTCAGGCTTTCCATTTCCAGGAAGAGCCTTTGAGGCTGTTTGGTGAGTTCTCTCAGATCACAAGCTCCCTCTTGTTATGTTGCAGATCAGCTCCATTTTACTCAGACTTTGGTTTGTGTCTGCAGACATTTGCATCTGTTCTTTTTGCATAGTCATGGGTTCTGCCAAATTCAAGCCTGCAGATTTGCCTAGTGAATTTTCTGCTACATGTCCAAGGCTTATGGGCCTTGGTCATGTTAGTACTTACAACTCTGGCATGGCCTGGCCAAAGAGAATTTGTCTGACCAGTGGCTACTTTTGGGTTCACTTGAATTGGGATAATTGGTATATCTGAGACGTAAATTAGCCATATAACTGAACAAAAGTTTTAGGATGCTTATTTTCATTAGAACTTAGAAGCTTCTCAAAATATGTCAATGATTCTAAATCGGCTTCTTTACAAAACACGGTGTCCAAATTAACCAAGATTATTAAATGTCTTAAGGAAGAAACACATAAGATAGTCGAAGAGTCCATTCCTTCTGACCCCTCTGCTCCTCCTCTATCTTGGTACATTCCTCTGTATCCTGGAAAGGATTCTGATTTGTCAAAAATGCTGTTTGCAAACGATGATCTGTCTTTTGACCCTAAACCTCCACCATTGTGTCAGATGCCCTTTAAGGTTAAACCATTTGAAGGGCAAGAGAACAAACCCATTGTAATTACTTTCTCTTCCTGGTCTAAAACTGATTTAAGAGCAATAGCTATGGAGTTTCCAAAACCCATCAACGACCCTCAAAAATTTAAAGAGGAATTCCACATTTTAATTCAGAATTACCAACCTGGTCTGGCTGATCTGTATCAGTTAATCCATACAATAGTTAGATCAGGAGAGGCACAAAACAGGATTAGTCTCACCAGTTGGAAAGAAGCCAATAAATCAATTGATCTCAAAAATCAATTCAGCAGCCTATTATGAAGAATCAAAAGCTATAGCTAAAGAACTACTAGATACAGTTCTGGAGGCCTTCCCCCGTAAGATTGATTGAAGAAGAATTCAGGAATGCAAATAAAAACCTGATGAATCTGTGTGTAAATTAAAAAAAAAAAAAACCTACCAACTCTTTCTCTAAGCAGTCTGGTTTACAGATTGCAAGTGTCAGAATAGCTTTCAATTCCATATTTATCAATGTTCTCAAACCAAAACTGGCAACCTCAGTAGTGTACCATCGACTGGACTGGGAGACTATTCCCATAACTGAACTTGAAAACATGGCCTACATTCTCCAAACAGATAAATCTAAGAAACCAAATCACATTATAGCTCTGGAGTTCAAACACCTGCAAACTCCTTTTAGAAGCCACACTTTCTGGAGTATGCCATTATTGCAAGATACCTGGACACTGGAAAAAGCACTGTTGTAAATCCACTATAGACCCCAATCTATGCCAATGTCAGTGTCTTTTAGGACACTTATCTGAAAGCCACTCCTTCCTCTTATGTGATACTACACCTGTCAATCTTTTAGGGTGGGATTTATTAAGTTAATGAGACTTCTCTACAATCTTTGATAAAAAGGGAGGAAATAACCCTACAATTTCTGGAGAAACCTCAAATAGACCTCTTATGCCACTTAGAGGCTTTGACAATGGATAAGGATACCTCTACTTTAGAAAAAGAGCACCCATTGTTATACTGTGTCCCTAATCTTGTTTCCTTCGCAGATGTGGGAAGAATATATAGTGCACAACCAATTAAACTTCAAATTCATCCAATGAAACCACTTCCCAGGATTCCCCAATACCCTCTAAGATGGGAGGCAATTCAAGGGTTAACCCTTGTAGTTGAGGAATGTATTAATAAAGGGCTAATAATACCTTGCATTAACCCATGTAATACCACAATTCTTACAGTTAAGAAACCTAATGGAAAGAGTTGGAGGTTTGTTCAAGACTTTAGGACCACCCAGCATCTGGTGATTCCCTGATTTCTGGAAGTTCCAAATCTTCACTTTTCTTTGTCTCAAATACCTCCCAAGGCTAAGGTCTTTATTGTAATGGACCTATGCAGTGTTTCTTTAGTATCCAGGTCCACACTGATAGTCAATATTTATTTGTATTCACCTGGGACTATGCCAATATACCTGGACAATCATGCCTCCGGGCTTTACTGAATCTCCCAGATATTTCTCCCAAGTCTTAAAAGCTGATTTAGAGAACCTACTATTTCCAAAGAATTCTTTCCTCATTCAACATGTTGGTAATTTGATACTTTGTTCGAGGAATTTCTCAGACTCTGAAGAAGATTCTCTGTATCTGCTTTATTGCTTGGCCACTACAGGACAAAGCTTCTAAAGATAAACTTCAATTTGTGAAAAATCAAGTTAAAAATTTAGGCCATATTCTAACTTTCTGACTTCACAGGGGATCCAGTAAGATCCACAAAGACTTCAAACCATTTGTGGCCATCCCTAGCCAAATTAAAAAAAAAAAAAACTTAGAAGTTTTTGGCCATTGTGGCTACTGCCGCAACTGCATTGCAAACTTTTCTTTGATTGCTCAACCACTTTATGCTTTCCTTAAAACAGAGAACCCAGAGCCTCTGCCATGGACTCCTAACAAATAGAATATTTTCATACACTTAAGGGGACTCTAACCAATCTCCTATCCTTAAGCCTATCTATCTATGACAAACTTTTTTCATTATTTGTTCCTGAAAGAAACAGAAATGCCTTAGGAGTTCTTACTCAATCACATGGAAATTGGCAGAGACCTATTGGATATTACAGTCTCCAATTAGATCCTGTAGCCAGAGCTGTTCCACCTGGCTTGAAAGCAGTGACAGCTACTGTCAAACTGATTTAAGCCACTACTGAAATGATTTAGATGTGCTTATCCCACATTTGGTAGAATCCTTATTAAATTTTGTTCTCAGTCAGCATCTCTTTTCTAGCTGGCTCATATCCTATAAATTCTTTTATCCCCTCCAAACAGTCATCTACATCACAGCAAACTACTCAGTCTGGCTACCTCTTACCTTTGCCTGATTGCAGAACTCCTGACAGCAGTTGCCTAGATTTGACTGAATGACTGACTGTTAGTTTCTAGTTCTGATCTTAAAGATGTTCCAGATCTTGTTTTATTTACTGATGGTCTTATTTAAGGACATATAATGCTTCTTACCAAGCTGGATATGCTGATATATTAGAAAGCTCTCCTGAAGCTAAAGGAAATGCTTTCACCGATCATGATGCTATAGTTGCTGCAAATGTAACTGCTCAGCCTCTACCTATGTATGAGCTGAATGAAGCCACTGTCCCTAACATGTGAATTCCACCCTATGAATTGGTCATTAAACAATTACATGCACCTAGTGAGGAATTAGGAAACCCTGGAAGCATAGTGGTTAAGTTCTCTGGCTGCTAACTAAAAGGTCTATAGTTCAAATCCACCAGGTGCTCCTTGGAAACCCTGTGGGGCAGTTCTACTCTGTCCTGTATGGTAGCTATTAGTCAGAATTGACTCGACGGCGATGAGTTTGTTTTTCTCTTTTTGAGTGAGGAATTAAATGAATGGAAATCACAAGAGTGTAAATATGACAAAAATCTAAATTTACGTATGGAGCCAAATCAAAAACCTACACTACTAGAAAGCCTAAAGGTGCCTATGCTGTGAACAATTCATTCTCTAAGTTACTATGCAGTTGATAAAATGGTCCAAATTATGGAAAAACATTGGTGGGGGAATTTCCACTGTACAAACAAACTTATGTACAATGTCAAACATGTTAAAGACACAATCCAAGGAAGCCCTTGAAAGCATCACCAGGAGAATTTCCTCCACTTCTGGGTCCAGTGTTGGAATTGCAGACAGATTTCATTCAACTTTCTCCCTCTATGGGTTGTAAATTTGTCTTAATAATGATTTTATGTACTCAAATTGTATTGAAGCTTATCTGGCTTGTCAAGCAACTGCCACCTTTGTTGCCGAAAAGGTTCTAGAAAATATCATAGCACCATGGGGCGCCCCCACAGCACTCCACAGTGACAGAGGAATACATTTTACTGGACAAGTTATTAAAGAAATTTGCAAAGTCCTTCCAACCACTCAATTTTTTATACTCCTTATCATTCCCTCCCTTTTTATCATTCCCTTCCTCTGGATTAGTAGAACATATGCTGGAATTATTAAACAACAATTAGCCAAATTAACTGAGAATCTAGAACTTCCTTTGGTGTTATTAAATCTTATATCCTCTCCATTTGGAAAACACAAGCTGTCTCTCCATGAAAAATCACTGGAAGACCTAAATCACATCAAGTCACATTACTTACGCTGATCCACACATTGTTAATGTGCATATCCTTAAGTACTGCAAAGGACTGATGGCCTATTCTCAAGCTTGTTTCACAGGTAGAACAATCTTTCACAGACAAACATCTCAAGGCTCCTGACTTCTCTGACCATGGCCTGCAACCTGAATACCTAGTCTACTGGAAGAGTTTCAGCTCCAAACCTTAGAAGCCAGCTGGAAGGGATATTTTCGGGGGTTGCTGACCAACCAGTGTGCAGCTAAACTCAATGGCATCACCCCGTGGACACACTTGAGTCAACTTAAATGTGCACCTCACGATCATGAGATGAGTACACAAGCGGATAACCTCAAACTTTACCTAGACCAAGGTAACCCAGAAGCAGATGACTGTGGAAGTAGACAGCTAGCCCCAAGATCATGGAACAAAAACTCATGCATGTTATTGAATTTTGTGGACTTTGCTTAGTAGTTGTAGCTGTCCTTATATACTAGCCTTATTTTATTACTGTGGTCTTATTTCCTGATAGTTTTACTCACCATGTAAGTCCATTTAAGCCTCGTTCTTCTATTCCTAACAATTTCTTCTAATGTTTGGAGAGAAAATGCATTTGTTAAATTAACCCAGTCAGTAGGTAGTGCCAGCAATTTGACTGAATGTTGGATCTATCACTCCCTCCATGATCTGGGCATGAAAATTCAGATCCATTAGTGTTTCCTTACTTTAAATTACAGTCTTGTACCCAATGCCACTGTTAACTTCAACATTACCTTCAAAATGAGCATACATGTTAGACTGTGGCTTTCCCTTGGTTTGCTGACCCCACCTCAGGTACCATGCTCTAATCTAACCCAAATCATAGAAAGAATACAAAATTTCTCAGGGAGAAAGAAGGCTTTTCTTATCATAGTTGCCAAAATGACTTTCCAGTCAGTATAGGCAATGAAACTACCATATTGCCTAACGAGAAATAAGACAGATTTAAGCAATTTGTCCTACCTTTCTATTTTTTTTTTTTTCTATTAGACTCTGGAACCCAGTAAGGATGGGACACAACTCTTTAACAAAAAATTAGCTTGAGCAAATCAATCAAACCATTCCCATTCCACACTATTATACCAGAAATTACTTGACTTATGCTCCTTATGTGTTTTTGTGTGGAGGATCAAATTATCCCACAATAAAGTGACCAACTCTAAGTGACAAACCTCATGCCTGGGCACTGCCCTGCTTAAATAACTAGAACATGATGGGTTAATGCATTTAAGGTCTTTTAGGAGTTCCTGTAGATGTCCACCCCTATAATGAAAGTATACACTGGGCTAGTGATTTAAAGATTCTCATTCAGAATGAAAGACTTCATGCCACAACATAATCCAATAGCTGAAAAACCTGAGATGGGATGGGTATCCCTCCAAGCACTTCTACCCAACTGTGGCATTCTTCTATTTGCAATTTATCTCCTATGATGGCTCAAATTGCTGATGACATGGCTGATGGAATGTCAGCCCAACAGAAATCTTTAGAATCTCTTGCTAAGGTAGTATTAGGTAATAGGATATCTCTTTATTTCCTTCTAGCTCAATGAGGAAGAATCTGTAGCATTGCTAACACATCCTGCTGCACCTGGATAAATATCACAGGAGGAGTAAAATAAGTTATTAGAAAAATCTGCCGGAAGACTACTTGGCTACATTCAACAACTCCTATGCCTGGCTCTTCCTTTTAGATATCTTTAGTTGGTTAACCAATGGTATTGGTTCCTGGTTGGGCTCTATACTACTCTATACTGGGTTAATTATCCTGATTGCTATAATAATTATTGTAGGCCTAATTAAATGTTGTATGAAATACCTGTCTAATCCTTGTAACTAAACTGTAGTCCCCGTGGCTATTCAAAGGGTTATGTATCTTGAAGAAACTAAGTTCTCAGAGGAGACCGACCTAACGCCTTGAGTTAGCCATTTTAGATGTTAAGCTGTTCTTCCAAATGTGATCTTGCTCCACACATGCACCAACTGGAGGATCACAGAAGCAGAGTGGGTTCTGGCATAGTGAAAATGTTGATGGAAGATTCAACTTATAAAAAAGTTCCATGCAGAAGAAAACAGTCTGCAGAGATCAATGAGTCTCTACAGAGATTAATGATCAGAAGGGAGAAGTGTGAAAGGGCACTCTAAAACTGAGGAGCTTGACCTAATTAAAATGGCTGACACAGGTTTGAATCAAACTCCATTTTGTCCTAGATTCTTGTTTCTGCTTTTTAGACTATGTGACCTTTGACTATACTCTTGACCAAAATAAATTGTTCTGCAAAATTTCAAGGTGGCCCACCCATATTACTGCAGGAACCCAATTCTGGAACGCAGGAAACTATGGCTAAGGTTAAGTTCCCCTGCCAATACAAAGTCTTGATAAATAAGTCTTACAGAGCATGTTGAAGGTCAACCAATCAAATGTATCCCTGTACTCTTTCCCCACCCCATACAAAGCTTTGATAAAAGACATGCACTTATGCTACCTCTTTGGAACACCATTTTGAGCTTTCATTTTGGCACTTCCCAACTTGCAAATCTTTGAATCTAAATAAAACTGTTCTTTTATTTTACAGAAACACTGTTTCATTTTTAAGAAAATGTAAGGAAACCAAAACACCATGAAAAGGAATTTTACTGATGTTACTAGCACCCAGCCACTTACTGAATAATAAAATGGCCTCCTTTGTGGAAAACTGAACTTCCAAAATCTGAGAAGTGAAGGGCTTAACAAGAAAAAAATATCTCCAGGTGGAGACGGGAGCTGGCTAAAGCAGACCCAGACTTGAGTGTCCTATTCCCCTGTGGCTCTACTTTGATTTCTCCTGCTGAAACTACTTCTTGTCCCCAGAAATGCTCCACTCCCCCATCATGTATGACTCAGCTTAAGCTCTTGGCCATGTCAATTACTTCTGAGGCTCTGAGAGAGGAAATGTTCCATGCTTCTCTCTTAGTTTCTGGCAGCTGCTTGCAACCCATGGCATTCTTTTGATGCATCTTCACATGCTGCCTCCCCCATGTGACTCTGTCTCCATGTCTTCTCTCCCCTTTGTAAGATACCAGAAGGGATAAAGACCCACCCTACTCCAGTATGACTTCCTTAACTGATAACATCTGCAAAGAAAGAGCCTATTCTCAAACAAGTTCATATTCACAGGTACAGGGATTAGGACTTCAGGTTATCTCTTGGGGATACAAAATTCAATCCCTAACATCAGGTATGATGCCATCCATTCTGCTGGGATCCAAAGCAAAAAAAAAAAAAAAGCAAAGCCTCTTTCCATGGAGTCTATTCTGACTCATGACAAGTCCTTGTGTGTCACAGTAGAACTGTGTTCCATGGGGTTTTCAATGGCTGGTTTTTTGGAAGTAGATCACCATGCTTTTCTTCTGTGATGTCTCTGAGTGGATTCAAACTACCAATCTTTTGTTTAGTAGCCAAGTGCAAACCATTTGCACCAGTCAGGGACCTTAAGTAAGGAAACCACTTTCCTTTATGGACATAAAGATTCCCTTCTGGACTTTGGGGCTGCCCCATCCTAGGCCCTGGTCTGCCTCTTCCTCACTCACTAGCTGAGTCTACTTTTCTGTGAGACTCACTTTGTTCCTTCTCTTAGCCATACAGGTAACCCCATGATCCCAGCAGATAGCCCAGCTCCACAATCCAGCACCTCTTCACTGCATGCCAGGACCCTGCCATGGAAGAAGAAGATTGCCTTCTCTGGTTGTAAAAACCATGCTTTGTGGCAGAATTCTACCTGAGTCCCTGTGCCACTTGGAGGGACCCCATTAGGTACCCAGTTATCTTTCTAAGTGGGGATGAAACAGTAATCACCAAGCACAATGAATGATGACACCCTTCCTTACAGAGAGACCACTGCCTTTGGTCCTCCCTGGGGCCCATCCCAACCCCTCAGCCTAAAGGTTGTCAGCTTACCCTAAGGAGATTTTTCTGGGACTCAGATTTGCCCACCTGTGCTGTGTTCCACAGCCTCAGACATTATGGTGGTGGTGAGACTGGCTGTCCTTTTTCCCATATGGCAGTCCTCCCTACCACCTTCCCAAAGGCATACCAGCCTCCAGATCCAGCGAGAACCAGAGAACAGATCCTGCACAGAGTACAGTTCTATTCACTCATTTAACCACAAACACAAAGCAAAAATGCATCGTACTGCTTACAAGTCACACCTTTACTCCCAGAGATAGTGGACTTTGCTTGGCATGTCACTTGTATAAGACTTCCCTGGATATGCTTAACACTCCTGGAGTCTTATTACTGGAAGAATCTCTGAGAGACTTCCATCTCATACAATCTTTTTACAAAGATGGAAACTGAAACTTATGTGGCTTGTCCAAAGCCATTCAGCTTATTACTAAAATAACAGTAGTGCACTTAGCATCAACATACTTGTTCTAGGATCTTCTCAATACACCACTTGCGGCAATTTAAAATATGGCCACAAATGCTTTGACTTTCCTTCAATCAAAGTGGGGCAGGGGAGGGTCGGGGAGCGTGGGAGGGAGTCTGTCCCCTCTGTCTTTAAATTTGGGTGGGCTTGTGATTCCTTCAACATATAGACTATGGAGTAAGTGAGGCTAGGTTCCGATGTTGGGTCACAAAAGGCCATGCAGTGTCCCTTTTGTTTGCTGTAATACTCCATCTTAGATCCCTGAACCACCACATAAGAAGTCCAACTACCCTGAGGCTGTTGGACTTGGCAGGTTGTGTGCATTTACTACATTCTCCAGACCCCGCTGAGCCCAGTCTTCTAGCCATCCCCAAAAAGGCATCAGACATGCGAGTCTGGGACCGTCCAGATCAGCTGAATACCTCCAAGTGACCTCAGTCAAGGTCACACAAAACAGAACTAACAGCCCAGCTGAAACTTGTCTGAATTCCTGGCCCACACAGTTGTGGGCCAGAATAAAATGGTGGTTGTTATAAGCCACTAGGTTTTGGATTTGGATCCCTGGTGGCGCAGCGGTTAAGAGCAGGGCTGCTAAACAAAAGGTCAGCAGTTTGATTCCACCAGGCTCTCCTTGGAAACCCTATGGGGCAGTCCTACATTATCTATAGGGTTGCTATGAGTCGGAGTTGACTCGACAGCAACAGGTTTGGAGTTTGCATGACTTCCCTAAAAGGAAGAAATGTCTGTCAATCACAACCCCCAGGTACCCAGTTCTGACCACTCTAACAGGAGCATCAGCTAACCTTGCACAGACCATTTAATAGTAATATGTACTAACTGAAGTGGAAATAATATACGCAAGCAAGAGTGAAAACCTAATGATCACGACCTTATGAACTATTTTCTTGTGTACAATGGGAACGTTGGCCCCCACCTCCCTTGACGGTGGCAGTAAGAAAAACCCCAGGACCATGATAGCAACTGGCCAGGCAGGTTGGAGTTCTCAGGCACACTTGCACTGTGGCACCAGGGCCGCTTCTGTCAGGACACTGCTGGGGGTGGTCTCCTTGGGGCCTGTTCCATACCAGCACAAATGGTTTCCTGTGGACCCGCTCCTGCCATCAGGACAATTCTCACCTGCTGACAACACCAACAAGCAAGACACCCAGGGATCCATCAATAGGCTCCCATTTTACTCAGCAGCTCTGCAAGCTCTTGTGATTACTTAGGTAAATGCTGAGCTGAAGTGGGGTGAGATGGGTGGCAGCAGATTAGTGTGCTTAACTTTCACCCCTCCTGAGCCTGATTCAAGTCCCAGCCCCCAGCCCTACACACAGAAATTGGTTTGGCAGGCATGACCTGAGCTGGTTTGTGCAGCATGAAAAAAGCCCTGGCAAGCATGCTCTCAGCAGGCTGCTGGACATGACCCAGGCCCAGCAGTAGGGTTTTCAAGGTCAGCCACAAGGACTCTGGCATCAACAGCCTGCAGAGGAGGACCTTCCTTTGGAGCAGGAATGCAGACCAGCGACCCTGTCAACAGAACTGAATTCCTTTTCACTCCTAACTCTTCTTTTTTGTAAAAACTTGGCTTCCTCTGTGAGGCCATGCCATAATATTCCACCTGGGCTTGTTTTCAAAGTAACCAGTTCTCCCCAGGGGGCCCCAAGAGCCTTTCCCCCTGAACCTGAAGCTCTGCCATGCCAGCACAATATATAAAGTATTCAAAGAGAAATGAGCATGCGGTTTTACCTCAGCTCCATTTCCTTGTGAAGTCCTGAGGCCACTCTTCACACATTGCTCCTCCCTGGGTGTGCTGGAAGCTCCCTGGACAGCTGGAGCCGGGATGATGCCTGTGCTTTCTGGCTTTGTCTCCACTGCCTCTCACTGACAGAGGCAGGATCCAGACTGTGGTGCCCCACTCTCCCCAGGCCTGCACCAGTGCCTGGAACTTGTTAGGCACAGAGCAGTCATATTCCGTGTGATCCAATCCCCTGGTATAGTTCATAGTCTTTATATTAAACCTACCCTGTTTGATTACTAAGTGGTTTCTGTCTCCTGGTTGGGTCATGACTGATACATTACTTATGTGGCTATTATTTTTCCCCTGAAAAGCAGCATTGGTTGTCTTCATTCTGAGGAGGGAGACCAAGCCAGTGAAGGACATGGAAACCATCCACATTAGGAACAACCGTGCAGAGACAAGGGCAGTTGGAGTAAAATATGGCAGGTGTGATCCACTGTCTTCAAATTGCTGATGGACTGGCATGTGGGAGTGGATTTGAACTTGTTCTGGTAGTCTCAGAAGATAGAGGGAGCACTAAAAGGTAAAGTTATAAGGGGGCATATCCCAACACAGTATAAGTAAGAATCTTCTGACCATTCTACTGTTTGGATATGAAATGCACTGCTTCAGCCAG
The DNA here is from genome assembly GCF_024166365.1 of Elephas maximus indicus. Lineage (NCBI taxonomy): Eukaryota > Metazoa > Chordata > Mammalia > Proboscidea > Elephantidae > Elephas > Elephas maximus. Next base: position 41,377,929 of record NC_064819.1, read on the forward strand.
ACCCGAGTCTACCAGACCACACACACTGGATAAGGGAGGTGCAGGCCAGACAATCACTTGGTGAGGAAGTTATGGAGGGATACGGAAACTGGATGGGATGTGACTATATTGGTCCCTCAGTGGCCCAAATGGTTTATGCTCGAGTGCTGACCTAAAGGTTGGTGGTTCAAACACAGCCAGTAGCATCACAAAAGAAAGGCCTGGCATTCTGCTTCTGTAAAGATTACAGCCAAGGAAACCCTATGGAGCAATTCTACTCTGTAACACATGGGGTTGTTATGAGTCAGAATCAACTTCATGGCAATAGGTTTGGTTTTTGGTTTGGGTGGCTGAGAAGATTTCTAAGAATCCCTCATTCTCAGAAATTTTAACAAATAAAATATAGTTTGGGGCATTGCAAAGATAAAACAATAAGAAAAAAGCTAAATAATAACATACTAAATACCTTGGACCCGAAAACCTGTATCTGAGTGTCATTCTAACGTGGTTGTAACTAAAAAAGTCATTTAAAAAATTTCTTCCCAGTTTTTAATATTTTGGTATATTTTTTAGCTATACTACTAGCTGGATAAAAGTAATGTGCCAATAATCACACTAAAAACACAATTATGTTGGTATTCTAAATATATTCAACCATATGAGCAAAATATATTTTCAACTAAGGTAAAAATGTTATTGCCAGAATTTATGCATTGTATAGTTCTATAGAAAGCAAGAGGTCATTGAAAAGACAGGAAAGAAAAGCCAAGATGGATGTCAAAGGAGACTCTGAAGTTTGCTCTTGAATGTCCAGCAGCTAAAGCAAAAGGAAGAATTGATGAAGTAAAAGAACTGAAGAGAAGATTTAAAAGGGCCTCTCGAGAAGACAAAGTTAAGTATTATAATGACATGTGCAAAGAGCTGGAGATGGAAAACCAAAAGGGAAGAACACGCTCAGCGTTTCTCAAGCTGAAAGAACTGAAGCAAAAATTCAAGGCTTGAGTTGCAATAGTGAAGGATTCCATGGGGAAAATATTAAATGATGCAGGAAGCATCAAAAGAAGATGGAAGGAATACACAGTCATTATACCAAAAAGAATTAGTCGCCATTCAACCATTTCAAGAGGTGACATATGATCAAGAACTGATGGTACTGAAGGAATAAGTCCAAGCTGCTCTGAAGGCATTGGTGAAAAACAAGGCTTCAGGAATTGATGGAATATCAATTGAGATGTTTCAACAAACAGATGCAGCGCTGGAGGTGCTCACTCATCTATGCCAAGAAATACGGACGACAGCTTCCTGGCCAACTGACTGGAAGAGATCCATATTTATGCTTATCCCCAAGAAAGGTGATCCAACCAAATATGGAAATTATAGAACAATATCAATATCACACACAAACAAAATTTTGCTGAAGATCATTCAAAAGTGGCTGCAGCAGTATATCGACAGGGAACTGCCAGAAATTCAGGCCAGTTTCAGAAGAGGACATGGAACCAGAGATATCATTGCTGATATCAGATGGATCCTGGCTGAAAGCAGAGAACACCAGAGGATGTTTACCAGTGTTTTATTGACTATGCCAAGACATTCGACTGTGTAGACCGTAACAAACTAGGGATAACACTGCAAAGAATGGGAATTCCAGAACACTTAATTGTGCTCTTGAGGAACCTTTACATAGATCAAGAGGCAGTTGTTTGGACAGAACAAGGGGATACTGATTGGTTTAAAGTCAGGAAAGGTGTGCGTCAGGGGTGTATTCTTTCACCATACCTATTCAATCTGTATGCTGAACAAATAATCCGAGAAGCTGGACTATATGAAGAAGAACGGGGCATCAGGATTGGAGGAAGACTCATTAACAATCTGTGTTATGCAGATGACACAACCTTGCTTGCTGAAAGTGAAGAGGACTTGAAGCACTTACTAATGAAGATCAGAGACCACGGCCTTCAGTATGGATTACATCTCAACATAAAGAAAACAAAAATCCTCACAACTGGACCAATGAGCAACATCATGATAAACGGAGAAAAGATTGAAGTTGTCAAGGATTTCATTTTACTTGGATCCACAATCAACAGCCATGGAAGCAGCAGTCAAGAAATCAAAAGGTGCATTGCACTGGGAAAATCTGCTGCAAAGGACCTCTTCAAAGTGCTGAAGAGCAAAGATGTCACCCTGAAGACTAAGGTGCACTTGACCCAAGTCATGGTATTTTCAATCACATCCTATGCATGTGAAAGCTGGACAATGAATAAAGAAGACCACAGAAGATTTGACACCTTTGAATTGTGGTGTTGGCCAAGAATATTGAATGTACCATGGACTGCCAAAAGAACAAACAAATCTGTCTTGGAAGAAGTGTGGGCAGAATGCTCCTCATAGGCAAGGATGGCGAGACTGTGTCTTAAATACTTTGGACATGTTGTCAGGAGGGATCAGACCCTGGAAAAGGACATCATCCTTGGCAAAGTACAGGGTCAGCGGAAAAGAGGAAGGCCATCAATGAGGTAGATTGACACAGTGACTGCAACAGTGAGCTCAAGCATAACAATGATTGTAAGGATGGCGCAGGACCCGACAGTGTTTCGTTCTGTTGTGCATAGGGTCGCTATGAGTCAGATCCGACTCAATGGCACCTAAGAACAACAACATAGTTCTATAAGTTAATTTTCAGTTTGATCATAAAGTCTCATTTGCCTTTTTTATCTTAAGAACCCAAGGGCTGTTTAACTTAGACATTTAAGATATACTAAAATTATTGTGAGAATATTTTAAGAGCTGGTATTAAGCACACATGAATTGAATTTATGGGTCTATAAATGTCCTCTTGAACTGTATAAGATGTACCATTCCTGGAAACCTACCTGAGAGATTCTAACCCAGTTTTACACTGCCAAATAATTATTTTCTAATCAAAGATGCAATGCTTTTACCTTCACGGATTTAAGTTAATGAGCTTGGCCATTACACAGAAAAAGGTTAATTGATCCACCTGGCAATTTAACAAATATTCATTGCTCGTTCTTTGCCAGACACTCTGACCACAGCAGTGAGAAGAACAGGGACACGGAGCCTGCAGCCCAAGGAAAAATTGTGCTTCATTGCGTAAGCAGTGCATGGTGCTATGAAAGCTTATAAAGCCAGGGGGACCTGAGCTGAGGCCTGGTGGGGGAAGGAGTATAAGGCAAGGCTTCCTTGAAGAAGAGACGTTCAGGTTCAGCTCTAAAGGTTGGCATGAAAGAGGTGAGGGGATGGGTACTGGTCCAGATGGAGGAAACACCACATGCTCACCATATAGAAAAGACTATATTATATTCGAGGATCAGAAAATGATCCAGATCTATGGGAGCAAGAAGCCAGAGTGGGCAAGAGATACAGGAACTGATGAGAGATGAGAGAACTGATGGGGAGGATGCAGAAACCACATCCTTGGAGGCCTTCCAAGCCAAGTTATGGTTTGGAGCTTTATTTTTTATCTTATTTATCTTTATCCTATTCCTCTTTAGTCTTTATCTTAGTGTCATAACCCATTAAAGCCTGTGTGTGTGTGTGCGCACATGCATGTGCACGTGCACGAGTGTGTGTGTTTACTGGGTCTAGATGTAAGAAGCATTTCTTACCACTCATTCTAGTCAAAAAGCATGGAAAATGGTGCTTTATCCTGAGTGCACTGGGAAATGAAGGAATGCTTTTAAGTCATAGTGATACGACTAGATTGCACTTCCCAAGTTTCACTCTGGTTGCAGAGAAGAAAATTAACAAGGAGTAAGACTAGAAGCAAGCGAGGCAATTGAAGTTGAGAGAGTTGATTTTGCCTTAGCTCTGGGCAGTGTCTCTGGGGATGGGGTGAAGTAGAAGATTTTTAACTGTTTAGAAAAGAGAAACACTAAGATTCAGTCATCAGTTGAATGTGCAAAGTGAGCCAATGGGGGGATGCCAGGTTTGTACAAATCCAGTTGCTGTTGAGTTGACTCCGGCTCATGGTGACCTCAAGTGTGTCCGAGGAGAACTGTGCTCCATAGAGTTTCCAATGGCTGATTTTTCAGAAGCAGATCACCAGTTATTTCTTCTGAGGTGCCTCTGCGTGGACTTGAACCACCAACCTTTTGGTTAGCAATCAAACACATAACCATTTGCACCTTCCAGAGATGTTGAGCAGGGCCATTTTCTAAAAAGTGGGATAGTGTGAAGAAGAACCTTGGCTGGTGAATGAGAGGCCCCACTTGGGAAATATCAAGTTCAAAGTTTCTGCAAGACATCAGTTTGGAGATGTTGAGAAAGTAGTTGAGTACATGGATCTAGAGCTTAGGAGAGAGGTCAGGACTGGAAATGAGAATGGACTCAGGCTTTACTTGGCAAGTATCCCCTGAGCTCCTACCACATGCTGGTGCTGTCCATTGCATCCTAGGCAAACATTAGTAGACCAACAGATATTATTGCTGCCCTTTGGGACTGAGAGCAACTATATGTAAAGGACAGTTTAAGTCATAGGAGTGGATATGTCTGTCTTGGGAATTTTCAATAAAATGAAATGGGTTTAGAACATCAATACCTAAGATTGAAGAAGAGTAACTGTCAGAAAGAAGCCAAGACAGAAAAAAACTAGTGGCTTGCTCTGCCCTCTAGAGCCAAGAAAAGAAAGAGTTGCAAAGAGGGAATGGTGAGTGTCAGAGCCAATGCAAATCAAACTGAGATGACAGAGAGAGTCGACAAAACATATGTGTCAAGTTTGAAAAGGTGACTTGTTTCTCTTATCTCCAACTGAGGCATTGGGAAAGTCCCATCGTCCCCTTACAGCTGTCTATCTCAACTCAACAGTGGTGCTAACAACACTCCTACTTCCTAAGTCTGCTTTTTAGGATGAACAGGGAATGGATAGTAAAGCCTTGTCAATTCTAGGAATTGCTTATAAAAATTGCTTATAAAATGCCAGTTTTCGTCATCTTCATTCTTACCATTATAGCAGTAATGCCAAATGGTAATTCATTTGAAAGGACAATGCCAGAAACCACAACTGCAAAAAGTGTCACCATCCAAAATTATCTCGGTTTCAAAGATTAGAAACAGGGCAAGGGACTGTAAGAAAAGACAAAACATAAAAAAATATTTAAAGTTTAGGGTGGGAGAGGGGCATTCATTAATTAGATAGTAGATAGGAACTATTTTAGGTGAAGGGAAAGACAGCACACAATACAGGGAAGGTCAGCACAACTGGACTTAACCAAAGGCAAAGAAGTTTCCTGAATATACTGAATGCTTCGAAGGCCAGCGTAGCAGGGGCAGGGGTCTGGGAACCATGGTTTCAGGGGACATCTAAGTCAATTGGCATAATAAAATCTATTAAGAAAACATTCTGCATCCCATTTTGAAGAGTGGCATCTGGGGTCTTAAACGCTAGCAAGCAGCCATCTAAGATGCATCAATTGGTCTCAACCCACCTGGATCAAAGAAGAATGAAGAACACCAAGGACACAAGGCAATTATGAGCCCAAGAGACAGAAAGGGCCACATGAACCAGAGACTACATCATCCTGAGACCAGAAGAACTAGATGGTGCCCGGCTACAACCGATGCCTGCCCTGTCAGGGAACACAATAGAGAACCCCTGAGGGAACAGGAGAGCAGTGGGATGCAGACCCCAAATTCTCATAAGACCAGACTTAATGGTCTGACTGAGACTGGAAGGACTCTGGTGGTCATGGGCCCCAAACCTTCTGTTGGCCCAGGACAGCAACCATTCTCAAAGCCAACTCTTCAGACATGGATTGGACTGGACAATGTGTTGGAGAGGGATGCTGGTAAGAAGTGAGCTTATTGGATCAGGTGGACACTTGAGACTATGTTGGCATCTCCTGCCTGGAGGGGAGATGAGAGGGTGGAGGAGGTTAGAAGCTGTTGAAATGGACATGGAAAGAGAAAGTGGAGGGAGAGAGCGGACTGTCTCATTAGGGGGAAAGTAATTGGTGTATACAGGTTTTTGTGTGAGAGAGTGACTTGATTTGTAAACGTTCACTTAAAGCACAATAAAAATTATAAAAAATTTTAAAAAATAGTAAAGTTTTAAAAAGGGGAAACAGAAACACCAAAGTTGATGCAAGTTTCCTGGCATTCCTGGTAAATTGTAGTTATTTATTTATTCGTGGATTCATTTATGTATTTATTTGACGATCTCTCTGCGAAGCTGTGTAGAGTACAACTGGTACTTTTCTGATACCGAATAACCTCACAAATTGGAGAAATGCCACTTTCTTCTGATAACTGACAAGTCTCACTGATAGAGGTTAGTGATCCGAGAGCTTCATGCCAGGGGAGTTCCTTCCCAGAGATGATCAGCTTCTGACTTTGAGTGATCCACTGTGAGGTGAGATCCTCCATCCCTGGGATGCAATCTAAGCAGTATGAACCTGTGAGACACCATCGAAATGTAGAATCTGATTGCTACCATGTTACATGGAAGGTGCCTGTGAGATTAAAGGAAGTTAAGAAGAACGGAATGTGAGATTCTGGATTGCATCCCGGGCAGAAAAGGGAATTAGTAGGGAAACATATAGGGTCTCTGAGTCCCAAAGGGCAGCAATAATAATATCTGCTTGTCTACTAACATGTGGACAAGTTAGTAGTATTGGGTCAGTGTTAATTTCCTGGTTTTGAACACTGTACTATGGATATGTAATATTATAATTAGGGAAAGCTGGGTAAAGGGTACATAGAAATTCTCTGTACTTTTTTTTTATGCAACTTTCTTCTAAGTCTAAAATCATTTCAAAATCAGAAGTTTACCAAAATGTATCTGTAATGACTCAAGTACAAAATCTGGCACATCTGCAAACTGACTCTGCTCAAATTCAAAGAAATGTTTAAAGCCGCTCAGGGAAATAAAACACTAACTGAGAACTCTAAATCCTCAAAGCAAGTCCCAGAGTCAGAATTTATCATAGCTATTTCCTAATGGATTTTGGTTGTTTTGGTTCATGATAAACTTAGATGTTGGCGACTTCATGTCTATGACATCAGTGTAAGTGTTTGAAATATTTGGATGCTTCAGTGGATTTTGACTGCTTCTTTCAAGCTTTTCTGCATCTCTATATAACAAATTGCTTCACTTAGACCTGCTACTCAGGCGCTTACAGCAATAAGTAAAATAGCTTCTCCTCCTGCTAAACACACAGGAATCTTTTTTAAGATTGCTTTAAATTTATTGCCAATTACACCGATCAAATCTTATGTTATATTATCATTTTTTATTATCTATATCACTATTTTCTGCACTTAGTCGCCTTCTTTCTACCAATTTGCAAATGGCTCAGTTTGGCGTATAAACTGTCTCAATTCATGAAGAATTTATGTGCCCATACCCATGTCACCCCGACCCTCGTGCAACTCAGCACAACGCTTGGCAGAAACATGTTGTTGAAACAGTGCATGTTGTGCTACACATTGGGTTATCTCTTACTGTGGTGATATCTTTAACAATGAAACCTGATTATATCATCAGGAAACACTTGCTCTCCTTTACTCTATTATTTGTAAATACACTAAGTGTTATAGATGAGAGAGTTTGCCAAAATCAGCAAAGTCAGTAAAAAAAAAAAAAACCCTGGATATTTGGCTCTGAAAATCTTCTCTGGCCAGACCCTTAAGACTTTTTTGAGGACTTCAATGATAACCAGAGGAAAATCTGTTTTGAAGCCTGATGGGCTGGAAACCCAGGAGCCTCAGCAGCAGACAAGAATAGCAGGGACTCCCAGCAGCAGGGAGGCCCTTTCATCTCCTCTCTTCATGCAAATACATTTCTACGGTGCATAATGCCCTTCAACATCTCATTTAGATAACAGAAAAATGATTTCTACAGGAAAATAGCATTATTCAGGATGGCCGCCACTTAACAAGAACAGCTTCATTTAACCAGCGCTGACCCGTTCATCTAAAGGTGAACAGGACAATTTGCTCAAGTAAACCTCTGGTCAAGGACTGCTCCAATCAAAATACTAATGAAGTAAGAAAGGGAGTCATGGCACTGGGGACACCTTCCACATAGGCCACCAAGTGCTGACAGACATGGCATTGATATATCAGCACGTCTACACCAAAGATGAAAACCGCCTCGGGAGGATATCAACTGACCTGGAAACCAGGATGTGTGGTTTCTTTTACAAGGCTCTCTGCTGCCACATGCTTAGCGTTCTACTTAGCAGAAAGTGTCCATGCTGCATATTTACAGGGCACACGGGGTGGGCCAATCCACTCACCAAAAACGTGTAGTTTATTTTTCACTGAGCTTATAAGAGAGGATCACTCTCAGCAAGATCACATTTAACAACAAGGCATCCATCCACCTATATTCCTTTGTGTGCAGGCAAAGCACTTAAGGATGTTGGAAAAAAAAAAAGCATCAATGAAGAAAGTGTTACAAAGTGAAAGATGGAATTCTGTTTAAACCTGTATGGAGAAGCTATTAAAGACTATATAATTCATATTTGGATCCTTAAAAGTTTTGCTAGCTGTGTAAAGATAATCATCACTTCAGGGCACAATTACACAGTGTTTGCCAAAAATAATATCAACTAAACTAGACTTTCAGAGATGGAAAAAGAGGACTCTAACTTTTTGTATTCACGCCCAGACCTCCAGCCTTGCTTAGTTGAGAAGAGCTAAAGTGTACTCGGGGCACAGACAGTCCAAAAGGTTCCAGACAGCACTAGGACAGCAGGGGGTGACATTAGCACACGCTGGTGGAGGGGACCGTGGCCACCTGGGACAACCCTAGGCTTGTGGCTGATGAAAGGGAGTTCTTTCTTGACACAGAAATGAACAGAAAGAATGACTAGAAGAGGAAGAGGGCACAGATTATGTCCCCAAAGTTCAGGGGAGACTTCCCTTCTGTTCAGACACAAGGCAGAGCACTGATCAGTTTGCTTTTGCTCAGATTAAACTAAGATGAAGAAAAAAGATAAAACCATAGTTACCTAAGACAACAGCAGGTCACTTAGCAGTCTAAGGTCACACATGAACAGCATCTGAGTGGTCAGTAATATAAAATTTAGTGACAGAGAAGGGTACTGGGACAGGGGTGCCATCTCATACATCTGTTCCAACTCCCTCTCTGGCCAGAACTATAGTTTTTTTTTTTTTTTTTTAATTCATCTGGGTCTTTAGGTGTCTTCTACTTTAATGTCAATGTCTCTCTTAATCCCTATCATTTAAACTTACATTTAATAGAATGGGACATGAGGTGACCCTTAGTGTTTGAGAAAGATCCCATCCATGATTCCTATCTCTTGCACCCCACATCCAGTCCATCAGAAAATCCTGTTCATTCTATCTTCAAAAGAGATCCAAAATCCAGTCACCACACATCAGTTGCACTGCTACAACCTGGTCTGATCTGATCCACCACCATCTTTTCTCAGCTGAACTACTGCAAAAGCATCCTACTTTTTCTCCCTGGATGTGATTGTTAAGGTTGTGTGTGAACTTAGCTGGACCATGATTCTCAGTGGCCTGGCAGTTATGATGTAGTTTGGCAGTGGTTATAATGATGTAATCAGCTCCATGATGGGACCTGATATAATGTGATCACTTCCATGAAGAGATCTGCTGTGAGTAGCCAACAAGTTGAAAGAGAGTTAACTTGGGGGTGTGGCCTGTATCCAATATAGGTGGACTTTCTGGCAAGGCTCTCGGGCTTTTGCTCACTCTAGATCCTGCAGCTGCTCCTGTTCATCTGACCTCTGGTGCTTGGGATGTGTGCTAGCAGCTTACCTGCCAATCTTAGGTTCACCAGCCCCTGCAGCTACATGAGTCAGAAGAAGCCTCCAGCCTGATCCATGGACTTGGGACTTTCCAGCCTCTACAACCATGTGAGCCGTTTCCTTGATATATATATAGACACCCACTGCCGTCGAGTCGATTCCGACTCATAGAGACCCTCTAGGACAGAGTAGAACTGCCCCATAGAGTTTCCAAGGAGCGCCTGGTAGATTTGAACTGCTGATCTTTTGGTTAGCAGCTGTAGCACTTAACCACTACACCACCAGAGTTTCCATAGTTTCCATAGATAGATAGATATAAATATATATATAATCTATTTTGAAGCTAGAACAAACAGGACTTTCTGTTGAACTAGTGGGACACAAGAGACAGGAATCATGGATGGGATCTTCCTCAAACACTAGGGTGCTCACCTCATGTCCCATTCTATTAAATATAAATTTAGCTGATGGGGCTAAGAGAGGCATTGACATTAAAACAGATGCTTCACTGGGTTTGCTTCTGTAGAGAACCCAGCCTAAGACACTGGATCCTCCTTTGCCCCCTTCAGTCTAATCTCCATATAGCAGCCAGAATGATCCCATTAAAATGAATGTCAGATCATGTCACCCCACTGCTCAAAAATTTCCAATGGCTTCTCATCTTACTCAGAGTGAAAGCCAAGGTAAGACCCTATATAACCTGATTCTGTTATCTCTCTGACCTCCTCTCTTATTATTTTCCCTCTTGTTCCATCCAGCCCAGCCATTGGGTCCTTCTTGCTATTTCTTGAACTTTCTAGGCATGGTCCCACCTACCTTTACACATATGCTATTTCCTCTGCCTACAAGCCCTTCCCCAACATATTGGCATGTCTGTCTTTCTCACCTCTTTCAGATCTTTAGTAAAGTGCACACCTACAAACTCTGCTTCTTCCCATTCCCTGCTTTATTTTCTTCATAGCACTTATCACCATCTAAAAGGCTATATGTTTCACTATTTACCTTGTTTAATATCTGTTTCTCTCAACCAAAATGTGAGGACCAAGAAGGCAGGGATTTTTTTGTTTCTTTTATTAAGTGCTGTATCCCCAAAGCCTAGTACTCAGTTGGTGCCCAACTAATCACTGATTCATTCACTGGGAAGATAAAAGAATATTTAATGAATGATACAGATGCTATGGAAACATAAAGGAGCTGATAGATGCTGAAACATACTGGTCATGCCAGGACAGGCTATTTCTTAATCTACTGGCTAAGCATGGCCAGGAGTCATCTAGTAGTATTTCTCATCCTACAGGCTTTCCATTAGAGGGTTGTGAGATCATTTCAGTAGGCAATGACCATCAATTCAAATAATATTTAAAAAGACATATTTTTCTTTAAAAAGAAAAAATTAGAATAAATTGTACACATAAATATTTTTTTATGAAATGTCTGTTTCTGATATATGCACACACAGGCTGAATTCTAATGTAACATGTACTGCAGTTCTCAGTCAAAATTTTGAAAAGCCTGTTATAGAAAATAGCCTCTGGAGTGGTTAAAATAATTCCATTTTAACAGTTCTACAGAAAAAAAGGTGCTCCATAGACTTCTTGGTCCATTGTTTGTATGTTGGTGTGCATAATAGTGTCCAACATTTCTCTGAGGTTCTGTTCAAATATCTTCATTCCTTTTTCTTTCTGTCCTTCAGATTCCATAATCTCTATCTCTCTAGCTTCAAAGTTTGCTGATTCTTTATTCTGTCAACTCCAATCTACTTTTGAGACCATCTAGTGGATTTTTTATTTTAGTTTTTGTAATTTTCAATGCCAGAATTTCCATTCGGTTCTTTTTCATAATTTCTATCGCTTTAGTGCTTTTTCTCTATTTGATGAATCTTACCTTCCTTTAATTCTTTAAATATGGTTTCCTTAGTTCTTTGAATATATTTACTGTACCTGTTTTGATGTATGTCCACTAAGTCCGACATCTGGGCCACCTCAAAAGGCAGGTTCTAGTGCCTATTTTTTTCCCTGTGTAAGGGCCACAATTTCTTTTTTTATTAACTTTTATTGAGCTTCAAGTGAACGTTTACAAATCAAGTCGGTCTGTCACATATAAGTTAATATACATCTTACTCCTTACTCCCACTTGCTCTCCCCCTAATGACTCAGCCCTTCCAGTCTCTCCTTTCATGAAAACTTCGGCAGCCTCCAACTCTCTCTATCCTCCCATCCCTCCTCCAGACAGGAGATGCCAACACAGTCTCAAGTGTCCACCTGATATTATTAGCTCACTCTTCATCAGCATCTCTCTCCCACCCACTGTCCAGTCCCTTTCATGTCTTATGAATTGTCCTCGGGGATGGTTCCCGTCCTGTGCCAATAGAAGGTTTGGGGACCATGATCGCCAGGATTCCTCTAGTCACAACCAGACCATTAAGTATGGTCTTTTTATGAGAATTTGGGGTCTGCATCCCACTTATCTCCTGCTCCCTCAGGGGTTCTCTGTTGTGCTCCCTGTCAGGGCAGTCATCGATTCTGGCCAGGGACCAACTAGTTCTTCTGTTCTCAGGATAATGTAGGTCTCTGGTTCACGTGGCCCTCTCTGTCTCTTGGGCTCTTAGTTGTTGTGTGACCTTGGTGTTCTTCATTCTCCTTTGCTCCAGGTGGGTTGAGACCAATTGATGCATCTTAGATGGCCGCTTGTTAGCTTTTAAGACCCCAGACGCCACTCTTCAAAGTGGGATGTAGAGTGTTTTCATAATATAATTATTTTGCCAATTGACTTAGAAGTCCCCTTAAACCATGGTTCCTGAACCCCCGCCCTTGCTCCGCTGACCTTTGAAGTATTCAGTTTATCCCGGAAGCTTCTTTGCTTTTGGTCCAGTCCAGCCCAGTTGAGCTGACCTTCCATGTATTGAGTGTTGTCCTTCCCTTCACCTAAAGCAGTTCCTTTCAGCTAATTAATCAGTAAAAAAAAAGCCCTCTCCCTCCCTCCCTCCCTCCCTCCCCTCCTTGTAACCACAAAAGTATGTGTTCTTCTCGGTTTATAATATTTCTCAAGATCTTATAATAGTGGTCTTATACAATATTTGTCCTTCTGCATCTGACTGATTTCGCTCAGCATAATGCCTTCCAGGTTCCTCCATGTTAAGAAATGTTTGACAGATTTGTCGCTGTTCTTTATCGATGCGTAGTATTCCATTGTGTGAATATACCACAATTTATTTACCCATTCATCCGTTGATGGACACCTTGGTTGCTTCCAGCTTTTTGCTATTGTAAACAGAGCTGCAATAAACATGGGTGTGCATATATCTGTTTGTGTGAAGGCTCTTGTTTCTCTAGGGCATATTCTGAGGAGTGGGATTTCTGGGTTGTATGGTAGTTCTATTTCTAACTGTTTAAGATAATGCCAGATAGATTTCCAAAGTGGTTGTACCATTTTACATTCCCACCAGCAGTGTATAAGAGTTCCAATCTCTCCACAGCCTCTCCAACATTTACTATTTTGTGTTTTCTGGATTAATGCCAGCCTTGTTGGAGTGATATGGAATCTCATCATAGTTTTAATCTGCATTTCTCTAATGGCTAATGATCGACAGCATTTTCTCATGTGTCCGTTAGCTGCCTGAATATCTTCTTTAGTGAAGTGTGTGTTCATATCCTTTGCCCACTTCTTGATTGGGTTGTTTGTCTTTTTGTGGTTGAGTTTTGACAGAATCATATAGATTTTAGAGATCAGGCACTGGTCAGAGATGTCATAGCTGAAAATTCTTTCCCAGTCTGTAGGTGGTCTTTTGGTGAAGTCTTTAGATGAGCATGGGTGTTTGACTTTTAGGAGCTCCCAGTTATTGGGTTTCTCTTCATCATTTTTGGTAATGTTTTGTATTCTGTTTATGCCTTGTATTAGGGCTCCTAGGGTTGTCCCTACTTTTTCTTCCATGATCTTTATCGTTTTAGTCTTTATGTTTAGGTCTTCGATCCACTTGGAGTTAGTTTTTGTGCATGGTGTGAGGTATGGGTCCTGCTTCATTTTTTTGCAAATGCATATCCAGTTATGCCAGCACCATTTGTTAAAAAGACTATCTTTTCCCCAATTAACTGACACTGGGCCTTTGTCAAATATCAGCTGCTCATATGTGGATGGATTTATATCTGGGTTCTCAATTCTGTTCCATTGGTCTATGTGCCTGTTGTTGTACCAGTACCAGGCTGTTTTGACTACTGTGGCTGTATAATAGCTTCTGAAATCAGATAGAGTGAGGCCTCCCACTTTCTTCTTCTTTTTCAGTAATGCTTTGCTTATCCGAGGCTTCTTTCCCTTCCATATGAAGTTGGTGATTTGTTTCTCTATCACATTAAAAAATGACATTGGAATTTGGATCGGAAGTACATTGTATGTATAGATGGCTTTTGGTAGAATAGAGATTTTTACTATGTTAAGTCTTCCTATCCATGAGCAAGGTATGTTTTTCCACTTAAGTAAGTCCTTTTGAATTTCTTGTAGTAGAGCTTTGTAGTTTTCTTTGTATAGGTCTTTTACATCCTTGGTAAGATTTATTCCTAAGTATTTTATCTTCTTGGGGGCTACTGTGAATGGTATTGATTTGGTTATTTCCTCTTCGATGTTCTCTTTGTTGATGTAGAGGAATCCAAGTGATTTTTGTATGTTTATTTTATAACCTGAGACTCTGCCAAACTCTTCTATTAGTTTCAGTAGTTTTCTGGAGGATTCCTTAGGGTTTTCTGTGTATAAGATCATGTCATCTGCAAATAGAGATAATTTTACTTCCTCCTTGCCAATCCAGATGACCTTTATTTCTTTGTCTACCCTAATTGCCCTGGCTAGGACTTCTAGCACGATGTTGAATAAGAGCGGTGATAAAGGGCATCCTTGTCTGGTTCCCGTTCTCAAGAGAAATGCTTTCAGGTTCTCTCCATTTAGAGTGATGTTGGCTGTTGGCTTTGCACAGATGCCCTTTATTATGTTGAGGAATTTTCCTTCAAATCCTATGTTGGTGAGAGTTTTTATCATAAATGGGTGTTGGACTTTGTCAAATGCCTTTTCTGCATCAATTGATAAGATCATGTGGTTTTTGTCTTTTGTTTTATTTATGTGGTGGATTACATTAATGGTTTTTCTGATATTAAACCAGCCTTGCATACCTGGTATAAATCCCACTTGATCAGGGTGAATTATTTTTTTGATATGTTGTTGGATTCTATTGGCTAGAATTTTGTTGAGGATTTTTGCATCTATGTTCATGAGGGATATAGGTCTGTAATTTTCTTTTTTTGTAATGTCTTTACCTGGTTTTGGTATCAGGGAAATGGTGGCTTCATAGAATGAGTTCGGTAGTATTCCGTCATTTTCTATGCTTTGAAATACCTTCAGTAGTAGTGGTGTTAAGTCTTCTCTGAAGGTTTGGTAGAACTCTGCTGTGAAGCCGTCTGGGCCAGGACTTTTTTTTGTTGGAAGTTTTTTGATTACCGTTTCAATCTCTTTTTTTGTTATGGGTCTATTTAGTTGTTCTACTTCTGAATGTGTTAGTTTAGGTAGGTAGTATTTTTCCAAGAATTTATCCATTTCCTCTAGGTTTTCAAATTTGTTAGAGTACAATTTTTCGTAGTAATCTGAAATGATTATTTTAATTTCATTTGGCTCTGTTGTGATGTGGTCCTTCTCGTTTCTTATTCGGGTTATTTGTTTCCTTTCCTGTTTTTCTTTAGTCAGTCTAGCCAATGGTTTATCAATTTTGTTAATTTTTTAAAAGAACCAGCTTTTGGCTTTGTTAAGTCTTTCAATTGGTTTTCTGTTCTCTCATTCATTTAGTTCAGCTCTAATTTTTATTATTTGTTTTCTTCTGGTGCCTGATGGGTTCTTTTGTTGCTCACTTTCTATTTGTTCAAGTTGTTGGGACAGTTCTCTGATTTTGGCTCTTTCTTCTTTTTGTATGTGTGCATTTATCGATATAAATTGGCCTCTGAGCACTGCTTTTGCTGTGTCCCAGAGGTTTTGATAGGAAGTATTTTCATTCTCGTTGCATTCTATGAATTTCCTTATTCCCTCCTCGATGTCTTCTATAACCCAGTCTTTTTTCAGGAGGGTATTGTTCATTTTCCAAGTATTTGATTTCTTTTCCCTAGTTTTTCTGTTATTGATTTCTAGTTTCATTGCCTTGTGGTCTGAGAAGATGCTTTGTAATATTTCGATGTTTTGGATTCTGCAAAGGTTTGTTTTATGACGTAATATGTGGTCTATTCTAGAGAATGTTCCATGTGCACTAGAAAAAAAAGTATATTTTGCAGCAGTTGGGTGGAGAGTTCTGTATAAGTCAATGAGGTCAAGTTGGTTGATTGTTGTAATGAGGTCTTCCGTGTCTCTATTGAGCTTCTTACTGGATGTCCTGTCCTCCGAAAGTGGTGTGTTGAAGTCTCCTACTATAATTGTGGAGGTGTCTATCTGACTTTTCAGTTGTTAAAATTTGATTTATGTATCTTGCAGCCCTGTCATTGGGTGCATAAATATTTAATATGGTTATGTCTTCCTGATCAATTGTCCCTTTTATTATTATGTAGTGTCCTTCTTTATCCTTTGTGGTGGATTTAAGTCTGAAGTCTATTTTGTCAGAAATTAATATTGCTACTCCTCTTCTTTTTTGCTTATTGTTTGCTTGATATATTTTTTTCCATCCTTTGAGTTTTAGTTTGTTTGTGTCTCTAAGTCTAAGGTGTGTCTCTTGTAGGCAGCATAGAGACAGATCGTGTTTCTTTAACCAGTCCGAGACTTTCTGTCTCTTTATTGGTGCATTTAGTCCATTTACATTCAGCGTAATTATAGATAAATAAGTGTTTAGTGTTGTCATTTTGATGCCTTTTCATGTGTGTTGTTGACAATTTCATTTTTCCACATACTTTTTTGTGCTGAGACATTTTTCTTAGTAAATTGTGAGATCCTCATTTTCATAGTGTTTGACGTTATGTTTGTTGAGTCATTACGTTTTTCTTGGCTTTTATCTTGTGTTATGGAGTTGTTATACCTCTTTGTGGTTACCTTATTATTTACCCCTATTTTTCTAAGTAAAAACCTAACTTGTATTGTTCTATATCGCCTTGTATCACTCTCCATATGGCAGTTCTATGCCTCCTGTGTTTAGTCCCTCTTTTTGATTACTGTGATCTTTTACATATTGACTTCAGTGATTCCCTGTTATAAGCATTTTTTTTTAATTTATCTTAATTTGTTTTTGTGATTTCCCTATTTGAGTTGATATCAGGATGTTCTGTTTTGTGACCTTGTGTTGTGCTGGTATCTGATGTTATTGGTTTTCTGACCAAACAATATCCTTTAGTATTTCTTGTAGCTTTGGTTTAGTTTTTGCAAATTCTCTAAACTTGTGTTTGTCTGTAAATATCTTAATTTCACCTTCATATTTCAGCGAGAGTTTTGCTGGATATATGATCCTTGGCTGGCAGTTTTTCTCCTTCAGTGTTCTGTATATGTCGTCCCATTCCCTTCTTGCCTGCATGGTTTCTGCTGAGTAGTCTGAACTTATTGATTCTCCCTTGAAGGAAACCTTTCTTTTCTCCCTGGCTGCTTTTAAAATTTTCTCTTTATCTTTGGTTTTGGCAAGTTTGATGATACTATGTCTTGGTGTTTTTCTTTTTGGATCAATCTTAAATGGGGTTCGATGAGCATCTTGGATAGATATCCTTTCGTCTTTCATGATGTCAGGGAAGTTTTCTGTCAGGAGATCTTCACTTATTTTCTCTGTGTTTTCTGTCCTTCTTCCCTGTTCTGGGACTCCAATCACACGCAAGTTATCCTTCTTGATAGAGTCCCACATGATTCTTAGGGTTTCTTCATTTTTTTAATTCTTTTATCTGATTTTTTTTCAACTTTGTTGGTGTTAATTCCCTGGTCCTCCAGATGTCCCAGTCTACATTCTAATTGCTCGAGTCTGCTCCTCTGACTTCCTATTGCGTTGTCTAATTCTGTAATTTTATTGTTAATCTTTTGGATTTCTACATGCTGTCTCTCTATGGATTCTTGCAACTTATTAATTTTTCCACTATGTTCTTGAATAATCTTTTTGAGTTCTTCAACTGTTTTATCAGTGTGTTCCTTGGCTTTTTCTGCAGTTTGCCTTATTTCGTTTCTGATGTCTTGAAGCATTCTGTAAATTAGTTTTTTTATATTCTGTATCTGATAATTCCAGAATTGTATCTTCATTTGGGAAAGATTTTGATTCTTTTGTTTGGGGGGTTGTAGAAGCTGTCATGGTCTGCTTCTTTATGTGGTTTGATATGGACTGCTGTCTCCAAGCCATCACTGGGAAACTAGTTTTTCCAGAAAATCCGCTAAAAAAAAATGCAGTCAGATCCATATCAGAACTGCCTTTGGATTATAACCGCCACCTTTTTCCCTGCAAGGATGAAAGTCTGAGATTTGGATCATATATGCTTGGCTGTAGCTGATTCTGTGTTTTTAGTCCAGTTAGGGGTGGATTTTTGGTCCCTGGGTTTTTTGTGGTTCCTTCTCTCAGGCCGGAAGAGTGGGTTAGTAAAAGACCAAAAGAAAAGGAAAAAGGGGGGGGGGGAGGGGAAGCAAAGCCGCCGCGGAGCCGTAGCCGTTCTCCCTCTGGCTCAGGAAATTCCAATGTTAATGAAGCCGCCTGGGGAGGGTGGGGGAGGGATCAGAGAGATAGGAGAGTAGCACCTCAGAATATAGCCAGAGTTGCTTGTCTTGCTTGGAATGACTATTTTCTCTGAGATTCCTGAGGGGCGTGTCGCCTATGTGTGCTGGCTCTGTGGAGATTGCCCCCGGGGATCTGGCCCACTGAAGCCGCAGTCAGATCCTCCACTGCCAGTCCCATGCCCAGCGTCAAAGGTTCCCCTGCTGGGACAGTGCACTCCCGACTCCAAAATCAGTCACTGCCTCCCAGGGACTTCTCGTCCCGCCAGCCGCGTCACCACGCCGCCCCCGCGAAACGGCTGGGCCCCCTCCCGGGGTTAGTTCAGAGGAGTGGAGCAGCTCTCCGTGCTTGCGCCGTGACAGCGCCCAGTGAAATGCCCGGCGGCAAGATTCCCCAGCTGGGACGCTGCCCTCCCGGCTCCAAAATGAGTCGCTGCCTCCCCAGGGCTTCTCGTCCCGCCTGCCGCGTCGTCGCACCACTCCCACGGACTGGCTGGGCCCCCTTCTGGGGTTAGTTCAGGGGAGTGGAGCAGCTCTCCGTGCTAGTGCCGTGAGAGCGCCCAGTCAAAAATCCGGTGGCAAGATTCCCCGGCTGGGACGCTGCTCTCCCAGCTCCAAGACCAGTCACTGCCTCCCAGGGACTTCTCCCACCAGCTGTGTCGCCACACCGCCGGCTCGGAGCAGCTGGGCCCCCTCCCGGGGTGAGTTCAGGGGGGTAGGGCTGCGCCCCTTGTTTGCACCATCAGCTCCCCTAAGCCCTGCCCTAAATCGGGGGCCAAAGCTTACCTGACTGGGACGCTTGCTCCAGGCTCCAAAAACAATTGCTGCTTCCCCGTATTTGTTCATTTTCCGTGTCTAAATCTGTGTTTGTTGTTCAGGGTTCGTAGATTGTTATGTATGTGATCAATTCACTTGTTTTTCTGAGTCTTTGTTGCAAGAGGGATCCGAGGTAGCGTCTACCTAGTTCGCCATCTTGGCCCCACTTTTGGGCCACAATTTCTTGTTTCTTTGTCTCAATTTTTCCTTCAAAACTGGACATTTTAGATACATTTTAGGTAATATATTTTAACAGCTCTAAATGCTGTTCCCCTTCTGGAACTTGATTATCTTGTTTATTTGGTTGTTTATTTATTCCGTCAGTTACTTTGCTGGATTAAATCTGTGAAATATATTTCACTCACAGTGTGTAGCCTCTGATGTCCCTTCTCAGACATTTTGGCTTCATAGGGTTAACCCCTGGGTCCATATAAACTACTTATTGGTCAAAAGTTGCGCTAAATCCCCTTAGCCGTTTAGATTTTCACCTTTTACCATTATATATGTTTGAGGCTTGGAGACTGCTTTTACAGCTCAGGGAGTTCATGATTTTTCCCTGCATTTAGCCAAGGACTAAACTCATAGCGACTCTATAGGACAGAGTAGAACTTCCCTATAGAGTTTCCAAGGAGCGCCTGGCAGATTTGAACTGCCGACCCCTTGGTTAGCATCCGTAGCACTTAACCACTATGCCACCAGGGTTTCCAGAGCCAAGGACTAGTAACTTAAAAAAGTTTCTCTTTCATGAGAGTACAGTCTAGGGCATATGCCTACTCTTTCAGATTTCACAAGTAAGTGCAATTTTATTTGTAAACCTGGATTCTAGGAGTCACTCCGGGGTCAGAGTAGCTTTTTTGTTGAGCCAATGTTTGGTCAGAGGTTGTGCTTAAGCCCCTGATCCAGTAAGGCTCCAGGTCTTTCACTGATAAATCTTTGTGTTGCTTGGGGAATGCTTTCAAGTCTGCCCTAAGTTCCAGAGTGACACCTCACCCTAAAAGCAGGCACAGAGAAAGCTAGTAATTCCTGGTTGTTATGGATTGAATTGCGTCCCCCCAAAATGTGTATCAATTTGGCTAGGCCATTATTCCCAGTATTGTGTGATTGTCCAGCATTTTGTCATCTGATGTGATTTTCCTACGCGTTGTAAATCTTTCCTCTATGGCGTTAATGAGGTGAGAGTAGAGGCAACTATGTTAATGAGGCAGGATTTAATCTACAACATTAGGTTGTATCTTGAGTCAATCTCTTTTGAAATACAAAAAAGAGAAGCAAGCAGAGAGACTGGGACCTCATACCATCAAGAAATAAGAGCCAGAATAGACCCAGGGTCCCTGTGCTGAAAACCTCCTCGAATGGGGAAGATTGATGACAAGAACCTTCCCCCAGAGCAAACAGAAAAAGAAAGCCTTCCCTTGGAGGTGGCACTCTGAATTTGGACTTTTAGCCTCCTAGACTATGAGAGAATGTTTCTCTTTGTTAAAGCCATCCACTTGTGATATTTCTGTTATACAGCACTAGATAACTAAGACACTGGTCTTCTCAGCTTGACCCTTCCCCCTCCCCCCCCCACCTGGTGGAAGCTCCTTTCAAGTGGGAGTAAGGCAGTCAAGCCCCATACTCTTGGTCTGTCACACCTGGGCAGAATTCCTCACCTTGCAAATGGGGGCTATGAGGTAGGGAGCCCCAGTCCTTTCAGCCATACCCACCTGGAATAGCACTTCCACAACACAAGGCTAAGGAAGTTGAGAGATGCAGATAGCCTGCCCTTCCTGGGGTGAAACTGTAGCCGTAGGCCAGGAGCTGGGAGTGAGGGAGAAAGCTGTAGCTCAAATACCGTATACTCTCACTGTTCTTATCAAGATTTAATAAATTTTCTTGAATAATGGTTTTTCCTTTGCTGTATGTCCTTTGGACAATTTCTAGAGGCTTTAAATATTTATTTTTTGTTTTATTTTGTTTTAAATACTATTTTATTGTGTTTTTGGTAGAAACTTACAAATAAAATTAGATTTTCATTTAGCTATTACCATACTACACAAATTATTCAGTGACATTGGCTACATTTTTCACAATGTGTTATAGTTATGGTCTTTTTAAAAATAATTTTCACTAGTTAAATGGTTGTTTCACTGGGGAGAGGGTCTACCTATTTCCTTCCAGGGCTATTCTGAAAATCCTGCTCCCACAGTCTTTTGTGTAATCCATGCCAGTGTTTTACTCTGTGGAAGTGGCTTTCTGTGTGGAATTCAAAAGGAAGAATGCTAATGTACATGGGGCTATCCTGCTGCCCTTCAGCAAGCACACATCCAATGGGGTCCTCCCAACCTAAAATCTCTCAGACTTGGCTCAATGAGGAGCTAGAGGAAAATGGGGAGGAACGTGAATGCAGAGCTCTTGCTCAAGAGTGGTGGGGACTTCTCTGTGCTACACTAAATCCCAATGGACTATCTGTTTCCTTCCATCAGAATGTGAGGACCAAGAGGGCAGAGATCTTGTTTATTTTGTCCAGTGCTGTATCCCCAGAGACTATAATAGTGCCTGGTACATGGCAGGGCACCCACTGACTGGGTGCAGTTCATGGCCACCACCTGTAACTAACTATGGTTTGAGACAAGACAGTGATAAGGCCAGGCTTCTTCAAGAGTGTTTAACTTAGACTTTCTGAGCATAGATATTCAGTCTACCCTCTGATCCTATCATTTATCACAGCCCTTTTTTTTTCAGCTCCACCCCAAGATGGCTCCCACCCAACTCTATGGGAAAGTTGGGCAGAGACCAGAGATACAGCCATATTTCTCACCAAAATTGGCCAAGCTGCCCCTCGAGAAAGGTGCTTTCTCCCTTGATAATGTCAGTCTTACCTCAGTACCTCATGTGTGAGAAGCCACCACCCCATAAGTTAAGGATCATTTTCTAGATGAGGAGATGAGACACAGTAATTTTAACGTCACTTGACCAGCAAGTGGCAGAACTGAGATCAGAATCCAGGTACACCTGACCCAAAGCTCATGTTCCTTCTATTATATAAGCTATATCTTCAAGTAAGAAAAGCATATTTAAAGTGTCTTAAATGGTCCTTATAGCTGGAAAGAGCCTTATGAATAATCCAGTAAAAGCATTTCCCATTAGAATTTATAAAATCGTAATTTAAACTTAATTAAGGCTTGGTTGTGTTGACTAAAAAAAAAAATCATATGATCCATGATGAGCACAGCAATGCTTGTAACATGCTCGACTCAGCAGGAGCATTTTCTGGCCCCTTTGTTAGCCCAAAGTCCTCCTCTCATCACATGGTCCTTTATATATCTCATGAATTTAATTTTTTTAATTTTAATCGTGTATTATCTCCCTGTGACTGATGCCCAAAGTACGTGTCTGAAGCAGTCAACGTTCATTACTGTAATTTATTATCATCACTAGAAAAGTTGGAAAATGTTATTTTTAATTCAGATAATAAAGGTCTAAATATCAGATTCACCTTTTCTCAAAGCTCTGCTGAAGCAAAAGACACGCTCATATTGACCTGGCGTTTTCTCAGGGATTTTTTTTTTTTTTTTTAATCATTTCAACGCCTATGAAATACGATTTTCTAAAAACAAGCCCCTCTGAAGCTTCTGGGGGGGGTGAGCTCTGACTGAGCATGAGCGGCTCTCCAGTGACTGTACCAGTTCTCATTTTCCTGGAGCCTGCCCTTTAGCTCCATCTAAAGGCCTGCCAGCCTCTTGGCACACACATGGCTAGAGCACAAGTGCATGCAGGTCTGGTGCTTTGGCAAGAAGCAAAGGCTGCCAATTGTACTGGGCTGTACTTAATTAAGTAGCAGTTTTATGAGGTGGAGGGCAATACACCAGGGGCCAGCTCAAGACCACGGGATTTATTGAGCTCTAACTGCAAACTGACAGTCCCCAGCATGCACACAACAGAGCCTATATTACAAGAAAGTTTCTGTTGTGCGAGAATTCTTCTGAATTCTTCTTCAGGGTCACTGCTCCATGAAGCACCAACACTTCTAACAGGAGCTCTGGGTGGATGCCAGCAGAAGGCATGCAGAAGGAACAATGTGGAGCAACGACCAAACAGTATTTTTGGGGCTTGTCTAAGCAGAGGGAGTAGCATTTTGAAAAATGCAGCCACCATCATCAGGAATACCAAAAGCAATGGTGTTCAACTATTTTCTAGGGACAAGACAGGCCAGACAGTGGTGTGATAATTAAATTCCATTTCAAAGACAAGAGGACCAACATCAGCCACCTGCATCTCAATGTCTCATTGCAACCTCACTCCTCCATCAGCCAGATAAAGAGCAGGAAACAGAAATGAATGATGCAGTCAACTGAAGGAGGGCAGCTATCCAAGCTCACCTGTGTCTAGTTGGGGAAACATTTTTAAAATTGGAGTTTAAGACACACAAAATGCTCTGCTGAAAATCCAAAGAGATGCTTGTAGACTTAGGGGAAAAAAGGAGATAAAGGCATTCTGCTCCCTTCAACGATGTCTTTGCTCAGCCCTGCCCATTCCTTTCTGAGAACAAGGGTGACCATTCTGAGAATGACCCTGAGCAGCAACCTGACAATGCCCATTCCTCCCACTCCCAGCTGACTTGCAGCATCCCATGGGAAGGATGGCACCAAGCAGGGACAGGACTTCAGCATTTGGGTCTCAGAGCCTTCATTTGATGCTCAGGTTGAGGAGAAGAAGAAGCACGTGCAGTTTCTACTTCAGCACATTATAGGAGCTGGGTAGAACTTGACAATACATCAAAAGGCATACTTTCCTCCTTTTTAAGTCCCTTGGTGTGTTCTATACACACAAAATGTCAGGAGTTAAGATGTGTTAAGAAGAGATCATAAATAGGAGCAGAAACCAAACCACTGCCTTAGCCTCATCCTCAGCCAGCCCCACCCCCCACAACAGAGAATTCAATTCAAGACAACAAATATTTGCTAAGCATGCTTCACCCACGCCCAGGCTCTGAGTGTGGTTTTTCCTTCTCCATGGCTTGTGGTATTGTGAGGTCATGTGAGGTCAGAGACGAAGAGAGGCCATCTCCACCCTTGGCCTTCCCCGACCCTTTCCTCCTTATTCTCTAGATAAGTGCTTGTCTTAAATTTCCAGGGCTGCTGTACAAAGTACCACAAGCCGGGTGGCTCTAAAGATAGAAATATATTTTCTCACAGCTCTGGAGGCTGCGAATCCAAATTCAGGGCATCAGCGGGGCTATGCTCTCTCTGTCAGCTCTAGGTGAAGATCCTTCATTGTCTCTCAGCTTTGGGTAATCCCAGGTGTTTCTGGACATTTTTTGGCTTGTAGACTGATCCTTACATGGTGTCTTTCCCTCTGTATGTGTGAGACACTGTTTCTATGTCTGCTTTACCGTTTTATAAGACACAACTTAGAAGGTATTAGGATTAGGGTTTTGATTCACCGTGCTCTGGTATTATCTCGTTAATTTAACTGATAACAAAAGAAAAATACTACAGGTAGTACCCAACTCACGGCATATTCAAGTTACAATGAACCTCACGTACAACCATCTGCTTTTTGTCTTTTTTTTCTTGTACATCTAATTTTTAGTAATACGTACTACATACTATGTTAAAATATATCTGTAAGTTTATGTGTAATGTTTCCAACCTCAAAAGACAAATAAAGATTAGAGTTATAAAGATACTGATAATAAAAGGCAATAATAATGAAAACTCAAAAAACAAGGTATTAGACTTACATCAGAACTGACCTACAATGGAGTCATCAGAATACAACCCCGTCATAAGTCTGGGACTACCTGTATTTTCAAACAAGGACACATTCACAGAGAAAGGGTTTAGACTTCAACGTATTTTTGAGGGGATACAACTCAATCCACAATAGTGCTCCACCTGTACCAGTGCTCCACGTATACCAATGTTTCACCTATATTAGTACTCACCTTACTAGTGCTCCACCTGATCAGTGCTCTACCTGTACTAGTGCTCCACCTGGCCAGTGCTTCTCCCGTATCAGGAAAGGTCATGAGCTCTGAAGCTCCACCTGTATCAATGCGCCACCTGTACAGTGCTCCACCTGTACCGGTATTCCACCTGTACAATGCTCCACCTATACCAGTATTCCACCTGTAGAGTGCTCCACCTGTACCAGTACTGCACCTGTACCAGTGCTCCACCTGTACCAGTGCTCCACCTGTACCAGTGCTCCACATGTAGTAGAGTCCACCTGTTGTAGTGCTCCACCTGTACCAGTGCTCCACCTGCACCACTCCTCCACGTGTATCAGGGCTCCACCTGTACCAGTGCTCCACCTATATCCTGTACTAGTGCTCCACCTGTATCCATGCTTCACCTGTACCAGTGTTCCACTTGTCCACCACTCCACCTGTACTAGTGTCCACCTGTACTAGTGTCCACATGTAGCAGAGCTCCACCTGTACTTTTATCCACCTGTATCAGTGCGCCACATGTGCTAGTGCTCCACCTGTCCACTGCTCCACCTGTACTAGTGCTTCACCTGTACTAGTGTCTACCTGTACCGCTGCTCCAACTGTACTAATGCTCCACCTGTACCACTGTTCCAACTGTACGAGTGCTCGACCTGTACCAGTGCTCGACCTGTACCAGTGCTCCACCTGTACCAGTGCTCCACCTAGCCACTGTTCTACCTATACTAGCATCCCCCTGTATTAGTGCTCCACCTGTACTAGTGCTCCACCTGTATCAGTGCTTCACCTGTACTAGTATCCACCTGTATCAGCGCTTCATTAGCTTTCTGGAAGAATCATCTTTTTAACATCTCAACAACTCCCAGAGAAATCAGAGACTAATAAGTATTTGGAAAGGAAGGAGTTGGGGCAGCTTGTTGGTCTTGTACATTTACTTGGTGTTAGCCCATAAATGAGTCAGAAAGTCCTCCAGGATTGGGGAGCTCAAGCTCTTGAGATTTTTTTTAATATATTTTTAAATATTTTATTCTGTTCTGGTGAAAATTTACACAGAAAATTAGGTTCTCATCTAACAATTTCTATTTTATATACATTGTTCAGTGACATTGGATATATTTTTCGTAATATATCAGCTTTCCCATTATTTCCATTCTGGTTGTTCTGCTTCCCTTAACCTAGCTTCCCTGTTGCCCCTTACCTTCTCATCTTTGGTCTAGGGAAAATGTTTATTGTT
This sequence comes from Elephas maximus indicus, assembly GCF_024166365.1. NCBI lineage: Eukaryota > Metazoa > Chordata > Mammalia > Proboscidea > Elephantidae > Elephas > Elephas maximus. The sequence goes on from NC_064819.1 coordinate 41,404,339, forward strand.
TGGTTTCATTCGATGATTATTTAAAGGCACACAGTACTCACAGGTGGTATTATTTATTTTATGAGCCAATCTGTCATTTGACTGAAAGGTGACCCCTGGGAATAGTTTGAGTTCAAGTCTAAAACGTATCCCAAGGCAATAATCTCAGGCAAGCAGTACAGGCTGTGGGGATCTAGGGCTCCAAAAAGGCAGAAAGCATCATGGACTAGGAGGGAGTAGGTGGGTGGGCTTCTTAGAGGAGGAGGCTGGAATGCAGAGACCTAAGAGAGTTAGAAGAGGGAGGAGAGAGCTCTGGGAACTGAGCCAGCTGTGGGGGAAGCAGCAGAGGTGAGCAGCAGGTGTCCTCTCAGCAGTGAGTGTTCCTCCCTCAGATGTTTCTGAGATGGGCAAATACCTGATTTCCTGATTTTTTAGGGTATTAATTTATGGAAAGAGCCTGCATGTAGTAGATTCTTAATAAATAGTAGAAACAGTAGAAGTAGAGATAGTGGTGATAGTTGAGCAGTACAAGGTTCATTCCTTCATTCAACAAATACTTAGCAGGACTGGCTATGGGCCCGGCACCAGGCTAGATGTGTGGACGACTAGCAAACAAGACAAGCCAGATCTCTACCTCAACAACCTGTGCTGTGAGACAAAGCCATACAAGCAGTGAAAAGCAGGAAGAGCCGAGACAAGATTTACCTGGCTGGGTTCTTTGCCAAGCCCCAATGGGTTAACAATTCCTCAGTAGAGTGACCCGCTGGCCGAGATGTGTTCTTCCCTGCCATCAGAACCTTTGAATCTAAGCCAAGAGTTGAACAGGCCACCCCTCTGGGCTCCTCCTACTGGAGGCCCAAAGGGCCGTTGGAACAGCATCACCGGCCCCACCTGTGAGGTCCTAGCAGAGGGTCCCAGCAAATGAGACAGCCTCCCAGGATCACAGACATTCACCCTCAGGTCCTTGGGTCTCAGATGCACCATTTCAGCAACTCATTGCATCATGGCCAAGGAACTAACAGCCACATGTATGTACAGGCATTAGCTCCATTCCCCTACTCCTTTGGGGAATGGGGAGTCTTGCAAATAAAATGTGTTCTTTCCCAAGACTGTGAGCTTCAGAAGGACAAAAGCTGCACCTTGTCTTTCCACGGTGCCTTCCATATGCAAAATTCCACCTCTAGGACTCCCAGGTTTGTGAGTACAGATGGGGAAACGTTCACGGTAATCCAATTTCTTGGCGTTTGACCCTACTTGCTGCTAACTTAGAGCTACTAATCCTCCCTCTCCCCTCCCTCACTCCGGCCCCAGTTTCCTGCCAAAGCAGCACTCAATTATTTCTGGGAATCTCCCCCCAGGGATGTCTCATGTGGCCAGGTCTGCACATTCACCTGGAGGGTACCTGGCTGTGTCACACCTACCCATCCAGTCCACAGGCATGTTCGAGGCTCAGCTGTTATAGTGTGCCGTTGATACTTGGGGGACTTACACAGGCCAGCAGACACAAACTCAGGTCAGCCATGTAAAACTGTTTCTCTAAGATACTTCATTTTAACTTAAAAAAATCCCAGAAAATATTTTTTAAACCCACACCTTACAGTATAAATCTTATGAGAGAATGTTAAAATTCCAAACTCAGTAGCTTTTTCCTTTCTCTGGACTCTGGGCCAGACCCCTTCCTGTGCGAATACAGTAATATAACAAAACTGAGGGGTTATTCCTAACCAGTTCAAATGCAGAGTCAAGGTTGGACTGAGCCCAGCCCAAGCTCAGTAAAGGGATATTGCCTCAACACTAGTAACACTAGAGGGCGCCAGTGCAAAGCAGCTTCTTTCCAGCAAGTTCTGGCTCCTTGACACAGGCAATTGTAGCCCAAAGGGAGGAAAAAGCCTCCAGACATTTGAGTGAAAAATCAAAGACGACTATTGTCCACTTTTCTCTGCCCCAATTTCAGTAAGGGCAAGGGGAGGAGCCACCAGCCATCTGTTAGTTTGTCACACTGCAGTGGCTTGCGTGTTGCTATGATGCTGGAAGCTATGCAATTGGTGTTTCAACTACTAGCAATGTTACCCATGGTGGACAACTCTCAGTGGAGCTTCCAGACTAAAACAGACTATGAAGAAAGGCCTGGCAATGTACTTCTGAAAATTAGCTAACAAAAACCTTATGGAGCACAACAGAACATTGTCCAATATAGTGCTAGAAGATGAACCCCCTAGGCTGAAAGGCACTCAAAATATCCAATGGCCCCAATAGTGGACTTGAAGATACCAAAGGAGAAGATGGCACAGGACCAGGCAACATTTCATTCAGCTGAGCGTGCAGTCACCATGAGTTGGACTTAGTCAGCAGTTAACAACAAGGGGAAGAGAGAGTTCCCATTGCTGTCCTTGGCCCCGCTGCCTTCCAGACCTTGGACCCCAGGCTCTTCCCAGCTCCAAGCTCCACTGCAGCTCCCCAGGTGACTGACCAGTTCCTTGCACACATTGCTTCTGATGCCACCTCCTATTGCCATTGCAATCGTGGACAGTCAGATAGCCAGCCAGGCGTGCAGGGAGGGGAAGGGAGAGGGTGTTTCCTGTCCCTTTTCCAAAGAAGACACTGCCATTTTCCCTCTAGTTTATAATTCCCATTGTTACCAATACAGACTGAGGCTTCCATCTGTTACTTAGCATTTGCACATCTAACTTCCTGTCTTCAGAACAGCCAGTGGCTATGAGAAGGAGCAGAAAGGACACCTGGCTTACTGGCCTGCCACTGTGTCACCATCACCTGAGGCCAGTCCCTCAGGCCTGCTAAGCCTGTTTCCTCATTGGACAGATGATTTCTGAGAAATGGCTGGCACACTAGCTCCGTGTAGCACACAGGCAATCAGAGCAGAGAGGAAGTGGCTTAACAGGTGGAGTGAGAAGGCTGGCCCCACCATGCTTCTTAGAGAGCAACAGACTCAAGAAGCAACGGGCACCTGTGCCTTCTGAAATACAGGAGGGGATAGGGTGCTGTGACACCTTGGTCTCCTCAGCTGGGGAAAGCATGTCTAGGGGTTGAATAAATGTGCTGGCCTGACCGCTCCTTGGATTCTGATTTGATTCCAAGGGAGCTACCTGGTACCTAGCCCAGACCCTCCTGGCTACAATACCACAGCCTGGTATAGCCGCTCTGAGACATCTTCAGGACCTTATGGAGTCATCTGGCTCCCAGCTCTCCCCTGTTTTCCCAGACGGGTTGGCCAAATGGAGGAGCAGGCCCCGAGGGCCACTTGGCTGGCTTGTGATTCTTGTCCCAGTGCCTGCACCCCAACTTGACCTGCAGAAACTACACTGCATTTCACTGGGCAGCAGTGTTACAAGGTGGACTGCTGTCCTTAAGGGACTGCAGAAGACCACCAGAGTTATGGAACCCTCCATCTGACCCTGGCCCAGCTGGCTCTCCAAGTAGAGCCCCAGCCCTAGAAACAGGCACCCCAAGGCCTTTATGCACAGGATGGAGGAAAAACAAGAGGTGGTGGGGCACCCCAAGAAAATCAGCTTGAAGCTCATATTTCAGGCCCTGGAAACCCCACAGCTGTAACTTTTCATGCCATTTTACTTACCATGGAATGGACATTATAAGCTGGAAGCTGGGGAGCAGAGTAATTCTGGTGCAAAGCCTTAAGGGCCATGCCATTGCTGGGATCATGTATAGCACAGTCTCTAGACTAGCAACGATCATGGTCAGGTCCTGATGGGTTTTCTTAGAAGCTGCCGGCCTGTCACCCTGCTCAGCACCAAGCACGCAGCCATCCCAAAGCAGCTGTTAGTCCAGGCCAAGCTTAGACCCACAGTGGGCAGGCAAGAGCTTTCAGAGGCGAGATGGGGTGTAACATCTGAGTGTGCAACATGTACTTACACATCAGCATGCGCACTTGTCCTCTGTGCACACACATATGCTGAGGTTGTAGAAGGTGGTAGTTCCTCCGTATCCAGAGGATGGAAAAAACCATCCCATGTATTGTCTGCCCTGTGTGGTATTTAAAACACAGCTTTGAATATGTGCACGTTTTAAAATGTTATTGGCCTACTTGGGTCTCTAAAGCCTGCTGACTGTGCTCCAGGCTGCTCTGTGAGCCCTGAGAGCACCTTTCTTCTAGCCCCCAGGCCTCCACCCACCCCCACACCCAAGTCCCCAAGTGAAACCAGAGCACTTCCCTTCTGCAGGCTCCTCGGGGAGCTTGGGTCCTGGGTGCGCTCCCAGCCCAGGTTCTGGGGCTCAAGCAGCCCACGTGGCTCCTGAACTAGTGCCCCTGTGCCAAGGTGGAAAACCAATTAACAGCCATGTATTTACGACCACAGGCTGTGTAGTCTCACCATGCAAAGCCATTGTTGAAAACACTAATCATTTCAAGGCAGTTCAGTATCTTTGGCTTTCCTCTCCAAAAGCTCTCCTTAACTTTGATAAAACCCTGTTTCTTCCCTTGTGCCTTCTGTCTGATGATCATCCTGATTTGGGATTTAAGTAAGGTGAGCATCCAGAGCACATTCTCTTTGCCTGAGAATTCAGCCTCTTTAAGGGGTGTGCTGAGGAACGGTGATGGTTCAGCAGTAGAATTCTTGCCTTCCATACGGTAGACTAGAGTTCGATTCTCAGCCAGTGCACCTCATGCACAGCCACCACCCATCTGTCCGTGGAGGCTTTCATGTGGCTATGGTGCCGAACAGACTAGGAAGAAAGACCTGGAGACTTACTTCTGAAAATGTAAGCCAGTGAAAACCTTATGGATCACAAGGGCCTGATCTGTAATCAATCATGGAGATGGCGTAGGACCAGGCAGCACTTAGTTCAGTTGTGCATAGGATCTCCATAAGTTGGGACCTAGCAATGACAACAAAGGGCATGCCTGAAAGTACTAGAGTTTTCCTCAGTTCTTATCACTGGAGTCTAAGCCAGAGGCATCCCTTTGGTTGATGGGTGAGTCCTTCCCTTCTCCACTGGATGCCACGGGCTGCATTTCCTAAAACATATTTTTAAATCTTCCATTTTCATTGTAAAACAATTTTCCATCATTACAGAATTTTTTAAACAGGAAAGATATAACCCACAATACCACTTTGTTAACACCGTTGTTTTCATGTATTCATATTTTCCAGTCCTGATCATATGAATGCATATGTTATCACGTTTCAACTGGATATTGAATATTTTCACTTAGCATATTATTTAAAATAATTTTTCATTTTCCGTACAGCCTACACAGTTATAATTTCTAATGCCTGGATGCTAGTTGGTCCAGAACGGCAGGGGTTTATTCTGCCATTCCCCTATTGTTTGACATTTAGGTGCAATGTGTTGTCAACGGGATGTTTCTTACATTGAAATATTTCCTTAAGATGAATTCCCATGAGTGAGATAAATGGATTGAGTGGTAGAATCATTTTCAGGACTCAGTGTATTCCAACTTGCTTTCTGAAAAGCTTTTAACAATTTACAATGCCACCAACAGTATGATTTTTTTTTTTACTGCAACCTTGCCAGAAACTAAATTACCTTTTGCTGGCTTAGTAGCTAAAAAATGATAGCCTCAAAAGGTCATCATAATTTGAATTTCTTTGATGATTGCTGAAGGTTTCTTCTTCTCTAAACACTATGCATTTTTAAATAGCTTGTGACTACACCTTCATTCCACCTTCTCTAGACTCCAGCTTCAAAGCAAAAGAAGTCAGCGAGGCCAGAGGGTAAAGGGGAGCAGAGATCCTTGTGGATGGCTAGCAAATGGACTTTCCAGGACCAAGTGCACACTCAGCTCCCCCAGCTATGAAAGAACGGGAGATTGAGTTGCAGGTGGGGGGGAGCAGCGCAAGGAAATAATTTCCCAGGAGGATGGTTACAGCCATTTTCCCTCCCTTCCTGGGTAGAGACGGGTTTTCTGTGCTGACCCCTGCTGCCTCCATGGGGCTGGTTCCCTTCTGTGGGGCACTCACTGTCCTGGTGGCTTAGCCACCTTTCCTAATGATAAAATATGCCCCCAAAATTTAAGCTATAAAGCCATTTTGTACTCACAGACAATGCTGCTAACACATGCTGTTTGGTGTTTTACCCGTGGTGGTGACAGGTTTCAAGTCTCTTACCTTTATGAATAGGGGCCTCGTGGCAGTGGACCCGGCCGCCAGGTGTTGAACAAAATTAGCACCCTAGAGCTTAGCTTTTCAAACTCAGGCCGCTAGGAGTCTGGTAGAAACCCAGATTCTAGCCTCGCAGAGGCTACCTGCAGCTGTGGCACTCCTGGAGCCACTGCTGACTCCGGGCAAGAATCCCGGAGACCCTTCTTGAGCCCCAGAGCCTTCTGCACTGGGCGTTTCACTGGGGCCCACCGCAGGCTCCTCCAGAAGCCACCAGGCCCATTGTTGCCTTCTGAAGAGGTAAAGGGCCAGTTTTGGGTGATGAGAAAGAAACTTGGCAAGAAATTGGGTGCAGGGCATCTGCCAGGTTTCCTGCATGTTGGGCATCTAGGGAGATTTCTCCTTGTGAGAGTCTGGGCCTTGCCTTTGTTCAGACACTTATCGCTCTATTCTGATATTAAACAGCTCCTTCCCATCCACCCCCTCCCCGCCCCCCACAAAAGCTTTCCCACTGTCCTAGAAAGCTATTTCCAACTCTAAACTATCACAAGTAATTCCTGGGGCTAACTCGTTCTTGAGCTGCTTGGAGTTACGATATCCTGCAATGCTTTTCCTCTAGGAGGCAAGAATTCCCCATTTCACTGTTGTTTGCTCATCTCTCTGTTCCCCCAGGAGACTGACAAAAGTCTGCACAACAACAGCGTATCTTATTGACTGTATTCCTAGTACCTGGCACATGGTAGGTGTGATGCGTGAATAAATGAGAGTGAATGAGTGGCTTTGGATCGTATGTTCAGACTTTTTCACAGAGCCGAGTCCTGATCCACCCTGAGCAAGCAGATAGTGCAGAGCTGGGAGAGCAGTCCTGACACCGAGAAAGAGGCAGCACAGACACCTTTCCCAACCACCGGCCCAAGCAGCTCCCTGGCATACCGCCCCACATGGCAGATGTCCACATAATCTCCACCCAGCAAGGCCACTAGGGACAGAAACTCTGATATCGGATTCTCAAGAACCAGCCTGCGGCCACTTGAGCTGACACCCTGCTGGGGCATCATCCTGGGCACCAGTCACACTAACAGTGGAATTCATCAGTCATGTAAGATGGTCACCCATCCAGGTGGCCTCCCTAGCACCTGCAGTGACAACCTGACAATGAAAATGACTGGGCCCCAGTTCAAACAAGCCTCCCTGAGGGCTTAGCCTTGCTCTTCTAGCTAGGCATTGTGGGCAACATTCATTTGTATTTGGCTGAGTTTTTTATTACTCTCCCTTGAGATTATCAGATCATTATCTGTACTCCATGCTTTGCCTTTTCCCAATTTGTGCTAGATGCTGCTATGTGCTCACCAAACCATTGGTAGCTTCTCAAAGACATCTTATGCACAGGTAATATACACATATAAAAAAACAAATGCTGCCGAGTTGATTCCGACTCATAGCAACCCTAGAGGACAGAGTAGAACTGCCCCACAGGTTTTCGAAGGCAGAGCGGCTGGTGGATTTGAACTATCAACATTTTAGTTAGCAGTGGAACCCTTTAACCTCCGTGCCACCAGAGCTCCTTATATACACATATATGTAGATTTTATTTTTCTCATATGGCAGCACAATCCTACCTGCTCTTTTCGTTCATCATATTATCTTGGTGCTTGTTCTATACCAGGACACACACAACTGCCTTGTTCTTTTTTGATGGCTGCATAGCATTCCCCTGTGTGGGTCTGTCGTACTTATTTAACCCTTCCCCCATCAATTAAAGTTGTCTCTTTCTTCAGCCATTATGAGTATCATTGCATACTCTGGTGAAATTGTATCTGTAGGATATATTCCTAAAGTCAAAGGGCATGTGCATTTTTAACATGGGCAGAAATTGCCAGATTGCTCTCCATGGGTGTTGTGCACGTTTACGCTCATGCCAGCAATGTTTGATGGTGCCTGTCTCCCCACATTTCATGGCGCTTCATTACTGACAGACGAAAAAGCGTCTTATTGTCATTGGAGATGTATTTCTCATATTATGAACGAGGTTGAGTATCTTTTCATATGCTCCAGAGCCACTTATACTTCTTGCTTTGAGCTCTCTCAGCACCTTCCCTGCCTATTTTTATATTGGGTTGTTGTTCCTTTCTTACTAATTTGTAAAAAAAAAAAAAATTTGTAAGAACCCCATATATGGAGCTCCATATATATCATGGCATTCTGTCTGTATATAATGGGAGTTCAAGTATTTTCCCCCAATTTGTCATTTACTTTTTTTTCTTTCAAGTGATATTTTATTGTGTTTTCAGTGAAAGTTTACACAGCAAATTTGATTTTCATTTAACAATTACTATTATACACATTGTTCAGAGACATCGGTTACATTTTTCATAATATGTCAACATTCTCACTAGTTCCACTCTGGATGTTTTGCTTGCAGAAATCTGGTTTCCCTGTCCTCTTATCCTTTCATGTTGGCTTTAGAGTAATTGTTGACCATTTGGTCTGATATAGGTTTTTTTTTTTTAATTTTTATTTATGTTGTTGAGAATATACACAGCAGAACATAAACCAATTCAGCAGTTTCTACATGCACCATTTAGTGACATTGATTACATTCTTCGAGTTGTGCAGCCATTCTCACCCTTCTTTTCTGAGTTGTTCCTCCCCCATTAACGTAAACCCATTGCCCCCTAAGTTTTCTATCTAATCTTTCTGGTTGCTGTTGTCAATTTGATCCCATAAAGATAGTTCTTAAAAGAGCTTAATACTCAAGGTAGACATTTTTTAGTAGTTAAGTTAAACTATTGTTTGGTTTTAAGAAGACTTCAGGGGATACTTTTGGTTTAAGGTTTAAAGAATCTCAGGGCAATACTTTTAGGGGTTCAGCCGAACTTCATGGCTCCACAAAGTCTGCAGTCCATTAGAATTTGAAATTCTGTACTGCATTTCCCCCTTTTCTTCAGGATTTTTCTATGGAATCCTTGAGCAAAATGGTCAATAATGGTAGCCGGGCACCATACAGTTCTTCCGGTCTTATGGCATAGGAGGCAGATGTTTACGGAGGCCAGTTAGCCACATGTTCCATACCCTCCTCTTTTTCCTGGCTCTCCTTTTCTCTCTATTGTTCCAGGTGAATACCAACCAATTGTGCCTTGGATGGCTGCCATGAAAGCTTTTAAGACCCCAGGCACAATGCATCGAAATAGGAAGTAGAACAGAAGCACTAAGTATGTTGTTAGACCAATTAACTGGGGTGTCTCATGAAACTATGACCCTAAATCTCCAGAACAATGTCAGTTTTTGACTTCGAGGTACTTGGGGACTGCCTTAGGCTTAACCAGTAAAGTTATAAATCTATACAGAGATTGAGACGTATATCAAAGAAATGGCTCATGATGTTGTAGAGGCTGTAACATCCCAGGTCTATGGGTCAGGACAGAGGCGTCTCCTGATGCATGTAGTCACAGGGGCTGGGGAACCTAAGATCAGCAGGTCAGAGAGCAAGGCTCTTGCTCACAGGCTGTGAAGATCGACAAATCCCAAAGATCAGCAGGCAAGGCCACAGATGAGCTGCTAGCTCAAGTCCCAAGAAACAGAGGTCACATGAACAGGAGCCAGCTGCAGGATTCAGAACAAGCAAAAGCCCACAAGCTTTGCCAGAATATCCACTTATATTTAATGCAGGCCACAGGCCCAAGGAAACTCCCCTTCAATTGATTGGCTACTCACAGCAGATCCCATCATGAAGGTAATCACATAATATCAAATCTCATCGTGGAAGTGATCACGCCATCATACAACTATCAAACCACTGAGAATCATGTCCCAGCCAAGTAGACACACTATCTTAACCATCACAGGGGCTTTGTTGTTGCTATTGTTGTTCTTTACCATGCAAAATTTTCTTTTCTTTTACATACTTTTTTCTTGTTTTTCTGCATTTTTGTCGTACTTAGAAAGACCTTCCCCATTCTAATACTATTTTATAATTCTCCAATATTTTATTTTAATATCTTCATAGTTCAATTTTTCATGTTTAAGTCTTTGATCAATCTAAAATTTATTTTTTATATAATGTGTAATTTGGAATTTAACTTGATTTTTTCCAGATACTTATTTTCCTTTTATTTGAAATGCCACTTTTAGCATTTATAGTAAATTCTTATATGTAGTTGGATGTTTTTGAATTTTTAGACTGATTGATCTGTCTCTCTAATAATATATTAGAAGCCCATAGTTTTCATTATTGTAGCTTTGTGCCATGTTTTAATATCTGGTATAGATAGCCTCCTGCACCCATTATTTATTTTTCCACAATTTTCCTGTGTATACTTGTTCATCTATCTTCCTATATGAACTTTAGCATTAACTAATCTTGTTCCAGAATATATCCTACTGTTATCTTTAACCTATTGAGTGTTGATTTACTAAATGATATTGGGTCTTCCTATACAAGAACAAGGAGTCCTAGTGGCCCAGTGGTTAAGAGCTATGGCTGAAAACCAAAAGGTTAGCAGTTCGAATCCACCAGGTGCTCTTCTCAAACCCTATGGGGCAGTTCTACTCTGGGTCCTACAGGTTCACTATGAGTCAGGTGTTTTGTTTTATACAAGAACATGGGGTATGGGTTTTTTATTGCCTAAGTCCTGTTTAGGTCCTTAGGTGGCACAGATGGTTTGTGCTGGACTGCTAACCTAAAGGTTGGCAGTTTGAACCCACCCGGCAGTACCTCGGAAGAAAAGTCCTGACAGTCCACTTTCATTAAGATTACAGCCAAGAAAACTCTATGGAGCAGTTCTACTCTGTAACACGTGGAGTCTCCATGAGTCAGAATTGATTCCATGGCAACTAACAACAACAGAAACAGATTTTAACTGTAATAAGGAGGTGAATAAATTAGGGGCCTAATTAGAATGAGTTAGAAAGTATTCCTGCCTCTTCAATTTTTTTTTGGAAAAGTCTAAGTAGGATTGGAGTAGCTTCTGTAAGTGTTTGGTAGAATTCTTTAGTGAAGCCATCTGGTCCAGGACTTTTCTTTGTTGGGAGGTTTCTAAGATCTACAATTTCTTCTTGAGTCAATGTAAGGAGCTTATCTGTTTCAAGGAATTTGTCCATTTCCTCTAAGCTATCTAATTTGTTGGTGTACAACTGGGCATAGTATTCCCTTACAACCCTTTTTAATTCCATAGAGTCTGTGGTAATTTTCTCACTTTCATTTCTAAATTTTAAATATTTGCGTAGACTCTCTCTTTTTCTTTGTCATCCTAGCAATGGGTTTGTCAATTTAACAATCTTTAAAAAAAAAAAAACAATGTTTGGCTTTGTTGACTCTCTCTATTGTTTTCCTACTCTTTAATTCATTTATTTCTGCTCTGATATTCATTATTTCCTTTCTTCTGGTAATTTTGGTTCAGTTTGCTCTTTCTTTTTTTTTCTAGATCCTCAAGTTGTAGTTTAAGCGGTTGATTAGGGATCTTTCTTCTTTTTTAATGTAGGTGTGTATTCCTATCAATTTCCCTCTGAGTAAGTGCCTTTGCTGCATAGAATTTTGGAAAGTTGTGTTTTCATTCAATTTCTTTCCATTATTAATTTCTCGTTTAATTCTATTGTGTTTGGAAAAGATAATTCACATGACTTCAATCCTTTTAAATTACTGAGATTTGCTTTGTGTCCTAAGATATGGTCTATCCTGGAGAATGATCCATCTGCACTGGAGAAGAATGTTCATTGTGCCGTTGTTTGCAAAGTGTTCTATACATCTGTTAGGCCTAGTTGGTTAATAGTGTTGTTCAAGCTTTCTATTTCTTTACTGACCTTTTTTCTAGTTGTTCTATCCTTTATTGAAAGTGGTATATTAAAGTCTCCAACTATTATTGTAGAGCTATTTCTCCTTTAAATTCTGCCAGTGTTTGCTTTATAAATTTTGTGGTTAGGTGAATAAATATTTATAATTGTCATATCTTCTTGATGAATGATCCTTTTGTCATTATATAGTATCCTTCTTTGTCTCTTACACAAAGATTTTGTGTGGATTTTGACTTAAAGCCTATTTTGTCTGATATTGAAAGTGCCACACCTGCTCTTTTGATTATTGTTTGTGTGGAATTTTTTTTCTCATCTTATCACTTTCAACCTATTTGTGTCTTTGTACTTAAGGTGTGTCTCTTGTAGATAGCATATAATTGGGTCATGGGGTTTTTGTTTTGTTTTGTTTTGCTTTGTTTTTTTAATCCAATCTGCCACTCTCTGCCTCTTGACTGGAGCATTTAATCCATTTACATTCACTCTAATTACCAATGAAGGAGGACTTACTTCTGACATTTTGTTATTCATTTTTTTGTGTGACTTACACCTTCTTTGCCCTTCTTTTCCTCCAGTGCTGACTTCTTTTGTGTATAGATTTTTTTCTTTGTGCTAAACCTTTCTACCTCACCTCTTCTTTATTTTTGTGTATAATTTTTTATTGACTTTCTTTGCAATTGTCATGAAGATTAAGTTTCACATCTTGTATTTACAATAAATACCTGATTTATATTGACACCAACTTAACTTAAAAAAAAAAATTTAGTAACATGCAAAAACTGTACCTATGCCAATCCTCTCCTCCTGTCCTGTTTAAGTTGTTGTTTCCACCAGTTACATCTTTGCATCTCAGAAACCTTGTAATTTAAATTTGTTTCACTTTTTTAATGTGTTTGTATTTATAAAACTTGAAGGACAATACCTTAAATCTGACCTTTGTACTTGTTAAGACAGTTCTTTTAATGGAAAATGTTTTCCCTGTATGTACAACTTCAAGTGACTGTCTACTGTCCTTACTTTTTCTTCTGAGGGACTCCCTTTAGTATTTTTTATAGGGCTGGGCTGGTGCTAACAAATTCCCCTAGTTTTTGTTTATCTAGGAATGTCTTAATTTTGCCCGCATTCTTTAATGACAGCTTTGCCAAGTATATTATTCTTGGCTGACAATTCTTTTCTTTTAGTACAGTAGCCCCTGACTTAGGACAGGGTTCCATTCCAATGATTCTGTCTTAAGTTGGTTCTGACGGAAGCTGAATACCGTTTTTTGTTTGTTTTAGTTTTTATTATTATTGCCTTTTAATTGTCAGTATCTTTATAAATCCAATTTTTATTTGTCTTTGGGGGTTGGAAACATTACATACAAACTTACAAATCTACTTTAATATATACATACTGTCTTAGGCTGGTTTCTCTAAAGAAGCAAAACCAGTAAAGCATGAATATCTATACGTGTGTGTGTGTGTGTGTGTGTGTGTGTGGAGAGAGAGAGAGAGATTTATCTCAAGGGAATAGCTGTAGAGGCTGCAAGTTCACATCCAAGTCCATGGGTTAGGCACCCGGCTTGAGGCTTTTCCTGACTCACGTAGCTGTAGAGGTTGATGAATCCAAGACCAGCAGGTGAGACGGCTGCTGCTGGCTCACAGGCTAGGGAGGCCAATGAATCTCAAGATCAACAGGCAATATGGCAAGCCACTGGTTCAAGTCCCAAGAACAAGAGGTCAGATGACAAGCCAGATGCAAGATCCAGAGCAAGTAAAAGCCAGCCAGCTTGGCCAGAAAGTCCATATATATTGGATGCAGGCCACACCCCTGAGGAAACTCCTCTTACAACTGATTTTCTGCTCATAGCAGATCTCATCACAGAGGTGATTAAATTATGGAAGAGCAATCAGTCCCATGTCCTTCAAAATTGCATCATTATGTAACTGCCAAACCACTGAGAATCACGGCCAAGCCAAGTTAACACACAACCTTAACCATCACACATACATACATACATAAGAAAATACACAAATCATAAAAATTTATTAGAATGATGAAGTAGAGTTGGACAACATTGGCATTTTGTCAGTTTCAATAATAACTCCACTTGTGGAAGGTTCTGGATCATCTGGATTATCCCTGGGAATGGGGATGGTTTTTCTAGTCAGAAAATAATGAGAGTTGTCTGTATGGTCAATTTCTTTTTTTCTTCATATATTTCACAGTAATGTCTCACTGCTTCCCAAATCTGTCTATTGACTTTAGCAAAGTGGTCAGTGTTTAAGTCCATGTTTTCAAGCAACCGAAGCCCCTGTTTAGCTTAGAAAACTAAACCTATTGGGCAGCATTTTGAACAGTAAATCATAAAACTAAACATCTGTGAGTGAACATCTGAGAATTACATCAGCAAACTACACACTGCAACACTGTAGTACAATACATGTTATTAAAAATACAATATACAAAAAAAAAAAAGAGAAAGAACTGTTGTAAGTGTGGTTTGTTGTAACTCAAATACATCATAAGCCAGGGACTGCCTGTACATTAAATATGTCATCCCACTGTCTTCTTGCCTAAGTGGTTTCTGAAGAGAAATGGACAATTTTATTGGTGACCCATTGAATGTGATACTTTGCTTGTCTCACGCTATTCTCACATTTTTCTCTTGGCTCTTTGCTCTTCGTTTTCAAGAGTTTGATCATACTATGCTTTGGTGTGACTTTTTTTTTTTTTTTTAATCCTACTTGGAGTTCATTGAGCTTCTTGGATGTGTAAATTTCTGTCTTTTGTCATTTTTGGGAAGGTTTCTGCCATTATTTCTTCAAACATTATTTCTGTCCTCTTCTTTCTCTCTTCTCCTGGGACTCCCATAATGTATGTATTAGTCTGTATGATGCTGTCCCACAGATTCCTTAGGCTTTGTTCATACTTTTTCACTCTTTTTTCTTTTTGTTCTTCAGACTGAATAATCTCAGTTAATTACTCTAGCTTCAAGTTTCCTAATTATTTTTTCTCACAGTTTAACTCTGCTGCTGAGTCCTTCCAGAGAATTGTTCATTTCTATTATTTTACTTTTCAGCTCGAGTATTGCTTTCTTTTTTTCTTTTCTTTTTCTTTATTGACAGTTTTGTTTTGTTCTTGTATCATTTTTCTGATTTTCCTTAGTTCTTTTTCCATGTTTTCCTTTAACTCTTTAAGCATGCTTAATACTGTTGCTTTAAAGTCTTTGTTGAGTGATTGCATTATCTTTCCTTCCTCAGGGACAGTTTCTGTCCCCTTGTTTTGGTCTAAGGCATGGGCCATCCTTTCCTGCCTTTTGATATGCTTTGTGATTGTCCATTTTAATTGGGCATTAAGCTATTTTACTACGGTAACTCTGGAGACTAGATTCTGCCCTTTCTCTAGAGTTTGCTCTTCTGCCTCTTTATTATTTTAAATTATTGAACGTTGTAGATCTCTGTTCCCATTCCAGACTCCCTGCCTAGGTGCACTTGCTGTTGTCCCTTCCCTATTGGTCTCCCTTCCTAAGGGCTTTGGCCACCAATTCACTTCTAGGTTCCCTGAGCAGGGGTGTTGGCCATGCCACTTCAGCATCAAACTCTATGGCTGGCAGCACTCATTGTGGTCTCCCCCCACCACATATTGGGGATGCTGACAATGTTACTCCAGAACCAGACTTCCCCTGCCAGGTATGCCAGGCATACCCTCCAGCACCACCACCCACCCCCCTTCAGGATCACCAAATGTCTCTGATGGCTCACCACAAATCTTCTCTCTGTGTGCCAGCTGTGCATCTGTAGTACTAGACCACCCGCCCAGGAGCTGCAGCTGTTGCAGACACACCACAGGAATCCTCTTCCAGGGGCATTGGATGTGCCACATCGGCCTCAGAGTCCCTCCACTGAAGCAGCAGCTGCTGATTACTCAACACATGACCTCACTATTCCACGGAGTGCTCACCTCAATGCTTCCTCCAGGGACTCCGGGAACTCCAGTCTGCCTTACACTCACTGAGCTACTCGGTGTCAGGTCTGATTTCCCAGGTGTCTTGGCACACGCTGCCCCCACCCACCCCCACCCCAGGCCTGACCAGTCATGTTCCATGCCTATGCTGCACCCACCACCCTGCTGTTCCTCAGAACTCACCAAGCCACTCTGTCCCAGCTTCAACCACTCAGATGTCTTAGCTGGCGTGATCCCACCGGGCCTCTCCACCAGAGCCCGGCTGTTCAGGTACTGCTGCCTACACTGCACCCAACATGCTGCTCTTTCCCAGGACTTACTGAATTCTTTAGTGCTCACCAAGAGGCTCTGTCCCAGGTCAGGCTCGCTCTGTGCTTTCTATGTGGTTCCAACCCTGGGCTCCCTGCCCTAGGGTGCAGGCTGCAGCCACTCCAAGACGGCCGTGCTGAGCTGGGCAGGGGCAGGGGGAAGATGCATGGCCAACCTCTGCCTCCTCCTTCCCTGCCTCCACACCCCCACATCCTGTCTGATATCTTTTTCTTGATTCACTGTTCACCGTTGTCATCCAACACTTCAACTGCTGTCCAGGGCTCTGACTAATTGATTTCATCAGTTTTTGCTCTTTATCCTCTGGATTTCTTAGAGGGGAATGGGAGTGTGGGACTGCTTATGCTGCCATCTTGCCCCACCTGGCTCCCTAATGCTCTTTTGAAAGTTATAAAGTAGGAGCAAAAGCACTAAAACTTACCACATGAGGTGTTCCTTCCCTTGCTCATGTACATGGGTAATTGACAAAATAGCATACCAGGTTTTCAGATGTCTTGTTTTCAGAGAAACCAGCTTACCTTTCCATCTTACAAAGCACAGAAGGTACGTGCCCTACGGAAGCTCACAGGCTGCTTTCCTGTGTCTGGTTTTATCACAAAGCTTCAGAGCATGCCACCAAAGGCCCTTCGAGCTGATTGTGTTCACTACAGGATCAGAAACAGGAGTGTCAAGATCCAGTCTTGGCACCACTGGTATGGCCTAAAAAGAGCCCAAACCTTCAAGACAAGGGAAAACCAACCTCTGTAAAGCCACCTACACATATGTAAACATAAACAAAATAAAGATAACAGGCACTGCCAGATAAACCTCTTTTAAAGCCTGACTTTTACTGGTCTGAAAAGAATGGAGGTTTGTCTAATAAAGGAAGACACGAAATAATTTCGCCCTTTTCTCAGTAACACCTATGCCATTTGTAAAAACACAGAGATCTCAACACGCAGAGGCAGGAGCCAGGGTACTGGGTGGTCAGTGGCACAGAGAGCGTGAAGGAACACAAACCAAGAGGCAGCTGGGGGTAGGAGGTTACTGCATACAGATCCAATACTGGGGAACATTGTTAGGGATCATGAGATAAGAAGAGATTGTGCCAGGCAGAGCCAAGATGCCAGAATAGACAGACGCATCCAGTGAGCATGCTTTACAACAAAGACACAAAAAAACAAGTGAAACCAGTATATTTGTGACAAGCTGGGAGCCAAGAGCTTCAAAGGCAAGCTTAGAAAATGAACTGAGGGGCAGGGGGAGGAAGAGACTGTTCAGAAGCAGAGAGGAGTTACCAGATCTGAATCACGGGGAGACCTCAGACACCATTCCCAGAACGGTGGTGGCAGGCTGGTACTAGCGTTGGGCTGCAGTTTCCTCAGGGAGAAGCAGCCAGCCACACAGCCTACTCACACCTCTGGAACCTGAGAGAAGAACGGTGCTCTCTGTAAAAGCTAAGTACTCATGCATATTTTACCATGCCCCCCCTCCCCACCCCGAAGCCAACTTCAGCGACTGAATTCTCTGAGCCTCAGATAGGCCATGTTGAGCACCTAGAGCCATCCTCCGGGCCTCGGAGGAGGAAAATATTTGCAACTGGGAGAAAAGATAATTTGTCAGCTCCGCTAACCATGGGAGCTCAGGACAGAAGCAGCTTCTGTCCAGGCATAAATGGTCCATGGACTTTGAGCATATTTCCCTTCTGCATGGACCTGTGTGGGCCTATTTCAGGAGAACAGGCCCTTGTTGGCAGACTCCAACCATGTCAGCAGTGCAGTGGAGAGGCAGGTATTTGATGTTTGACATTGCTTTGTCTATTAAAGGTCCTCACCTACCCACATCAGGGACCTAAGGACCAGTAGCTCCATTCAGGTAACCCAGCCACCTGCGACAGAGGTCCAAGGATAACTGGTACCTCCCAGTCCTTACAACCAAAAGCTTTGGGTGCCCATGGTCCATCTGCAGAACCCACCCACCTGCACACTCTAGGGAACAGGGACGTGCTTTCTTCAGAGACATTCAGGGGTTAGTTCTCAGCCCCCTGCCTTGTTCAGAGCATGACCCCTGCTGCAATCAGATACTGGTACATACACCAATCACCCCTGCCCCTCTAAGATTGTAGAACAGAGCCTGTACCACACACTTGATGATCAGCTACCTGGACGCCTGAGCTGAATTCATACAAGAAAACTGAATGGACTCCTAGACTGATATACCTGATAACAGCTTTAGCCATCTGGGGACAGGACGTCAGAGCTCCAAAGGTGAACATAATCAAGCTAGCTCACTAAAAAAAAAACCCATTTGGGTATATAAAAGCAAAACAAAGCAAGAAGCTATGACACAGTAAGCAAGCATAAACTAATACAATAACTGATGCCTTGGAGACAACAGTCTATATCAAGTCACATAACGAAACAGACCATGATTACCTCAACAAGCTCTCAAAACAAAGAATCCAGGGATCTTATAGATGAAAGTGCATTCCTGGAATTACAAGAGCCAGAATACAAAAGACATCAGGAAAAAAATCAGGCAATATGCAGAACAAGCCAAGGAACACACAGATAAAGCAATTGAAGCAATTAGATTATTCAGGAAAATAATGAAAAATTTAATAAGCTGGAAAAATCCATAGACAACAATCAGAACATCAGAAGATTAACAATAAAATTACAGAAGTAGACAATTCAATAGAAAGTCAGAGGAGCAGAACTGAGCAAGTAGAAGCAAGAATTTCTGAACTCAAAGATAAATCACTTGGCACTAAAATATTTGAAGAAAATCGATAAAAGAATTAAATAAAATGAAGAAACCTTAAGAATCATGTGGGACTCTATCAAGAGAAATAACCCATGAGTGATTGGAGTACCAGAACAGGGAGGGATAACAGAAAATACAGAGAGAATTGTTGAAGATTTGTTGGCAGAAAACTTCCCTGATATCGTGAAAGATGTGAAGATATCTATCCAAGATGCTCATCAAACTCCACATAAGGTAGATGTGAAGGGAAAGTCACCAAGACATATTATAATCAAACTTGCCAAAACCAAAGAAAAAGAGAAATTTAAGAACGGCTAGAGATAAACGAAAAGTCACCTACAAAAGACAGCCAATAAGAATAAACTCGGACTACTTGGCAGAAACCATGCAGGCAAGAAGGCAATGGGATGACATATTTACAAAATTGACGGAAAAAAATTGCCTGCCAAGAATCATATATCCAGCAAAACTGTCTCTTAAATGTGAAGGTGAAATTATACATTTCCAGATAAACAGAAGTTTAGGGAATGCATAAAAACCAAACCAAAACTACAAGAAATACTAAAGGGAATTCTTTGGATAGAAAATCAATAATATCTGGTATCAACCTGAGACTAGAACACTGGGCAGAGCAACCACAAATCAACCCAGACAGGGAAGTCAAAAAAACAAAGCAAGATTTAAAAAAAAAAAAAAAGGCTCTAAACAAGGTAACAGCAATATTATTATATAAAAGAACAAAACAAAAAAACAATAAAGAGGGACTCAGAAATGTAATCACAGATCTTCCTTCCATATGGAGAGGAAGATACGATGATACAAAGAAATAAAAGTTAGGTTTAAATTTAGAAAAATAGGGGCAAATAATAAGGTAACCACAAAGGAGACAAACTATCCTACTCATCAAAATAAAGTACAAGAAAAAATAGAGACTCAGCAGAAACAAAATCAACAACAACAAATATGAGGAAAGGACAATATATACAGATAATCTATTCAGCACATAAAATTAAGTGGGAAAAGGAAACTGTCAAAAACACACAAAAAAGACATCAAAATGATAGCACTAAATTCATACCTATCCATAATTACCCTGAATGTAAATGAACTAAATGCACCAATAAAGAGACAGAGAGTGGCAAAATGGGTTAAAAAACAAGATCTGTCGATATGCTGCCTACAAGAGACACACCTTAGACTTACAGACACAAACGAACTAAAACTCAAAGGATGGAAAAAAATATACCAAGCAAACAACAATCAAAAAAGAGCAGGAGTGGTAATATTCATCTCTGACAAAATACACTTTAAAGTTAAATCCAGCATAAAGGATAAGGAAGGACACTATATAATGATTAAAGGGACAATATACCAAGAAGAACCATATTAAATATTTATGCACCCAATGACAGGGCTGCAAGATACATAAAATAAACTCTTTCAGCATTGAAAAGTGAGATAGACTGCTCCACAACAATAGTAGGAGACTTCAACACACCACTTTTGGTGACGGACAGGACACCCAGAAAGAAGCTCAATAAAGACACGGAAGATCTAAATACCACAATCAACCAACCTGACCTCATAGACATCTACAGAACACTCCACTCAACAGCAGCCCAGTATACTTTCTTTTCTAGTGTACATGGAACATTCTCTAGAATAGACCACATATTAGGTCATAAAGCAAGCCTTAGGAGAATCCAAAACATTGAAATATTACACAGCACCTTCTCTGACTATAAGGCCATAAAAGTGGAAATCAATAACAGGAAAAGCAGGGAAAATAAATCAAAATCTTGGAAACTGAACAACACCCTGCTCAAAAAAGACTGGATTATAGAAGACAGTAAGGATGGAATAAAGAAATTTAGAGAACCCAATGAGAATGAAAACACTTCCTATCAGAACCTTTGAGACACAGCTAAAGCAGTGCTCAGAGGAAAATTTATATCAATAAATGCACACATCCAAAAAGAAGAAAGGGCCAAAATCAAAGAATTATCCCTACAACTTGAACGAATAGAAAGAGGGCAACAAAAGAAACCCTCAGTCACCAGAAGAAAACAAATAATAAAAATTAGAGCTGAACTAAATGAAATAAAAAACAGAAAAACAATTGAAAGAATTAACAAGGCCAAAAGCTGGTTCTTCGAAAAATCAACAAAAATTGATGAAACCATTGGCCAGACTGACAAAGAAAAACAGGAGAGGAAGCAAATAACCCAAATAAGAAATTAGATGGACGATATTACAACAGACCCAAATGGAATTAAAAGAATCATATCAGATTACTATGAAAAATTGTACTCTAACAAATTTGAAAACCTAGAAGAAATGGATGATTTCCTAGAAACACACTACCTACCTAAACTAACACAAACAGAGGTAGAACAACTAAATAAACCCATAACAAAAGAAGAGATTGAAAAGGTAATAATAATAAAAACTCCCAACAAAAAAAAAAAACCCTGGCCCAGATGGCTTCACAGGAGAGTTCTACCAAACTTTCAGAGAACAGTTAACACCACCACTACTAAAGGTATTTCAGAGCATAGGAAAGGATGGAATGCTCCCAAACTCATTCTATGAAGCCACCATATCCCTGATACCAAAGCCAGGTAAAGACATCACACAAAAAAGAAAATTACGTGAACTTAGATGCAAAAATCCTCAATAAAATTCTAGCCAATAGAATTCAACAACTTACCAAAAAAAATAATTCACGATTCACACCAGGTATGCAGGGATGCTTCAACATTAGAAAAACAATTAATGTAATCCACCACATAAATAAAACAAAAGACAAGAATCACATGATTTTATCAATTGATGCAGAAAAGGCATTTGACAAAGTTCAACACCCATTCATGATAAAAACTCTCAGCAAAATAAGAATAGAGGGAAAATTCCTCAACATAATAAAGGACATTTATACAAAGCCAATAGCCAACATCATCCTAAACCCAGAGAGAGCCTGAAAGCATTCCCCTTGAGATCGGGAAGCAGACAAGGATGCCCTTTATCACTGCTCTCATTCAACATTGTGCTGGAGGTCCTAGCCAGAGCAATTAGACTAGACAAAGAGATAAAGGGCATCCAGATTGGCAAGGAAAAAGTAAAATTATCTCTATTTGCAGATGACATGATCTTATACCCTAAGGAATCCTCCAGAAAACTACTGAAACTAATTGAAGAGTTCACCAGAGTATCAGGATACAAGATAAACATACAAAAATCAGTTGGATTCCTCTACACCAATAAAAAGAACATCAAAGTGGAAATCACCAAATTAATACCATTTACAGTAGCCCCCAAGAAGATAAAATACTTAAGAATAAATCTTACCAGAGATGTAAAAGACTACAGTACATTTCTGCCAGAAACCAAAAGGGACTTACATAAGTGGAAAAACACACCTTGCTCATGGATAGGAAGACTTAACATTATAAAAATGCTATTCTGCCAAAAGTGATCTATACATTTAACGCAATTCCGATCCAAATTCCAACGACAGTCTTCGATGAGATGGAGAAACAAATCACCAACTTCATATGGAAGGGAAAGAGGCCCCGGATAAGTAAAGCATTACTCAAAAAGAACGTAGTGGGAGGCCTTACTTTACCTGATTTTAGAACCTATTGTATCGCCACAGTAGTCAAAACAACCTGGCACTGGTGCAACAACAGATACATAGAACAAATGAACAGAATTGAGAATCCAGACATAAATCCATCCACATGTGAGCAGTTGATAGTTGACAAAGGCCCCAAAACAGTTAAATGGGGAAAAGACAGTCTTTTTAATAAATTGTGCTGGCATAACTGGATATCCATCTTCAAAAAAATGAACCAAGACCCATACCTCACTCCATGCATAAAAACGAGCCCAAAATGGATCAAAGACCTAAATATAAAATCTAAAATGATAAAGATCATGGAAGAAAAAATAGGGACAACGTTAGGAGCCCTAATACATGGCATAAACAGTATACAAAACATTACTAACAATGTAAAAGAAAAACTAGATAACTGGGAGCTCCTAAAAATCAAACACCTATGCTCATCCAAAGACTTCACCAAAAGAGTAAAAGACTACCTACAGACTGGGAAAAAGTTTTTAGCTATGACATTTCCGATTAGCAGCTGATCTCTAAAATCTACATGATCCTGCAAAAACTCAATTGCAGAAAGACAAATAACCCAATTAAAAAATGGGCAGAAGATATAAACAGACACTTCACTAAAGAAGACATTCAGGTAGCTAACAGATACATGAGGAAATGCTCACGATCATTAGCCATTAGAGAAATGGAAATCAAAACTTCAATGAGATTCCATCTCACTCCAACAAGGCTGGCATTAATCCAAAAAACACAAAATAATAAATGTTGGAGAGGCTGTGGAGAGACTGGAACACTTATCCACTGCTGGTGGGAATGTAAAACGGTACAACCACTTTGGAAATCAATTTGGTGCTTCCTTAAAAACCTAGCAATAGAACTACCATAGGCTCCAGCAAACCCACTCTTGGAAAATATCCTAGAGAAATAAGAGCCTTTACATGAACAGATATATACACACCCATGTTCATTGCAGCACTGTTTACAATAGCAAAAAGATGGAAGCAGCCAAGGTGCCCATCAATGGATGAACGGATAAATAAATTATGGTATATTCACACAATGGAATACTACGCATCGATAAAGAACAGTGATGGATCTGTGAAACATTTCATAACATGGAGGAATCTGGAAGGCATTATACTGAGTGAAATTAGTCAGTTGCTAAAGGACAAATATTGTATAAGACCACTATTATAAGAACTCAAGAAATAGTTTAAACAGAGAAGAAAGTATTCTTTGATGGTTACAAGAGGGGGAAGGGAGGGTGGGTGGGAGAGGGGTATTCACTAATTAGATAGTAGATAAGAACTACTTTAGGTGATGGGAAAGACAACACACAATACAGGGGAGGTCAGCACAACTGGACTAAACCAAAAACAAAGAAGTTTCCTGAATAAACTGAATGCTTCAAAGGCCAGTGTAGCAGGGGCAGGGGTCTGGGGACCATGGTTTCAGGGGACATCTAAGTCAATTGGCATAATAAAATCTATTAAGAAAACATTCTGCATTCCACCTTGGAGACCAGCTTCTGGGGTCTTAAATACTAGCAAGCAGCCATCTAAGATGCATCAATTGGTCTCAACTCACCTGGATCAAAGGAGAATGAAAAACACCAAGAACACAAGGTAATTATGAGCCCGAGAGAGAAAGGGCCACATAAACCAGAGACTACATCATCCTGAGACCAGAAGAACTAGTTGGTGCCTGGCTACAACCGATGACCAACTGCCCTGACAGAGAATGCAACAGAGAACCCCTGAAGGAGCAGGAGAGCAGTGGGATGCAGACCCCAGATTCTCTTAAGACCAACTTAATCATCTGACTGAGACTAGAAGTACCCTGGTGGTCAAGGCCCCCAGCCCTTCTGTTGGCCCAGGACTGGAACCATTCCCAAAGCCAACTTTTTCAGACATGGATTGGAGTGGATGATGGGTTGGAGAGGGATGCTGGTGAGGAGTGAGCTTCTTGGATCAGGTGGACACTTGGGACTATGTTTGTAACCTCTCCCCAGAGGTGAGATGAGAGGGTAGAGGGGGTTAGAAGTTGGTGAAATGGACACGAAAAGAGAGAGTAGAGGGAGGGAGCAGACTGTCTCATTAGGGGGAGAGCAATTGGGAGGATGTAGCAAGGTGTTAGCGAGGTGTAAGTTTTTGTGTGAGAGACTGACTTGATTTGTAAGCTTTCACTTAAAGCACAATCAAAATTAAAAAAAAAAAAAAGAAATTGTATGTTAGCCAGGCCACATTTCTGGGGAGTGCAAGTATCCTCTGCAGAAGCTCGTAAATTTTTAATAAAGTGAGGAAGCCTCATTACCTTTTACAGTAGAAGCATGGATTTTCCCATTATCCACAAAGCACAGAGAAGATTTGGTGATTATCTGTTTACTTGATTAGTCTGGAGCTGAAAGGCTGTTTGCTCAAGCAAAATCTGCTTTGCGGTCTAATAAATCTACTAAGTAGTGGATTGGGTCAGAATAACTGACCCAATAACTGGTCACTGCCACAGTTTTTGTTAGTTTCTTTGCCTTCTGTTCAGAAGCCATGTCTTTGGAGAATTGCTTGGTATATGTGTTGTCAATAACAGAGAAAGAACAGTTTTTAAATAAACCAGTGTTCATCACACCATTATTTGTAATAGCCAAAAGCTAGCAACAACCCATGTGTCCATCAGCAGATGAACAGATAAACAAAATGTGGTACATACATACAATGGAATATCATTCAGTCATAAAGAGAAATGAAGTCCTGATACATGCTACAACATGGATAAAACTTGAAAACATTGTGCTAAGTGAAATGTCAGACTCAAAGAGAAAATATTGTACAATCCCACACATGTGAAATATCTAGAATAGGCAAATGCATAGAGACCAAAGTTTATTAGAGGCTCCCAGGGGCTGGGGAGAGAGGCGAAGAGGGGCTAACTGCTTAAAGAGCACAGATTTTCTGTTGAAACAATGAAAAGAACTGGAAACAAGTAGTGGTGACGTTGCACACCATCGTGAGTGTGATTAACTCCACTGGAGTGGGCACTTGGTAATAGTTAAAAGGTAAATTTCATGCTGTGTATATTTTACCATAATAAAAAGAAAAAGAATTTTTAAACAAAAAAAGTATACCATAATAGGCAAAACCAAAGAAAGGACAAAGACCAAAGGGAACTCAAGGTAGCTGGTGGTTGGGAATGCATCTTGCACACTCCTCCTCCTCTGGACCTCAGTGCCCTGCCCACCCCACCCCATTTCAGCCAGCCCTGCCACCTGGGTCATTGTTCTTCTTCAATGGCCCGGATATGCCCCCTCCATTTAAGGCCTCGGCCCATTGAGGGCAAAGACTGCTGTAGTTCACCTGCTGCAGAGAAAGCAGGTGACCTTGGCTTCTCTCATCCTCTAGTCTTGAAACCATAGGTGCTGGAAGGTTTGAAGTGCTTCCAAACATTGCAACAACAGCCACCCATCACGGAGTGTAACATTAATGTGTGTGCACACACAGGCCTGGAACCCCCAGTGCAGGCCGGCCCCTGCATGAGCACATCTGCCAGGTGGTAGAGGCCCTAACACTCCCACTGTTAACGTAGTGGAGTAAGAAGTGATTGCTAAAAACCCTCAGGGCTGGGGCCACGCAGAGCTCTCCTTACTATTCTGTGACCTCAAAACACTCACTTCACCTGTTTGAATTCAGCCTGTGCAACATCAAACCATCCAAATATTCCCAAGTATAAAAATTTAAACTGTCAACATACTGTGCGCTCAATAACCAGGTATTTTCAACTCTTTAAAGAGGTCCTTTGCAGCCAATTTGCCCAATGCAATGCATTTGGTTTCTTGATTTCTTGACTGCTGCTTCCATGGGTATCAACTCTGGATCCAAGTAAAATGAAATCCTTGACAACTTCAATCTTTTCTTCATTTATCATGGTGTTGCTTATTGGTCCAGTTGAAAGGATTTTTGTTTTCTTTATGTGGAGGTGTAATCTACACTGAAGGCTGTAGTCTTTGGTCTCCATCAGTAAGTGCTCCAAGTCCTCTTCACTTTCAGCAAGCAAGGTTGCATCATCGGCATAACACAGGTTGTTAATGAGCCTTCCTCCAATCCTGATGCCCCATTCTTCTTCATATAGTCCAGCTTCTCAGATTATTTGCTCAGTATGCAGATTGAATAGGTATGGTGAAAGGATACAACCCTGATGCACACCTTTTCTGACTTTAAACCATGCAGTATCCCCTTGTTCTGTTTGAACAACTGCCTCTTGATCTATGCACAAGTTCCTCATGAGCACAACTAAGAGTTCTGGAATTTCCATTCTTCACACTGTTATCCATAATTTGTTATGATCCACACAGTCAAATGC
The DNA here is from genome assembly GCF_024166365.1 of Elephas maximus indicus. Lineage (NCBI taxonomy): Eukaryota > Metazoa > Chordata > Mammalia > Proboscidea > Elephantidae > Elephas > Elephas maximus. Next base: position 41,431,192 of record NC_064819.1, read on the forward strand.
CTTTGCATAGTCAATAAAAGAGAGGTAAACTCAGACATACTAATAATCATGATTTTGGCAACACTTCTTTCTGTTGTGTGTGGGGTTGCCATGAGTCACTTGGAGCTGACTGGATGGCAACTAAAAACAACAACATAAGCTAAAGATAGAAAAAAAGGAGAGAGAATGGATGGCAGGAATCACAGAGGATCCAATCTGTCTCTGATCATGGGGCAAAAGTTTTTTCTTCGGGTCCTCAAGTAAATGATCATAACCACTCAATTAACTGAGCAGCAATTAGCAAACGTATTTTGGTTACTTGAGGAATATCAGCAATATTCTAAGCAATATATAGGATTACTGTCCGCAGAAGTCATTTCCACTCCTGTCTCTAGGAGAGAGCCTTCTCCCTATGGCACTATGGTCTATAGGGCATTTCAGGAAAAGTGTTCCATAGGGCACTAATTCTAGGATGTGCTTAGGGGAAAATTTCTCTGTGCTCAAATGATTTGGGGAAGTATTGCTTCTGGAATGTCACAAAGCATATTAACATATTAAAGCCTTGAAAAAAATCTGTTTAGAATTTGTCACTGGAATTGTTTTTTTCAAGCTGCATTTCTTGACAGCTGCTGACAGCCCATGAAACTAGTTGCTGTCAGAACACACTTTATGAAACACTGGCTGATCACAAACTACTTTTTGTGAAGTAAAGAACTTTCTTTACTTAAGTTATACAAGAAATGCTAAAGAATGTGGAGCCAATACGCTATTTTCCTGTAGTGATAATTCAGTACACTTTATTATTTCTGAATATGTAACTGAGTCTAATAACCATCTCATAGATAAGAAATGGGAAAATAATGTGGTAGAATCTGTTAGTTGCCTCATAATATCCTTTCTCCCCTTTTTATTTAGTCATAGAGCTCTGATTTTATTTGGGGGTGACAACATTCCCAACTAAAAGACTATCTTTATCCCAGCCTCTTACAGCTAGGTATTGCCAGGTAACTATGTTCTGGACAATGAGGCAGTGTTGGTGGAACTTCTGAGAAGATTTCTTAGAGGAAACTAACTCAGCTGGGTAATGAGACCATTTTTCACTTTCACAGCTCCTTTTTCCTGCTGTCTAAACTATACACGTTTGATGGCAGGAGCTCCATCAGCCATCGTGGACCACAAGGTTACCCTGAAAATGGAAGCTATGCACACAGGATGTGGAAACACAAAGGCAGAAGGGGCCTGAATCCCTGCAAACATTGTAAAGCGGCTATACCAGCCCAAGAATATCTTTATCTAGATCTGTTTTACATGACAAAATAAGCACTTTTATCTGTAATGGAGCTGTATCTTAACTAAAGAAAAGAGAGTAACTACTTAAAAAAGTTTATTGATATTTCTGGTGCAGGAGACCTGGCCAGCTTTCCAATAAACTTCCATTTTCTCAGCTGTTGCTCCAAGTGAAACATGATCTATTACCTGATAACCAAAAACAAAATTCCCCTTCCAACTAGGGATTCCTCCTCACCCCAGCATCTTAGCCTATGGCCTTTTGTCCTTTCTCCAGGATAAGAGTTATGCTTACCTTGCCAGATTCTTTACAGAGTCACACAACATGAGTTTTCACTGATTTTTGCTTTTCACAACATAAATTTCTCCTGTCAATCTTACTTTCATTTTTTGTGCATGCCTCTCCCTTTGGATGGAGACTCTCACCACAAGGTTGCCATGTCACTCGGTTGTGATAGTTTCTCCAGGCTCCCACCCCTTTTTCTCCATCTGTCAGGAATTGAGTTTCCAGTGAAAGGAAGTTTCTTTTTGATTCAGTAAATTGATGTAAGAAGAGGAGCAAAACTAGTTTGATTAGAATATTTGTGCCTAGATACATTTTCCAGCTGACTCTAATTCAAGAGCTCTTATTTAATTCTGTCTGTTTGCAGACAAAAACAAAGCAAGGCCTTCCTCAGAAACAAAGGTTTAACAGAGAAGAAATGTTTGATGTCTCATCATCTCAGAAATAGTGTCATATAAGGAAAGGCCTGTAACAAACTTTGCTTTCATCTTTTAAGCTAACTTTCACATAGAATTGTAAGTGAAATACAAGAGTTGGATTTTGTGAAAATTTCACTTTGCCATTTGATTTGGTCTTGTAAAATAAGTAGAGACAAGAGATGATAAATAGATGGATAGATAGATACATAGATAGATAGATTGATAGGTAGGTAGGTAGATAGACAGATGGTAGATAGATGATTGATAGATAGACAGATGGTAGATAGACAGATGATAGATAGATAGATAGATAGATAGATAGATAGATAGATAGATAGATAGATAGATAGATAGATAGATAGATAGATAGATAGATAGATAGATAGATAGATAGATAGATAGATAGATAGATAGATAGATAGATAGATAGATAGATAGATAGATAGATAGATAGATAGATAGATAGATAGACAGAAGCCATATAGATGATAGACGGATGGATGGATGGATGGACAGACAGACCCACTGACCAACCTACCAGAATCATAAGATGTGAGTCCTGGAAACAAACTGACAGAAAATCTAGTTCAATTCTTTCATTTACTGATGAAGAAACTGAAGACCAAATAGCCTAAGGCCCTGGCCTCCACCAACACCTAAAATCCAAGACTCTTGACTCCCAGGGCAGAGAGCTACTACTTCCTTTGCCTTGTTTTCAACTGAATTAGGTAAACAAAGTTATTCTGCCCACCACCAGCTTGTTGGTTTGTCATACCCTGGTGGCTTGTGTGTTGCTGTGATGCTAGACGCTATGCCACTGGTCTCTTAAATACCAGAAGGATCAGCCATGGTGGACAGGTGTCAGCAGAGCTTCCAGACTAAGACAAACTAGGGAGAAAGGCCTAGCAATCTACTTCCAAAAATTAGCCAAAGAAAACCTTATGAAGCAAGACACAATGTTGTCTGATATAATGCTGAAAGATGAACCCCTTAGGTTGGAAGAAACTCAAAATACACTGTGGCCACAACCATTGACTTCTTCATAAAGATGTCACAGGACTGGGCAACATTTGCTCTATTGTACATGGGGTCATCATGAGTCAGAGCCAACTTGACAGCAACTAACAACAAATTATGCTGCAATGGGAAACCACACCATCTCCATGGCTCACAATGATAAAGGTTGACTTCTTTCTCATGTTGCATGTCCACAGCTGGTTGGCAGGGAATGCTGTACTCATTTTAACCCATCAGGGACCCAGGCAGACAGTGACCCACCACCTCAGGTCATTGCCATCTTAACACAGTTGGGGTTCACTGTTGCAGGGAAAGATAGCATGGATGATCGTGCACCAGCTCTGAAATGCCTCCACCAGGAAGCTACACATGTTACTTCCACTCATGTTTCATGATCCAAAACAGGTCTCATGGCTATACCTCACTGTACAAAGTTGGGGAAAGGTAATTCTTTCATGTCCAGGAAGGGGAGAACTAAAAATACTGGGGAGCACTAGCAATGTCTTCCACATGAGCCCTGTCTGCAGTCACTGTTTAATAAGCCTCAAGGCACCTATGAAATGGTCCACACCTGCATTGTTGTGTATTATAAGTTAGGGAAGGGGGAGAGTTCAAAGGTAAGATTCACCTAAAAAACTTTTCTTGAGGTGATGTACAACTGACCTTGGAGGAAGGCTGGGAAAATTTCAACCCAAAGCCACCAGGAACCCTTGACATCTCTAGTTCTGGGTCTTTATCATGAAATCTGAGAATGGTGAGTTTAAAATCAGACACCTCATAGGGTGTTTGGAAATGCATAGGAATGGGAGTGAACTGGATGCTCTTAGACAAATACTGTTGTCATATTCTGTATCCAAACACAGAGACTATCTTTGGACACCTTGAATTTAGAGTTGTCTTTGTAGGTAAAAACAGGTACACTGAGTCCTACCATGGTGAGTCAACTGTCTGAGCCCATCGAGAAGCTGTGCTCACTTCACCCTCCAGTTCTATTTAATTCACCTGTTTGGCCTATATAGGAATCAGACGGTTGTTGGAGACTTTATCATGTGATTTATTATTTTCACGTGATGACTCCAGCTGCAGCTGCTGTTCTAGATGTAATTTCACTACTAGAGCAAATTAACACAGCTCCTGGCCCCTGACATGAAGCTATCAAATTGGTGATGCTTTTTTCTATTTCCCAATAAAATCACAGAAGCAATACTCTTTCACCTGCTAGGGACAGCAATACATCTTCACAGTCTAGCCCTAGAACTGTGTCAGATCTCCCTCTTCTTTAAAAATTTCATCTGCAGAGGACCTTGTTCACTGAACCATTACAGAGGATACCATGCTGGTCTACTGCATTGATGAAATTATTCTTATTGAGCATAGTGACCAGGAACAAGCACCCTAGATGTCTAGATGTGTGCCAAAGAGGAGAATATTACCCCTCAGAGCTCAAGGACAGGTCTTCTTAGTACAGTTGATGGGTTCAATGATCTCTGGGGATGATAGGATATCTCTTCAATGTGAAAGACAAGTTGCTACATCTTGCACCTCCTACTGCTAATAGTTACAGTGCTTAATGTGACTGTGGACTTGGGAAGATCACTTCATACTACATTTGAGTATGTTGCTCTGACTCATTTTCTGAATAACCATTGGACTGGCAGCTTTTGGAGGAAACCAGAGCAAGCTGTTTAGGCCACATGCAACCAGCTTCAGAACTTGGGCCTCATAGCAGATCCAGTGGTGTTTGAAAGAGCTATGGCAGATCAGGATACTAATGGTGTTGTAGAAGCCCTAAAGGAAAATCACAGCTAAGGCTGTATTTTCCCTATAGAGGTTTAGGGATTCTATGGGTCAGCTTCTGCCAAATCCAACAATAGATGTTAGTGGGAGACTGCAGAGTCTCAACACAAGAAAAACCTCTGAAAAACAGTTATTTCTCGGGAATAAAGATTCAGTTTTTTACTAAGCAAAAGGCTGTAACCAGCAGATGTGCTGGGCTAGGGAGAAAAGAAACATGAAATAAGGATAAAGAAAGGAGGAGAAAATCTCATCAAGCTCATAACAAGTGAAGAGATTTAACCGGTGATCAAAACCCTCCCAACAAAAAAAGCCCTGGACCAGAGGGCTTCATTTGGGAGCTCTACAAAATATATACAGAATTGGCACCAATCTTGTTCAATCTCTTCCAAAATGCAGAGGAGTAATAGGTAGTGTAATAGTAGCGTAGTGGTTAAGAGCTTGGCTACTAACCAAAAGGTTGGCTCAAATCCACCAGGCACTCCTTGGAAACGCTATGGGGCAGTTCTATTCTATCCTATGGATACGCTATGAGTCAGCATTGACTTGACAACAATGGGTTTGGTTTTGATTTTGGAATTCATTCTATAGAGCCAGCATTACCCTGATGCAAAAGCCAGACAAAGACATTGCAAGAATAGAAAACTACAGATCAATACCCTTTATGAATACAGATGCAAAAATTCTCAACAAAGTTTTAACGAATAGGATCTAAGAGCATATTAAAAGAATTAGAGACTTCAGGCCAACATGGCATCATAGACAGAAGTGAAAAACTATGAAGTTCATAGAAGAAAAAATAGTATCAATGCTAGAGGCCCTCATACACTGCATTAACAGAATACAAACCGCAACCAACAACATACAAACTCCAGAAGACAAAATAGATAACTGGGGTCTTCTAAAAATTAAATACTTATGCTCATTGAAAGACTTCACCAAAAGAGTAAAAAGAGAATGTACTGACTGGGAAAAAATTTCTGGCTATTACAAATCAGGCAAAGGTCCAATCTCTAAAATCTACAAGAAAATCCAATACCTCTGCAACAAAATGGCAAAAAATCCAATTAAAAAATGGGCAAAGGAAATGAACAGACACTTCACCAAAGAAGACATTCAAGAGGTCAACAGACACATGAGGAAATGCTCGTCATCATTAGCCATTAGAGAAATGCAAATCAAAACCACAAAGAGATATCATCTCACGCCCGGGTTACAGGCACAAATCAAAAAAACCAGGAAATAACAAATGCTGGAGAGGCTGCAGGGAGATCAGAATTCTTATGCACTGCTGGTGGGAATGCAAAATGATAGAACCATTTTGGAAAACGATATGGCACTTCCTTAGAAAGCTAGAAATAGAAACACCATATGATCCAGCAATCCTACTCCTAGGAACATATCCTAGAGAAATAAGAGTCATCACACAAATATGCATATGCACACCCTTGTTCATTGCAGCATTGTTCACAATAGCAAAGAGATGGAAACAACCTAGATGTCCATCAACAGATGAATGGATAAACTACGGTACATACACACAATTAATTATTATGCAACAATAAAGAACAACGATGAATCTGTGAAGCATCTGATAACATGGATGAATTTGGAGGCATTATGCTGACTGAAATAAGTCAGTCACAAAAGGGCAAATATTGTATGAGATCACTATCGTAAAAACTCATGGAAAGGTTTACACACAAAAGAAACAATCTTTGATGGTTACAAGGGAGGGAAAGGGTGGGAACGGAAAAACGCTAAATAGACAATAAATAAGTGGTAACTTTGGTGAAGGGTAAGACAATACACAACACTGGGGAAGCCCCCACAAATTATACAAGGCAGGATCATGGAAGTTCCATAGACACATCCAAACTCCCTGAGGGACCGAATTGCTTGGTTGTGTGCTGCGGGGACCATGGTTTCTGGGCACATCTAGCTCAATTGGCCTAACATAGTTTATAAAGAGAATGTTCTACGCTGTACTTTGGAGAGTAGCATCTGGGGTCTTAAAAGCCTGTGAGCAGCCATCTAGGATACTCCACTGGTCCCACACCTTCGGGAGCAAAGAATAATAAAGAAAACTAAACATACAAGGGAAAGATTAGTCCAAAGGAGTAATGGACCACATCTACCATGGTCTCCATCAGACTGAGCCCAGTACAACTAGATGGTGCCCAGCTACCATCACTGACTGCTCTGACAGGGATCACAATAGAGAGTCCCAGACAGACCTGGAGAAAAATGTAGAACAAAATTCTTACTCACAAAAAAAAGACCAGACTTACTGGCCTGACAGAGTCTGGAGAAACCCTAAGAGTATGGCCCCCGGACACCCTTTCGGCTCAGAAATGAAGTCACTCCTGAGGTTCACCCTTCAGCCAAAAAGTGGACAGGCTCATAAAACAAAACGAGACTAAAGGGGCACACCAGTCCTGGTGCAAGACTAGAAGGCAGGAGGGGAGAGGAAAGCTGGTAATAGGGAACCTAAGGTTGAGAAGAAGGTTGAGAAGGGAGAGTGTTGACATGTCGTGAAGTTGTTAACCAATATCATAAAACAATATGTGTACTAACTGTTTAATGAGAAACTAGTTTGTTCTCTAAACCTTCATCTAAAGTACAACAAAAAAAGAAGAAAAAGAAAACCCAATGGAGCACAGTTCTATTCTGACAGACATGGGGTTGCCATGAATAGGAGTAGATTCAACAGCAAAAAAAAAAAATTAGAAAGGTGTCCTCTGTCACCACGTCTATTCAATATTGTATTAGAAGTCCTACTCAGAGCAATAAGACAAGAAAAAGAAATAAAGGTATCCAGATTGGAAAAGAAGAAGCAAAATTATCTCCATCCACGGATGATATAATCCTGTATATAGAAAATCCCAAAGTCCTAAAGAAAACTTCCAGAGCTAATAGAAAAATGTAGTAAAGTTGCAAGGTACAAGGCCAACAAACAGAAATCAATTGGTTTTTTATACACCAGCAATGCGAAATTTGAAAAGGAAGTTAGAGAAACAATTCCATTTACAATAGCATCTAAGAGAATAAAATACCTAGGAATAAATCTATTCACGGATGTGAAGGACTTATAAAATAAAAATTATAAAACACTGCTGAAAGAGATTAAACAAGACTTAAATAAATGGAAAGATGTTCTATGTTCTTGGGTTGGAAGACTTAATATTGTTAAAATGTCAATATTACCCAAAGCAATCTACAGATTCAATGCAATCCCAATCAAAATTTCAAAAGCCTTCTTTACGGAAATGGAAAAAACAATCCTTAAATTTATGTGGATTGGCAAGAGGCCCCAATAGCTAAAGCAATGTTGAAAGAGAAGAACAATGTTGAAAGAGGACTCACACTTCCTGATTTTGAAACATAACATACAGCTACAGTAATCAAAATAGTCTGGTACTTTTATAACAATAGACACAAAGACCAATGGAATAGAATTGAGAGTTCAGAAATAAACCCACACATCTACGGCCAACTGATTTTTGACAAAGATGCTAAGTCCATTAGCACCTTTGGGGAAAGAAGAGTCCCTTCAATAAATGGTGTTGGGAAAACTGGATTTCCACATGCAGAAAAATGAAAGAGAATCCATGCCTCACACCATACACAAAAACAAATTCAAAATGGATTAAGGACCTAAATGTGCAATCTAAAACCATAAAATTCTTAGAAGAAAATGCAGAGGTAACACTGTCAAGCCTGCCTTTTAACAATGGATTATCTAGTTTAATAACATAAGCACAAACAGCAAAAGACAAACTAAATAAATTGGACCACATAGAAATTAAAAACTTCTGTTTATCAAAAGACTTTACCAAAAAAAGTGAAAAAGATAGGCTACTGACTGCGAGAATGTCTTCAGAAACTATATTTCCCATAAGAATCTAATAATCAAAATATACTTAAAACTTTGACAACAACAAAAAGACAAATAACCCAATAATAAAATGAGCAAAGGACTTGAATAGACATTTCACCAAAGAAGACATTCAAATGGCCACCAAACACATGAAAAGATGCTCGACATCATTAGCCATCAGAGAGATACAATCAAAACCACAATGAGATACCATTTCACTCCGACTAGGATGGCTAAGACTTAAAAAACCAGAAAATAACAAACGTTGGTGAGGATGTGCAGAAATTGAAACACTTATCCGTTGCTGGTGGAATGCAAATTGGTAGAGCATTGTGGAAAACAGTATGACAGTTCCTCAAAAAACTAAAAATTGAACTACCATATGACCCAGCAATCCCACTCCTAGGTATACACTTGAAAGACTTGAAACCAGTGACTGAGTCACGGACGTGTACATCAATGTTCATTGCAGCACTATTCACAAGAGTCAAAAGATGGAAACAACATAAATGCCCATCAATGGATGAATAAAATAAAATGTGATACACACATACAACGAATTCTACTCGGCAAGTAGAAAAAAATGAAGTCTTGATACATACTACAATATGGATGGAGCTTGAAGATGTTATGCTCAGTGAAGTGAGTCAATCATAAAAGGGCAAGTATTGTATGACCTCACTTATATAAAATGATAAGAAAAGGCAAATGTATGGAGTCCAAAGTTTATAAGTGGTTACCAGGGATGAGAGGGAGGGGAAGGAGAGTTTACAGGGATGGAAATATTGCACTGATTAAGGATAGGGTTGCACTGCCTATTATTGTAGTTGTCATCAATAAGCTGTATACCTGTAAAAAGATGAATTGGAAAAGGTTGTATGATAGATATAACAACAACAAAAACAAAAAAGGGTAGCTGCTAAGACTGCTTATGTACAACCAAAAACCTCGTGGGATTTGGTATCTTAGTTTGGAGGTTTAGGGTCATGGTTTCATGGGGTATCTCAGTTAACTGTCCTAATAACATGTATAGTGCTTCTGTTCTACCTTCTAGTTTGTTGTGTAGTGCCTGGGGCCTTAAAAGCTTGCAAGCACAACAATTGGTCTCAATTCACCTGAAGCAACAGAGAAAGGAGAGTAAGGAATAGGAGGAGGATGTGGAATGTGTGGCTAGTTGCTTCCATGAACAGTTGCCATAAGAGCAGAAGCAGGGGATGGTGCCCTGCTACCATTACCGAACATTTTGATCAAAGATTCTATGAGAGAATCCTGATCAAAAAGGGGAAAATGTAGAATGTAATTTCAGATTCTCATGTACTGCAGATTTTCTGGAGCCATAATAGCTGGTTGAACCCCTGGAACTATTACCCTGAGATAATCTTTAAACCTTAAACCAAAAATATCCCCTGAAGTCTTCTTAAAACTATTGTGTTTAGCTTAACTGGTAAAAAGAAAAGAAAAATCTGCCTTGAGCATTGTGCTCTTTTAAGATCTGTATGAGATCAAAGTGACAGCAGCAGCTTGAAAAATTAGATAGGAACCGTAGGGGACAGTGAGTTTATGTTAATGGAGGAGAAACAACTCAGAAAAGGAGTATGAGAATGGTTGCACAACTTGAAGAAAGTAATTGATGTCATTGAATTGTACATGTAGAAATTGCTGAATTGGTGTATGTTTTGCTGTATATGTTCTCAGCAGCAACAACAAAATAAAAATAAATAAATAAATAAATGAAATAAAATAATTAGCCACCACAACCAAGTGGGATTTATTCCAGAAATGCAAGGATGGTTTAACATTAGAAAATACACCACATTAATAATACAAAGGAAAACACTCACACACATCCATCTCAATTGATGCAGAAAAGGCATTTGATAAAATCCAACACCATTTCTTCATAAAAATTCTCAACAAGAGTGGTATAGAAGGAAAGTTCCTCAATATGATTAAGGGCATTTATGAAAAACCAGGAGCCAACATTATACTCAGTGGAGAAAAATCGAGAGCTTTCCCCTTGAAATCGATAGTAAGGCAAGAATGTTCATTCTCACCACCCTTATTCAGTATTGTATTGTAAGTCCTAGTCAGGGCAACAATGCAAGAAAAAAGAAATAAAAGGTATCAAATCAGAAAGAAAGAAGTAAATGATCTCTATTAGAAAATCCCAAAGAATCTGCAAGAAATCTTCTAGAGTTAGAGGAATTTAGAAAAGTTTTAGGCTACAAGACAAAAAATTAGTTGGGTTTCTATACATCAGCAATGAGAAATATGAAAAGTAAATTAAGAAAATAATTTCATTTACAATAGCATCTAAGAAAATCAAATACCTAGGAGTAAATATAACCAGGCATGTAAAATACCTATACAATGAAAATTGTAAAACACTGCTGAAAGAGATTAAAGAAGACCTAAATAAAAGGGAAGAAATTCCATGTTCATAGATTGGAAAAGAATATTATTAAGACGTCAATTCTATCTAAAGCAGTCTATAGATTCAACACAATCTTGATCAAAATTTCAACAGTCTTCTTTACAGAAATGGAAAAATCAATCCTCAATTTTATATGGAATGGCAAGAGACCCCAAATAGCTAAAGTAATTTAAAGAAGAACAAATATAAGAACTCACACTTCCTGATTTCAAAATGTAGTGTACAGCTACAGTAATCAAAACAGCCTATGACTGGTATAATAATAGACACATAGGCCAATGGAATAGAATTGAGAGTCCAGAAATAAACCCGTACATCTATGGTCAACTGATTTTTCACAAGGGAGCATTCAATGGAGAAGGAAGCGTCTCTTCAATAAATGGTGTTAAGAAAACCGAATTTCTACACACAGAAGAATGAATCAGGATCCATGCCTCAAGCCATACACATGCACAAAAAGTTCAAAATGGACTAAAAACTAAAACCATAAAATTCTTACAAGTAAATATAGGGGCATGGCTTTAGGATCTAGTTTTTTATGATTAATGGGTATGACAACATAAGTACGAATAGCAAAAGACAAAACAGATAAATGGGACCTCATAAAAATTAAGTATTTTTGTTCATCGAAGGACTTTCTTGAAAAAGTGAAAAGTCAATCTACAGACTGGGAAAAAAAATTTAGGAAACCATATACCACATAAGTATCTAATATCCAATATAGTTATAAAACTTGTACAATTTAACAAAACGACAACCCAACCAAAAAATGGGCAAAGGACTTAAATAGACATTTCACCAAAGAGGAAATTCAAATGGGCAACAAATACAAGAAAAGATGCTCAGCATCTTTAGGCCTCAGAGAAATGTTAACCAAAACCACAATGAGATACCACTTTACTTCTACCAGGTTGGTTAAGATTTAAAAAAAAACAAAACAGAAAAGAACAAATGCTGGTGAGGAGGTACAAAAATTGGAGCCTTTATCCATTGCTGATGGGAATGTAAAATGGTATAGTCATTGTGGAAAACAGTTCAGTGGTTCCTCAAAAAATTAAACATAAAACTACCATATGACCCAACAATTCCACTCTGAGGTGTATTATATACTCAAGGGACTTGAAATCAGCAACACAAACAGACACATGTACAGCAATGTTCATTGCAGCACTATAAGAATAGCCCAAAGGGGAAACAACTTAATGTTCATCAACAGATGAACAAAATGTGGCGCATACACACAGTGGAATACTACTCAGTCATAAAGAGAAATGAAGCCCTGATACATGCTACAACATGGATGACCTTGAAAACATTGTACTGAGTGAAATAAGTCAATCATAATAGAACAAGTATTGTGATCTCGCTTATACTAAATGACAAGAATAGGCAAATGTGTGGAGACCAAAGTTTATTAGTAGTTACCAGGGGCAGGAGAAAGAGGAGAGCAGGAGCTGTTGTATGGGAAGCAGTGAGTTTCTGTATATAGTAATGGGAATTTTGGCACTGATTACGGGCAATATTTGTACAACATGATTAATGTAATTGATATCACTAAGTTGTGCACCTGAAATTTTTTGAATTTGTAGATATTGTGTTATATGTATTTTTTACAACAATAAAAGAAGGTTGTAAAAGATTCCAACTTTGGATTTACAATTCTCAAAAAAAAAAAAAAAAGGAGAAATGTAACAGTAGTTTTTTTTAATCTTCGTTCTATTATACCCAATTTATTTTCTTCCTTTCTCTCACATACCTTGGCTGCTAACCGAAATCTTCGCAGTTTGAATCCATACAGAGGCACCTCAGAAGAAAAGCCTGGTGATCTACTTTCAAAAAATCAGCCATTGACAATCTCTTGTTTATATTCCTGACAATTGCGCTGACAAATGCATGGGCGATGCACTTTGGGAACTTTAGTATTACCTTAAGATATTCGTAGTAAACCAAAAACCAAACCCAGTGCCATCTAGCCGATTCCAACTCATAGCGACACTATAGGCCAGAGTAGAACTGCCCCATAGAGTTTCCAAGGATTGCCTGGCGGATCTGAACTGCCAACCCTTTGGTTAGCAGCTGTAGCACTTAACCACTACGCCAGTAATGATGCTAGTAAATAACGAAACCAAACCAAAAACCAAACCCAGTGCCGCCGAGTCGATTCCAACTCATAGCGACCCTATAGGACAGAGTAGGATTGCCCCCATACAGTTTCCAAGGACCGCCTGGTGGATTCAAACTGCCGACCCCTTGGTTAGCAGCCTTAGTACTTAAGCACTACGCCACCAGGGTTTCCTCAAATACTGGAAAGGTATTTTTTTTTTTAATGTTAATTCATTACCCATTGTAAACAAGAGTCAGAAGAAAGCCCATAGGTCTAACACTCAGGTCGGGTTGGTCATTTCTAAGAGCTTTAATTCCTACTTATGGTATATTTGAATCAGAAAACAAACAGCAGACAAAGTTGCTAATGGGATGGAAACTTGGTCTGCATCCTGATGGTATGAGGCATAGTAGAATTTATCTACTATTGTCTTACACACTTAAGGTGAAGGAAAACTTTCAGGCTGAAATATTGATACGCATTGAGTGCTCACAGAATAATCGCAATGCGATTGATAAGAACATTGCTCTTACTTGAGATCCTGGTGGCAAACAGGGTGGTGTCAGGTGGGTTTGAGGAGCCTGTAATGGCCACCATTTAGGAGCTCGACTAGGTCCAGGTATTGATCTTTGATGTGTTGCCTCCAGTTTCCGATCAAAGGGAGGGAATGATTTGGAAAATAGTGTTGGAGTCATTATTCCCTGTCCTTGAGCATAGACAGTGTGCCCCAACTGGAGCTGGACTCACAGGGACTCATGGGGACATGTCAACTGGGCCCTGAAGTGTAAAGACGATAGCTAGGATAATCTTGGAAAGTATCTTTTGGGGAACTTCCAGTCAAATGGAGCACAAAATACTTTCCCCTCTTATCTTCTTCTATTGACATTTGGGAATGGAATATTTATTGCACCAGTGAGGACCCTCTTGGCTGTCGTTGCTGGGGCCTGTGCCAATGATTAAGAAAGACAGTTCAAAATGTGGAATCACAGTTTCTAGCCAGTCTGCAAAGGGGTGAGCCTTTCAACGATTTTGCCCATTTGTAATGTTGATATATACTGATGATTCTGTAATGTTCCTTGGACTGGGAGGTGGAGGGGTGGGGACACAGCTGTGGCAGCATGCTTGTCTGTTTTCCCATTCTTGTCTATTCTGTAATTTTTCTTAGACTCGAGCAGACACAGCTGTGGCAGCATGCTTGTCCGTTTTCCCACTTTTGTCTATTCTGTAGCATTTCCTTGGACTCGGGAAGACGTTAGCTCTGGCAGCATGCCTGTCTGCTTCCCACTTTTGCATCTTTGCATATATGCTAAATAAAACTTTCTTTTTGCTTAAAAAAAAAATCAGTCATTGAAAACCCTACAGAGCACGATTATACCCTGACACATACATGGTTGCTAAGACTTGATGGCAACTGCTTTGGGTTTGGTATTCTCTTTCCCTTAATACTTCATATAAGCTGTAACTTTCAAATCTAGCCTGTAGGTCATAAAATACCAAGATAGCACATAGAATATCAGAGAGAAAAAGACACAGTTGCTAGTGAGTCTTAAAAAAAAAAAAATTCCAGCTGCCATTTAGCTGACTCCAACTCAGAGTGGCCCCACGTGTGTCAGAGTAGAACTGTACTAACTAGAGTTTTCATGGATGTGACCTTCTGGAAGCACATTGCCAGGCCTTACTTCTGAAGCATCTCTGGGTGGGTTAAAACCGCCAACCTTTCAGTTAGTAGCTGATGGGATTTTAAGTCTCCCGTTTTGGGAAGAAACTGAGTTAATTTTTTGTTTTACGAGGATTTGTAGATATTTGAAAGTTTACACTTAGAAGAAGGGCGTGTATGGATGTTGAGTAACCAAAGAGGAGGGCTGTGGCGAGCCCCAGGAATTGGTCCAACCAGCATCCATTCCAACATCCTTCTAGTGTGTATTCATGTATTTCAGAAGCCAGGAAACTAGAGAGTTTTTACTACATGTCCCCAACTCATTTACATCTAGGGTTCTATGTGTAATTAACTTCCACTGTGTAGAAACATGCATGCATGATTAGGAAGGCTCAGGTGCTCCTGCTGATGAGCACCATGGTGGAGGAGGCTGGTTTTCTGCGAAAGCCTGTCTATCGACTGGCTCTGTGGGAGATTAAAAAGCACTATACAGGGGAAGTATTCTGCACCAGGCACAGCGTGGTTTGGCAGCAGCTTTCTACTTGTAGAAGCTCCTTCATCATTCATGGTGCTTCCTGATTATGGAAAGAGGCAGTGTTCTGGAATGTGCACTTATGGTCACCGTTTCCCAACTCGGTTCCTGTCTCCTGAATCAGAGAAGAGCCAGCAGCTTCTTCGGTTCTACTGGGTGGCTTTCAGTGCCCTTAAAAGATCAGTCTGGAGTCAGTTTCTTCAGTCCTCCCATTTAATATCCTGTATTAAATCCCTGTCCGCTTAAATTAACCAGATTGAATTCCATTCTTGGCAAGTGAACCTGAGCAGTACACCACGTAACTTGTTGCTATTCCTTTCCCTCTGTATCCTTTTTTCTCCAAAACAAGTCACTACACTTGAATCTCGGTGTATTATTCACTCTTCTTGGTCAAACCACAGGCTTTCCCTTTTAAAAATTCAACATGAGCTTTACCTTCCATGAAGCCATTTAAGATGAGTCCAAAAACACATTCCATTTCCTCTGAAACTGTAACCAAAACACTTAGTAATAGCTCTTGGGGGGCTTTAAGAACATTAATCAGTTTCAAAACTGGAGTCAGAATGCTCCCCTGGGAAGAATTTTTCACATGAAGTAAAAAGTACTTTGACCTTAGCAGGGCAGACAAGGAGTCAAAATAAAGGCTAGAGTTAAAGGCTGGGGTGAAGAACGATGTGAACACTCATTTTGCTAGTCTTGCAAGGTATTTCTCTTCCCTTTTCCTCATCTATCTCCTTCTCCAACACTTGGCAATTAGCAGCAAAGCTAGGTGATAGTTAATCATGCCAATGTGAATATTCAGTCAGAATAAAACACCCAAACCTGTCAGCAATGCACCTCCACCTTTCAGGAAGACCCTGGGGCCCAGGGCTGGCCTCCACTGAGCCTATGCCATCTTTAAAATGAAGACACTGCAGAGCCCATGGAGGTGGGAAGCCCAATGGCACATTCCTCCTTTTTGTGTCCTGGCTTAACCTGCTGCTTCCCCCTTTCCCACAGTCTCCATTTCACTTCTCAGTTATGATTTTCATTTGGCCCAGAGCAGTAGCAGGTAAGGACACAGAAACAAACTTACTGACAGTTTTAAGGAAAAAATTTCAAAGGAAAGCTAAATGAAAAGAAATTATTCCAAGAACTATAATTCCTGATGGCTCAAATATGTGACAAACAAGTAGAAAATGCATAAATTGTATTTCTTTTTATCTGCCATTCCCCCAATTCACTACTTTTTAGCCTTTTATTGTCTGAATCAGAAGTGGTATTTGACCCCCTGTTGAGCAATAGTCATCTGACTTGGACCGATGCACAAAAAATTTAGAAAATTAAAAGAGATAATAACTGACAATTAATAATACAATCTACATTTTTATATATTTATCAAAGCTAAAGAAAAATTACAGGCAAACTAGTTAGTCAATCCTGTGTGTCTATGTGTCACTTCCAAAACTCAATATTCTTTGAATAAGAAAACCAACACTATCTCTAGCAACCCAAGAGATGAAGGTGTGAAATGTCACCAGACCAACATTTAGGATTCAGAAGTAAAACATAATTAGGAGATTTCTTAATTGGAAGATTATCTTTCTTACTAAGGACAGTGACCTATTCCTGCTTGAATTATTCTTTACTTTAATATTGAATTTTATTGTACATATATGTGTTATGTTTTATATTTACCTGTGTACAAAATTCTTGTCTTACCAGGAATCAACCAGATATTAAAAGAATTGAAAGATATTCTGACCTACGAATGACAAAAGTTGCGTTTTTGGATGTTCTAAGCATATTTATTATTTGCCACTCTGTCATGTTGCAAACACTGAGGAGAAAGCCCTAGAGCTTCTTGACTTGACCCATAAACCCGTTGCTGTCAAGTCGATTCCCATTCATAGTGACCCTATAGAACAGAGTAGAACTGTCCCATAAGGTTTCCAAGGAGCAGCTGGTGGAATCGAACTTCCAACCTTTTGGTTAGCAGCTGTAGCACTTAACCACTATGCCACCAGGGTTTCCTCTTGAGAGCCCCCCCAAAAAGTCTCTAACTACCCGATAGAACTCTAAACTTGGAACATTATAGAAATAAATCATCCTGAAGTATATTCTCTCATATAAGACATTATAAAAACAAATGGTGGCATCTAGAAAACTAACAGCTTCCCACTCTTTTTGTAATTTCATCTTTAAAAAATTAAAAAAGATAATTGCTGAAAACCCTCCAAAAGATGAGTTTAATTTCATGTAAACGTCACATGTGATCAGGCAGAGGTGCTCACAATTGATGCTGACATAAAGGCAAAGGCCTAGATACACTTTTATTATCCTCTTTTTAAAAATCTGTAGACTTCTTAATTAAAAATCAAATTTGGTAACAAGCAGAATCATGTGTTACTAAAAGTGTTCTAACTGCTACCTGAAATGTGTGCATACATATGTTTGAAATCCCTCCTTTTCATCATTTTCAGAAACAAACATCTAATTTCCTGCCCTGACACATGTGGAATATCATTTTAAACAAAAGTCTGCTTTCACGGGCTTCCAGGCTTAGTGTGGTTGACAGGTGCAAGAGAACATTCAGGGCTGGGTTTCTCATCCTGCTACCCGTGACACTCAGGGCAAGTGCCTATGATGAGTCCCTTGCTTTTCTAGTTTAAACGATAAATCAGAGAACAGTTGTCAGGTCTCCTATAGTCTCTGTCACTGCCCTGTTGTGCCTATATTATTTCTGCAATGCACACAGGGACACCAGTAATTGACAATATGAGTGTGTTCTATGTGCCAGGCATACATTATCACATGTGATCTCACGTAGGAACTCCATTTTCCATATAAGCATGTTGTTGTTGTTAGGTGCCATCCAGTTGGTTCCGACTTCTAGTGACCCTGTGTACAACAGAATGAAACACTGCCTGGTCCTGCACCATCCTCACAATCGTTGCTATGCTTTAGCCTACCATTGCAGCCACTATGTCAATCCATCTGTTAAGTGTCTTCCTCTCTTTCGCTGACCCTCTACCAAGCATGATGTCCTTCTCCAGGAACTGGTCCCTCCTGATAACACGTCCAAATATATGAGATGAAGTCTTGCCATCCTCATTTCTAAGGAGCATTCTGGCTGTACTTCTTCCAAGACAGATTTATTCATTCTTCTGGCAGTCAGTATTCTTCTCCAACACCATAACTCAAAGACATCAATTCTTCTTCAGCCTTCTTTAGGGGCTGTCCAGCTTTCGCATGCATAAGCATAAAGCATACTGAGGTTTAAATATGATAATTAACTTGTCCAAGGTAAAGGAGCCCAGGAGTCAAATCCAAGTCTGTCTGGTGCCAGCCTCTTTTGCTCCACAATCATATTGTTGCTACTTAATAATTGTCTTTAATTAATTAATTGGTCATATTATTCTTTCATTATACCTATGTACATTCAGCATTGGGTAAATATGAAATAAGAAAGATGGTTGCAAAACCAAATAACACCAACATGCTAAAATAAAAAAAAAAAATTAACATTTAGTTCAGACTTGAGACTTTTCTACTGTGCTTTTCCTCTAAAGAGCACTACAATTAACTCATAATCAAAGATTTCAGCACTTATTTAATTATTTCAGATTAAATTAAGCCTAAATGTATCGTGAAATATTTAAGCTTCCTCCGCAAATGAAAAATGAGGCTACTTAATTTTTACACTGCTTTACAATGTCATATAATAAAAAGATTTCCCAACCCACGACAATACTGCCAAGAAAAATATGCCTTTCCTTCTCCACCGTGAAGATTTACTTTTCTTTAAAAAAAAAAAAAAAAAAAAACTTGAAGAGAAAAGTAGCTTTAAAAGAATGGATGAGTTCACATATTTATGTAACTGACATTCCTCAAAGGGGCTTCAAGCATCAGAGTGAGGAGACAAGATGACCTATATTGCCTCCTCATCTTTTTTCTCACTTTTTAGTATAAGCTTTTTTTTTAAATAAACGCAAAAGTAAGGAGAATATTGTAATGATTCTTCCTATACTTGTCACCTGATTTAACAACTGTCAGTACACATCTCGTGTGCACGCATTTTCAGTACTGCCCACCTCCCTCAATTATTTTGAAGTAAATATAAGACATCGTATTATTTCATCCATAAATATTTTATTAGGTGAATATTTCTATATAATAGAATGACTCTAACAAAATGTAACTACACTATAATTATCACACCTAAAAATATATATACATAGCAATTCCTTAACATCATCACATTATCACATACAATCTCATGATGTTCAAATTTCTTTAATTGTCTCCTAACTTCTTTTTATGGTCTGCTGGAATCAGGTCCAGACAAAGTCCACCCATTGTAGTTGGTTGATATGTCTCTTCATTTTTAACCTATAGTTTCCCTCTCTTTCTTTTTCCTTGAAATATATTTGTTAAAGAAACCAGATTATCTGTCCTACAGCATTTTCCGCATTCAAATTTGCTGATGGCATGCTGGTAGTACCATTTAGATGTTCCCTGGAAACTGATTTGCAAATTGGTAGTTATATCTAGATCATTGATAAGATTCAGTATTGCCTCTTCTGAGATCGTTCAACTTTATGATTTGCCCTTCCCCTTGAAAGGAGCAAACATATACCAACACCTCAATGCTATACGGTTTATAACTACTGTGGGTGAGGATTTTTTTTCTGTGGGACTCTTTGGTGGAGATGATACATAAGTTCTTGGGTGGTATAATAGAAAAGGTACAAATTTTAGAGTCCAACAGACCTCTCTGAAAGACCCATCACCTGCTAGCTACATGACCTTGAGCAAGCTATTTAGACCTCAGTTATATAGGAACAATATACTAGGAACGATATATGAGAACAATATAAGATCTCAGTAAAACAGGAACAATGATGCCTTCTTTAAAAAGTTTAGAGAGTAACACACATAAAGCATTGAGCACATCATAATTTTTAATAAATCACCACACACCACCCATTGCTATCGAGTCAATTCCAACTCACAGTGACTCTATAAGACAGGGTAGAACTGTCCATAGGGTTTTCAAGGAGCAGCTGGTGGATTTTAACTGCTGACCTTTTGTTTAGCAGCCAAGCTCTTAACCACTGCACCACCAGGGCTCCCATTTTAATAAATAGTGGGTCTTATCACCCTAATGCTCTCAACTATCAAGGATGGCTCTATGGTCTACTGGAATGCTCTTACCACTCTGTCCCCCTAATCTTTTAATGCTTTTTAAGGCTCAGATAAACAATTACCTCCTCCAGTCTGTACCCCCAAGTTCCCAGGCTGAGCTATCAGCAGCTCCTCTATGTACTCACAGTATCAGCATTTATCAAATCACTGTTGCTTGTCCCTCTTCCTCACTAAAATGTGAGCTGTTTGAAGAAAATACCTGTGCATTTTTAATTAAATGTTCTTTTAATTATGAAACATTCCATACCGAAAAATATATACGGCATCTATTAAGTTAAATAAGCATTAACATTTTGTCAAGTGACTCCATCCTTCTCTCTTTAAAAAAAAAATAATATTACTGACCCAGATAAAGCCTCACCCTCATCTCTTCCCCTTTTTTTTCTTCCCCATAGGAAACATCCATCTTAGAGCATGTTTCTGGACTTTTATTTCATATTTATGAATTCCTAATCAAGATATACTACTACATAAAGGTTACATAAATTATATGTCATACATATCCTTTGGCTTCTTGCTTTTTTTTATACTGATCGTTATGTTTTTGAAGTTTATCCATCGTGTAACATGTACATTTTGCTCATTTATTTTAATTGCTGTGTAATAGTGCATTGTATTAACTTATATGAATAAATTACAGTTTATTTAGCTATTTTTCTGCTGAGGGATAGTTGGGTTGGCTTGACCCTTTTGCTACTACAAACAGTGCTCCAATGGATGACCTTGAGCACGTGTCTTGTGCTCACATGTGCTTACTAGGGGAAAGTCTTAAGATGGAGGTCTTGTCTCCATAACCCCAACTCCTAACACAGTGTCTGAAATATTATCAGTCAGTGTTTGTTGAAGGAAGGAAAGAAACAAAATATACTTACAGGCGTAAAACCTAAACATCACTAGGGCCCAATTATTACAGATATAAAATTATCCAGGAGCGCTTATAAATGTGAATATGCTATTTTTTGGCTTAAGCCACAGAAATTCCTCTTCAGGTGAATTACAGAAGAAATGAAGATACAATGCCAGAGAAAAGCCATCACTCCCCAGGATGACTTTAGCTATGTTTGCAGCTCAGTTCTGAGCACAGAACTTCATTTGTTACTGTGGACAACTCTAAAGGGCCAAATCAACCACAGGGCTCTGATTTATGACACCATGAGTTCCGAAGGGGCCAAATACCCACATCACAATGAGACCTTATTCACTTTCACATGAATTGTATATAACAACAACAACAAAAAAATGATCCAAATATAAACAGCTACTTTGCCCCTAAAAAGCTGCTTGGGGCATATTATGCCACATGCTAGAAGCCAACCTCAGGATCACTGGACCATTTAACAGATTCTGTCAGAGAGAAAAAAACCCAATATGCAGCTTCTGATACTGCTTAGGAAATTAGATCAGAAAACCTCATTCTGTCATTCCTAAACTTTCCCAAATGTGAAGCTCCCATGAGAAAGTGCAGTGTTAGGGACCCATCCATCCCAAAACACAGACCAGTTATTTATCCTTTAACACAATCATTGGCAAGGGAGATGAGGTTCTTCTTAGACAGATTAGATCTACTCCTGAGATCTGAAGATGAAATTAGCATTCCAAGGCAGGTGGCTGCATGTGGGAAAGTGGATACCTGGATGAATTTAAAGTTCTGTTAAGGGAAAACAAGCATAAATAAATTCTGAGTAGACAGTCAATATTATCCACTATAGTCCACCCCTTTAACTTCCTAATATTCATAGACACTCTCCTTTTCATGCATTAAAATGGTCATGCTGACGTGAACTATACTCACACCTACTTTAAATCTGGGATCTCTGTGTGATATGCATTCTTCTCTATCAAGTAGCTCTTCATGATCAAACAGTGCACAGAGCAAAACCAGGAGAGTTGCAGTTTAAAAAAAAATACCATTTGAGTGTACATAGTAGGTCATGACTGACCAACACTTCTGCTGCAATTTGAAAAGCTAGATATATTTCAATTACCATATTTTTAAAGATATTGGAGAATCATAGAAGCAACAAGGACTAAACCCAAAAAACTAGATAAACTAAATTCCAAAGAAGTGCAGATGCCCCTTCTAGGTGCACCAAAGTTTGTTGGCCATTTCCTTTCCTGGAAGAATTTGCTGACTCTGGACACAGGCTGAGGATCCAACCTGGCCCAAACACAGGGACTGAGCTGGGGTAAAGAGAAGATTCAGAGCTTAGGCAGTAGTGTGGGACTGAACCAATGGGTTGGAACCAGGAAGAGCCTATGAGTTGCAATCAGCTCCATGGCACACAATGACTAATGATGTTGAACCTTTCCTCATATGCATATTCATCATTTATATACCTTATTTGTAAAAATATCTATATCATTTGCCCATTTTTAATTGGATTATTTCTCTTTTTATTATTGAGTTGTAAGAGTTCTTTATATAATCTAGATAAAATCCCTTATGTTACATGATTTGCAATGTTTTCTCTGACTCTCTCTCTCTTTTTTACCTTAAAAAAACATCCTATTACGAAAATTTCAAACATATACAGAAGTGGACAAGCAGTCTAATGAACCTCCAAGAACCATCCCCCAATTCCAGCCACCATCAATCCATGACCAGTCCTGTTTCATCTTCCCCCATCCAATTTCCCTCCCCCATCCCACATGGTTAAAGCAAATTCCAGACATCATGTCATTTCATCTGTAAATACTAAAGTTTACATTTCTAAAATATAAGTGTGTTTTAAAACCATAACCACACTATCATTATTACATCTTTTTAAAACCCAATAATTCCTATATGCCATTAGTATCTAGCATTGGTCAAAATTTTCCTGGTTCTCTCCTAATCTATATTTATGGTTGGTTTGTTCAAATCAGGATCGAAACAAAGTCCATGGGTAACAGTTTGTTGATATGTCTCTCAGGTCCTTTTTTTTTTTTTAATTGTGCTTTAAGTGAAAACTTAAAATCAAGTCAGTCTCTCATATAAAAGTTTGTATACGCCTTGCTATATACTCCTAGTTGCTCTCCCCCTAACGAGACAGCACACTCCTTCCCCCTACTCACTGTTTTCATACCTATTCAGCCAGCTTCTGACCCCATCTACCCTCTCAACTCCCCTCCAGACAGGAGCTGCCCACATAGTCTCATGTGTGTACTTCATCCAAGAAGCTCACTCCTCACCAGTATCATTTTCTATCCCACTCCAATCCCTGTCTGAAAACTTGGCAGTGGGAATGGTTCCTGTCTTGGACTAACAGAAGGTCTAGGGACGATGGCTTCCGGGGTCCTCCTGGTCTCAGTCAGACCATTAAGTCTGGTCTTTTCATGAGAATTTGAGATCTGCACCCCACAGCTCTCCTGCTCCCTCAGGGGTTCTCTGTTGTTTTCCCTGTCAGAGTAGTCATCAGTTGTAGCTGGGCACCATCTGGTTCTTCTGGTCTAAGGCAGATGCAGTCTATGGTTTATGTGGCCCTTTCTGTCTCTTGGGCTCATAATTACCTTGTGTCCTTGGTGTTCTTCATTCTCCTTTGCTCCAGGGAGGTTGAGACCAATTGCTGCATCTTAGATGGCCACTTGCTAGCATTTAAGAGCCCAGACGCCACTTTCCAAAGTAGGATACAGAATGTTTTGTTAATAGATTTTATTACTTCAATTGACTTAGATGTCCCCTGAAACCATGGTCCCCAAACCCCTGCCCCTGCTATGCTCGCCTTCAAAGTGTTCAGTTTATTCAGATAACTTCATTGCTTTTGGTTTAGTCTGGTCGTGCTGACCTCTCCTGTATTGTGTGTTGTCTTTCCCTTCAGCTAAAATAGTTCTTGTCTATTATCTAATTAGTGAATACTCCTCTCCCTCCCTCCCCCCCTCATAACCATCAAATAATATTTTCTTCTCTGTTTAAACTATTTCTCTAGATCTTATAATAGCTGTCTCATACAATATTTGTCCTTTTGCAACTGACTAATTTCACTCAGCATAATGCCTTCCTGATTCCTCTATGTTATGAAATGTTTCACGGATTCATCATTGTTCTTTATCGAATGTATTCCATTGTGTGAATAATTTATTTATCCATTCATCCATCGATGGGCACCTTGGTTGCTTCCATCTTTTTACTATTGTAAACAGTGCTGCAATGAACATGGGTGTGCATATATCTGTTTGTGTGAAGACTCTTATTTCTCTAGCATATATTCCAAGGAGTAGGATTGCTGGATCCTATGGTAGTTCAATTTCTAGCTTTTTAAGGAAGGGCCAAATCGATTTCCAAAGTGGTTGTACCATTTTTACATTCCCACCAGCAGTGTATAAGTGTTTCAGTCTCTACACAACCTCTCCAACATTTATTATATTATGTGTTTTGGATTAATGCCAGCCTTGTTGGAGTGAGATGAAATCTCACTGCAGTTTTGATTTGCATTTCTCTAATAGCTAATGATCATGAGCATTTCCTCATGCGTCTCTTAGGATGAGCATAGGTGTTTGATTTTTAGGAGCTCCCAGTTACCTAGTTTCTCTTCTGGTGTTGGTGCATTGTTAGTAATGATTTATATACTCTTTAAAAAAAAAAAATTTTGTTTTTTATGCCATGTATTAAGGCTCTTAAAAAAAAAAAACCATTGTCCTTATTTTTTTTTTCCATGATCTTTATTGTTTTAGATTTTATATTTAGGTCTTTAATACATTTTGAGTTAGTTTTTGTGCATGGCGTGAGGTATGGGTCTTGATTCATTTTTTTGCAGATGGATATCCAGTTATGCTAGCACTATTTGTTGAAGAGACTGCCATTTCCACATTTAACTGACTTTGGGCCTTTGTCAAATATCAGCTGCTCATATGTGAAGGGGTTTATGTCTGAACTCTCAGGTCTGTTCCATTGGTCTATGTATCTGTTGTCGTACCACTACCAGGCTGTTTTGACTACTGTGGTGGTATAATAGATTCTAAAATCAGGTACTGCGAGGCCTACCACTTTGTTTTTCTTTTTCAGTAATGCTTTGCTTATCCAGGGCCTCTTTTCATTCCATGTGAACTTAGTGATTTGTTTCTCCATCTCATTAAAAAATGTTGGAATTTGGTTCAGAATTGCATTGTATCCATAGATTGCTTTTGGTAGAACAGACATTTTTACAAAGTTAAGTCTTCCTATCCATGAGCAAGGTATGTTTTTCCACTTAATGTAGGTCTCTTCCAGTAGTGTCTTGTAGTTTTCTTTATATAGGTCTTTTATGTCTCTGGTAAGATTCATTCCTAAGTATTTTACCTTCTTGAGGGTCTACTGTAAATGGCATTGATTTGGTGATTTCCTCTTCAATGTTGTTTTTGTTGGTGTAGAGGAATCCAACTAATTTTTGTATATTTATCTTGTATCCTGATGCTCTGCTGAACTCATCTATTGGTTTCAGTAGTTTTCTTGAGGATTCTTTAGGGTTTTCTATGTATAAGATCATGTCATCTGCAAATAGAGATGTTTTTACTTATTCCTTACCAATCCGGATGCCCTTTATTTCTTTATCTAGCCTAATTGCTCTGGCTAGGACCTCCAGCACAATGTTGAATAAGAGTGGCGATAAAGGGCATCTTTGTTTGGTTCCTGAGCTCAAAAGGAATGCTTTCACACTCTCTCCATTTAGGATGATGTGGGCTGTTGGCTTTGTATAAAAAAAAAAAGACCTTTATTATGTTGAGGAATTTTCCTTCTATTCCTATTTTGCTGAGAGTTTTTACCATGAATGGATATTGAACTTTGTCAAATGTCTTTTCTACATGAATTAATAAGATCATGTGGTTTTTGTCTTTCATTTTATTTATACGATGGATTATATTAACTGTTTTCCTAATGTTGAACCATTCCTGCATAGCTGGTATGAATCCCATTTGGTCATAGTGAATTATTTTTTGATATGTTGTTGAATTCTATTGGCTAGAATTTTGCTGAGGATTTTTGCATCTAATTTCATGAGGACTAAGGGCTGTAATTTTCTTTTTTTGTGGTGTCTTTACCTGGTTTTGATATCAGGGATATGGTGGCTTCACACAATGAGTTTGGGAGTATTCCATCCTTTTCTATGCTCTGAAATGCCTTTAGTAGTAGTAGTGTTAACTCTTCTCTGAAAGCTTAGTAGAACTCTCTAGTGAAGCCATCCAAGCCAGGGCTTTTTTTGTTGTTGTTGTTGGGAGTTTTTTAATTACCTTCTCAATCTCTTCTTTTGTTATGGGTTTATTTAGTTGTTCTACCTCTGTTTGTGTTAGGTAGGTAGGTAGTGTGTTTCTAGAAATTCATCCATTTCTTCTAGGTTTTCAAGTTTGTCAGAGTACAACTTTTCTTAGTAATCTGATATGATTCTTTTAATTTCAGTTGGGTCTGCTGTGATATTGCCCATCTCATCTCTTGTTTGTGTTATTTGGTGCCACTCCTGTTTTTTCTTCCTGTTTTTCTTTTGTCAGTTTGGCCAATGGTTTATCAATTTTGTTAATTTTTTCAAAGAACCAGATTTTGGTCTTGTTAACTCTTTCAATTGTTTTTCTGTTTTCTATTTCATTTAATTCTGCTCTAATTTTTATTATTTGCTTTATTCTGGTGCCTAAGAGTTTCTTTTGCTGCTCTCTTTCTATTTGTTCAAGTTGCAGGGATAATTTTTTGCTTTTGGTCCTTTCTTCTTTTTGTATGCGTGCATTTATTGGTATAAATTGACCTCTGAGCGCTGCTTTAGCTGTGTCCCAAAGGTGTTGATAGGAAGTGTTTTCATTCTCATTGGAGTCCATAAATTTCTTTATTCCATCCTTAATGTCTTCTATAACCCAGTCATTTTTTAAGCAGGGTATTGTTCTGTTTTCAAGTCTTCGATTTCTTTTCCCTGCTTTTTCTGTTATTGATTTCTACTTTTATGGCCTGATGGTCAGAGAAGATGCTTTGTAATATTTTGATGTTTTGGATCCTGCTAAGGCTTGCTTTATGACCTAATATGTGGTCTATTCTAGAGAATGTTCCATGTGCACTAGAAAAGAAAGTACACTTGGCTGCTGTTGGGTGGAGTGTTCTGTATATGTCTATGAGGTCAAGTTGATTGATTGTGACATTTAGATCTTCCATGTCTTTATTGAGCTTCTTTTTGGATGTTTTGTCCTTCACTGAAAGTAGTGTATTGAAGTCTCCTACTATTATTGTGGAGCTGTCTATCTAACTTTTCAATGTTGATAGGGTTTGTTTTACGTATCTTGCGGCCCTGTCATTGGGTGCATAAATATTTAATATGGTTATATCGTCCTGGTATATTGTCCCTTTAATCATTCTATAGTGTCCTTCCTTATCCTTTGTGGTGCATTTAACTTTAAAGTCTATTTTGTCAGAAATTAATATTGCCATCCTGCTGTTTTTTGATTGTTGTTTGCTTGATATATTTTTTTCCATCCTTTGAGCTTTAGTTTGTTTGTATCTCTAAGTCTAAGGTGTGTCTCTTGCAGGCAGAATATAGACAGATCATTTTTTTTATCCACTCTGCCACTCTCTGTCTCTTTATTTGTGCTGTTAGTCCATTTACATTCAGTGCAATTATGGATAGGTATGAGTTTAGTGCTATCATTTTGATGTCTTTCATTGTGTGTTGTTGACAGTTTCTTTTTCCCACTTAATTTTTTGCACTGAGTAGTTTATCTTTATATATTGTCTTTTCCTATTATTCGTTGTTCATTTCATTTCCCCTGAGTCTCCATTTTTTTATTGTATTTTATTTTGATGAGTAGGATTGTTAATCTCCTTTGTGGTTACCTTAACATTTACCCCTATTTTTCTAAGTTTAAACCTAACTTTTATATCTTTATATCGCCTTGTCTTCCTTTCCATATGAAAGATCTATGACTACATTTCTCAGTTCCTCCTTATTGTTTTAACGTTGTCTTCTTTTACATAATGACATCACTGTTTCCCTGTTTTCAGCATTTTTTAAATCTTGATTTATTTTTGTGGTGTTCTGTGTCTAGTCTCGCGTTGATATCTGATATTGTTGATTTTCTAACCAGAAGACTCCCTTTAGTATTTCTTGTAGTTTTTAGTTTGGTTTTTATGAATTCCCTAAACTTCTTTTTTTCTGGAAATGTCCTAATTTCTCCTTCATATTTAAGAGACAGTTTTGCTGGATACATGATTCTTGCCTGGCATTTTTTTTTCCTTCAATGTAAGTCATCTCATTGTCTTCTTGCCAACATGGTTTCTGCCAAGTAGTCCAAGCTTATTCTTGTTGACTCCCCTTCATAGGTGACTTTTCGTTTATCCCTAGCCATTCTTAAAATTCTCTCTTTATCTTTGGTTTTGGCAAGTTTGAGTATAATATGTCTTGGTGGCTTTCTTTTGAGATCTACTGTATGTGGAGTTTGATGAACATCTTGGATAGATATCTTCTCACCTTTCACTATATCAGGGAAGTTTTCTGCTAACAAATCTTCAACAATTCTTTCTGCATTTTCTGTTATGCCTGCCTGTTCTTGTACTCCAATCAGTCGTAGGTTATTTCTTTTTTTTTTTTAATAATTCTAATTGTGCTTTAAGTGAACGTTTACAAATCAAGTCACTGTCTCACACAAAAACCCATGTACACCTTGCTACACATTCCCAATTACTCTCCCCCTAATGAGACAGCCTGCTCTCTCCCTCTACTCTCTCTTTTCGTGTCCTTTTCACCAGCTTCTAACCTCCTCCACCCTCTCATCACCCTTCCAGGCAGAAGATGCCAACATAGTCTCAAGTGTCCACCTGACCCAAGAAGCTCACTCCTCACCAGCAACAGTCTCAAACCCATTGTCCAGTCCAATCCATATCTGAAGAGTTGGCTTCGGGAATGGTTCCTGTCCTGGGCCAACAGAAGATTTGGGGGCCATGACCACCGGGGTCCTTCCAGTCTCAGTCAGACCATTAAGTCTGGTTTTATGAGAATTTGGGGTCTGCATCCCACTGCTCTCCTGCTCCCTCGGGGGTTCTCTGTTGTGTTCACTGTCAGGGCAGCCATCGGTTGTAGCTCGGCACCATCTAGTTCTTCTGGTCTCAGGATGATGTAGTCTCTGGTTCATGTGGCCCTTTCTGTCTCTTGGGCTCATAATTGCCTTGTGTCCTTGGTATTCTTCATTCTTCTTTGATCCAGGTGGGTTGAGACCAATTGATGCATCTTAGATGGCTGCTTACTAGTGTTTAAGACCCCAGACGCCACTCTCCAAAGTGGGATGCAGCACGTTTTCTTAATAGATTTTATTATGCCAATTGACTTAGATGTCCCCTGAAACCATGGTCCCCAGACCGCTGCCCCTGCTACACTGGCCTTTGAAGCATTCAGTTTATTCAGAAAACTTCTTTGCTTTGGGTTTAGTCCAATTGTGCTGACCTCCCCTGTATTGTGTGCTGTCTTTCCCTTCACCTGAAGTAGTTCTTATCTACTATCTAATTAGTAAATACCCCTCTCCCACCCTTCCCCCTCCCTCCCCCCCCATAACCACAAAAGAATGTGTTCTTCTCAGATTAGACTATTTCTCAAGTTCTTACAATAGTGGTCTTATACAATACTTGTCCTTTTGCAACTGACTACAATGATAAAGATCGTTGTAGATTTTACATTTAGGTCTTCAATCCATTTTGAGTTAGTTTTTGTGCATGGAGTGAGGTATAGGTCTTGGTTCATTTTTTTGCAGATGGATATCCAGTTATGCCAGCACCATTCGTTAAAAAGACTGTCTTTTCCCCATTTAACTGTTTTGGGACCTTTCTCAAATATCAACTGCTCATATGTCGATGGGTTTATGTCTGGATTCTCAATTCTGTTCCATTGGTCCATGTATCTGTTGTTGTACCAGTACCAGGCTGTTTTGACTACTGTGGTGGTATAATAGGTTCTAAAATAAGGTAAAGTAAGGCCTCCCACTTTCTTCTTCTTTTTCAGTAATGCCTTATTTATCCGGGGCCTCTATCCTTTCTATATGAAGTTGGTGATTTGTTTCTCCATCTCATTAAGGAATGTCATTGGGATTTGGATCGGAATTGCATTAAATGTATAGATTGCTTTTGGTAGAATAGACATTTTCATAATATTAAGTCTTCCTATCCATGAGCAAGGTATGTTCTTCCACTTATGTCTCTTTTCGTTTCTTGCAGAAGTGTACTGTAGTTTTCTTTCTATAAGTCTTTTACATCTCTGGTAAGATTTATTCCTAAGTATTTTATCTTCTTGGGGGCTACTGTAAATGGCATTGATTTAGTGATTTCCTCTTTGATGTTCTTTTTGTTGGTGTAGAGGAATCCAACTGATTTTTGTATGTTTATCTTGTATCCTGATACTCTGCTGAACTCTCCTATTAGTTTCAGTAGTTTTCTGGAGGATTCCTTAGGGTATTCTGTGTATAAGATCACATCATCTGCAAATAGAGATACTTTTACTTCTTCCTTGCCAATCTGGTTGCACTTTATTTCTTTGTCTAGCCTAATTTCTCTGGCTAGGACTTCCAGTACAATGTTGAATAAGAGTGGTGATAAAGGGCATCCTTGTCTGGTTCCCAGTCTCAGTGGGAATGTTTTCAGGCTCTCTCCATTTAGGGTAATGTTGGCTGTTGGCTTTGTATAAATGCTCTTTATTATCTTGAGGAATTTTCCTTCTATTCCTATTTTGCTGAGAGTTTTTATCATGAATGAGTGTTGAACTTTGTCAAATGCCTTTTTTGCATCAATCGATAAAATCATGTGATTCTTGTCTTTTGTTTTATTTATGTGGTGGATTACATTAATTGTTTTTCTAATGTTAAACCATCCCTGTATACCTAGTATGAATCCCACTTGGTCATGGTGAATTATTTTTTTTGATGTGTTGTTGAATTCTATTGGCTAGAATTTTGTTGAGGATTTTTGCATCTACATTCATGAGGGATATAGGTCTGTAATTTTTTTTTTCTTGTGGTGTCTTTACCTGGTTTTGGTATCAGGGATATGGAGGCTTCATAGAATGAGTTTGGTAGTATTCCATCCTTTTCTATACTCTGAAATACCTTTAGTAGTAGTGGTGTTAACTCTTCTCTGAAAGTTTGGTAGAGCTCTGCAGTGAAGCCGTCTGGACCAGGGCTTTTTTTTGTTGGGAGTTTTTTGATTACCTTTTCAATCTCTTCTTTTGTTATGGGTTTATTTAGTTGTTCTACCTCTGTTTGTGTTAGTTTAGGTAGGTAGTGTGTTTCTAGAAATTTGTCCATTTCTTCTAGGTTTTCAAATTTGTTTGAGTATAGTGTTTCACAGTAATCTGATATGATTCTTTTAATTTCAGTTGGGTTTGTTGTAATATCACCCATCTAATTTCTTATTCAGGTTATTTGCTTCCTCTCCTGTTTTTCTTTTGTCAGTTTGGCCAGTGGTTTATCAATTTTGTTGAGTTTTTCAGAAAACCAGCTTTTGGTCTTGTTAATTCCTTCAATTGTTTTTCTGTTTTCTATTTTATTTAGTTCAGCTCTAATTTTTATTATTTTGTTTTTTTCTGGTGCCTATGGCTTTCTTTTGTTGCTCTCTTTTCTATTTGTTCAAGTTGTGGGGATAGTTCTTTAATTTTGGCCCTTTCTCCTTTTGGATGTGTGCATTTATTGATATGTATTGGCCTCTGAGCACTGCTTTTCCTGTGTCCCAATGGTTCTGAAAGGAAGTGTTTTCATTCTCATTGGATTGCATGAATTTCTTTATTCCATCCTTAATGTCTTCTATAATCCAGTCTTTTTTGAACAGGGTATTGTTCAGTTTCCAAGTGATTGATTTCTTTTCCCTGCTTTTCCCGTTATTGATTTCCACTTTTATGGCCTTACAGTCAGAGAAGATGCTTTGTAATATTTCAATGTTTTGGACTCTGCTAAGGCTTGCTTTATGACCTAACATGTGGTCTATTCTAGAGAATGTTCCATGTGCACTAGAAAAGAAAGTATACTTGGTTGCTGTTGGGTGGAGTGTTCTTTGTATGTCTACGAGGTCAAGTTGGTTGATTGTGGCATTTAAATCTTCCATGTCTTTATTGAGCTTCTTTCTGGATGTCCTGTCCTTCACTGAAAGTGGTGTGTTGAAGTCTCCTACTATTATTGTGGAGCTGTCTACCTCACTTTTCAATGCTGATAGAGTTTGTTTTATGTTATCTTGCAGTCCTGTCATCGGGTGCATAAATATTTAATATGGTTATATCTTCTTGGTTGATTGTCCCTTTAATCATCATATAATGTCCTTCTTTATCCTTTCTGATGGATTTAACTTTGAAAGTCTATTTTGTCAGAAATTAATATTGCCACTCCTGCTCTTTTTTGATTGTCCTTTGCTTTATATATTTTTTTCCATCCTTTGAGTTTTAGTTTGTTTGTGTCTCTAAGTCTAAGCTGTGTCTCTTGTAGGCAGCATATAGATGGATCTTGTTTTTTAATCCATTCTGCCACTCTCTATCTCTTTATTGGTGCATTTAGTCCATTTGCATTCAGGGTAATTATGGATAGGTATGAATTTAGTGCTATCATTTTGATCTTTTTTTGTGTGTTGACAGCTTCCTTTTCCCACTTGATTTTATGTGCTGAGTAGATTTTCTTTATATATTGTCCTTTCCTCATATTTGTTGTTGTTGATTTTATTTCTGCTGAGTCTCTTTTTTTCCCTTGTATTTTATTTTCATAAGTAGGATAGTTTGTCTCCCTTGTGGTTACCTTATTATTTACCCCTATTTTTCTAAATTTATAACTAAATTTTATTTCTTTGTATCGCCATATCTTCCTTTCCATATGGAAGGTGTATGATTACATTTCTTAGTCCCTCTTTATTATTTGAATGTTGTCTTCTT
This sequence comes from Elephas maximus indicus, assembly GCF_024166365.1. Lineage (NCBI taxonomy): Eukaryota > Metazoa > Chordata > Mammalia > Proboscidea > Elephantidae > Elephas > Elephas maximus. The sequence continues at coordinate 41,464,577 of NC_064819.1, forward strand.
TTATATAATAATATTGACGTTACCCTGTGATGGGCTTTTTTTTTTTTAATCTTGCTTTTTTTTTTTTTGATTTCGCTGACTGGGTTGACTTCTAGTTGCTCTGTCCAGTGTTCGAGTCTTGGGTCGATACCTGATATTATTGATTTTCTAACCGATGAATTCCCTTTAGTATTTCATGCAGTTTTGGTTTGGTTTTTATGAATTCCCTCCACTTGTGTTTATCTGGAAATGTCTTAATTTCACCTTCATATTTAAGAGACAGTTTTGATGGATATATGATTCTTGGTTGGCAATTTTTTTCCTTCAATTTTTATAATACGTCATCCCATTGCCTTCTTGCCTGCATGGTTTCTGCTGAGTAGTCCGAGCTTATTCTTATTGGCTCTCATTTGTAGGTGAGTTTTTGTTTATCCTTCGCTGCTCTTATAATTGTCTCTTTATCTCTGGTTTTGGCAAGCTTGATTATAATATGTCTTGGTGGCTTTCTTTTAAGACCTACCTTATGTGGAGTTCAATGAGCATCTTGGATAGATTTCTTTTCATCTTTCACAATATCAGGGGAGTTTTCTGCCAACAAATCCTCAAAAATTTTCTCTGTATTTTTTGTTATCCCTCCCTGTTCTGGTACTCCAATCACTTGTAGGTTATTTCTCTTGATAGAGTCCCACATGATTCTTAAGGTTTCTTCATTTTTTTTAATTCTTTTATCTGATTTTTCTTCAAATATATTAGTGCCAAGTGATTTATCTTTGAGTTCAGAAATTTTAGTTTCTACTTGCTCAATTCTGCTCCTCTGACTTTCTACTGAGTTATCTAATCCTGTAATTTTATTGTTAATTTCTGAATTTCTGATTGCTGTCTGTCTATGGATTTTTCCAGCTTATTAAACTTTTCATTATGTTCCTGAATAATCTTTCTGAGTTCTTCAGATGCTTTATCTGTGTGTTCCTTGGCTAGTTCTGTGCATTGCCTGATCTCTTTCCTGATCTCATTCCTGATTTATTGAAGTGTTCTGTATATCAATCTTTTGTATTCTACAGCTGGTAATTCAAGGAAGGCACCTTCATCCAGACAATCCCTTGATTCTTTGCTTTGAGAGCTTGTTGAAGTGATCATCGTCTTTATGTAATTTGGTATTGACTGTTGTGTTGTCTCCAAGCCATGTATAAGTTATTGTATTAGTTTATTTTATGTTTGCTCACTGTATTCTAGCTTCTTGATTTGCTTTGTTTTGATATGCCCAAATAGATTGCTTGAGTGAGCTATCTTGATTATTTGTACCTTTGAAGCTCTAACATCCTGTCACCAGATGGCTAGAGCTGTTATCAGGTATATGAGCCTAGGAGTCCATTCATTTTTCTTGTATGTATTCAGCTCAGGTGTCCAGGTAGTTGGTCATCAAGTGTGTGGTACAGGCTCTGTCCTACAGTCTTAGAGGGGCAGGGGTGATTGGTGTAGGTATAGGTATCCAGTTGCAGCAAAGGATCACACCCTGAAGAAGGCAGGGGCTGACAACCATCCCCCGAGTGTCTCTGAGGAAAGCACGTCCCTGTTCCCAAGAGCACACAAGTGGTTGGGTTCTGCAGATGGACCATGGGCACCCAATGTTTTGGTTTTAGGGCCCAGGAGGTACCAGTTATCCTTGGACCCCTCTTGTGGGTGGCTAGGTGACATGGGTGGAGCCACCAGTCTTTAGGCCCCTGATGTGGGTAGGTGACGACCTTGTTTAATAGGCAAAACATGTCAAACATCAAACTCCCACCCCTCCACCATACAGCTGAAATAATTGCAGTCTGCCAACAAGGGCCTATTCTCCTGAAATAGGCCCACACAAGTCCATGCAGGGGGGAAAGGTATTCAAAGTCCAGAGACCTTTTATGCCCGGACAGGAGCTGCTTCTGTCCTGAGCTCCCCAGGTTAGTGGAGCCGATAAATTATCCTTTCCCCCAATTGTGAATTTATTGCTTCTTTTCTAACACTGGGAGAATGGCTCAGAGCACTCAGCAGAGCCTATCTCAGGCCCAGGGAAATCGACAGCCACTTAAGCTGGCTTGGGGGCTGGGGGTGCAGTAAAATATATGCAAGTACTTAGCTTTTGCAGAAAGCACCTTTCTCTGGTTCTGGAGGTGTAAGTAGGCTGTGCGGCTGGCTGTCTCTCCCTGAGGAAACTGCAGCCACAACACTACCACCAGTCCACTGCAATCGCTCCCAGGGATGGTGCCTGAGGGTTCCCGGTGATTCAGGTCCAGCAAATCCTCTCTGCTTCTGAACCGTCTCTCCCTCCTGCTCTGCTCAGTCCATTTTCTATCTTTGCCTTTGATGTTCAGATCTTCTAGCTTGTCATAAATATAATCGTTTCACATGTTTTTTCAGGTCTTTGTTGTGAGAGGGATCACCAGAAGCATCTGACTACTCTGCCATCTTGGCCCCACCTCCTCTTGAATCTTTTTTTTATCTATGAGTTCTCTTCTCTTTCTTCTTTTCTTTACATAGATTTGTTGAAGAAACAGTGTCACTTGTCTTGTAGAATTTCACATATTCCGTTTTATTTAGACAGGCTTGATAAAATTCAGGTTCTTATGCTTTTTTGCAAAAAAAACTTTGTCATGGATGGTGCTGTGTACATTCCACTGGATGGCACACCACATCTGCTTGCTCTCTTATTGTGAAGTTAAGATAAATTGATGTTTCTTTCCTCTCATTCTTAAGGTTGTCTTTTCACTTTTTTGATGGTGTATTTTGAAGCACCGTTTTTCATTTTGATGAAGCCCGAGTTATCAATTGTTTTTTGTTTTGTTGCTTGTGCTTTTGGTGTCACACCTAGAAGGCTTTGCTTAGTCCAAGGTCACAAAGATTTACTCCTTTATTTCCTTCTAAAAGTTTCATAGTTTTAGCTCTTACTTTTAGGTCTCTGGAGTATTTTAAGATAACTTTTGTGTATGGTATGAGGAAGGGATCCAACTTCGTTTTTTTGCATGTGGATATCCAGTTATCCCAGCACCATTGAATTGTGTTGACGCCATTGTTGACAATCAATTCACTATAAATGTGAGGGTTTATTTCTGAACTCTTAATTTTATTTTATTGATCTATATGTCTATCCTTATGCCAGTTCCATGCTGACTTGCTTGAGTAATTCAATAGCTTTAGAGTAAGTTTTTAAATTAGGAAGTGTGAGTCCTCTAACTTTTTTTTTCAAGATTGCTTTGGTTTTTCTGGTTCCTTTGCATTTCCATATGAATTTGAGAATCAGCTTGTAGATTTCTGCAAAGAAGCCAGGTGGGGTTTTGATAGGGACTGCTTTGATGCTGTAGAGCCAGTCTTTTTTTTAGATGATCACATGATTTTTGTCCTTCATTCCATTGATATTATTGTATTACATTAATAGATTTTTGGATGTTAAACCAATTTTGCCTTCCACTTAGTCATGGTGTATAATCCTTTTTATATGTTGCTGGATTTGGTTTGCTAGATTTTGTTAAGAATTTTTACACCTATATTCATAAAAGATATTGAGTTGCAGTTTTCTTTTTTGTGTGATGTTTTTGGTATCTCTTTTTCTTGGTCATTCTAGCTGAAGGCTTGTTGATTTTGTTAGTTTTTTCAAAGAAACAACATTTAGTTTTGTTTATTTTCTCTATTTTTTTCTATTCTCTATTTCATTAATTTCTGCCCTAGTCTTTACTAATTCTCTTTTTGTTTGTTTTAGGTTAAGTTTGCTATCCTTTTTCCAGTGTCATAAGGTGGAAGTTTAGGTTATTGATTTGAGATCTTTCTTCTTTTTTTAACATATGCATTTACAACTAAAAATTTCTCTCTAAGGCCTGATTTAGCTGTTTTCCATAAGTTTTGGTATGTTATGTTTTCCTTTTCATTAATTTCACCAAAGTATTTTACAGTTTTTTTATGATTTCTTTATTGACCTATTTGTTACTTACCAAAAAAAAAAACTGGTTGCTGATGAGTCGGTGTTGACTCATAGTGACCCTATAGTTCAGAGTAGAACTGCACCATAAGGTTTCCAGGGAGCAGCTGGTGGATTCGAACTCCAGATTTTTTGGTTAGCAGCAAAACGCTTAACCACTGATGCTACCAGGGCTCTATTGGGTTACTTAAGAGTGTGTTAATTTCCACATATTTATGAATTTCCCAGATTTTGTTCTGTTACTGATTTCTAATTTCATTTCATTGTGGCCGAAGAACATACTTTGTATGATTTTTTTCTTTTTAAATATATTGAGGCTTGTTTTATGTCTTAATGTATGGCCCATCCTGGAGAATGTCCCATGTACACATACGAAGTGTGTATTCTGCTGTTATTGGGTGGAGTGTTCTATTGTTCTATAGACTTCTACTAGGCCTAGTTGGTTTATAATGTTGTTCAAGTTTTCTATTTTTTTGTTAATCTCCTGCCTAGTTGTTGTACCCATTATTGAAAGTGGGGTGTTGAGCAGGATATTCAACTATTGTTGCAGAATTGTCTATTTCTCTCTTCAAGTCTGACAATTTTTGCTTCATGTATTTGCGGGCTCTGTTTTTAGGTACATGTATTTTTAATTGTTATATCTTCCATATGGATTGGCCCCTTTATTAACATAAAATGTCCCTCTTCATACTCACTAACATTGTTTGTTTTAAAGTCTATTTTGTCTGCTGTTAACAGAGCCTTCTTACTTTCTTACGGTTGCTTTTTGCATGATATGTACTCTTCCTTTCTTTTACTGTCAGCCTATTTGTATCTTTGAATCTAAAGTGTGTCTCCCAATGAGGAAATGCTTGTGATCACCTGGCATTAAAAAAGAGGGATGTAAATCAAAATTACCACTCACTCACCCTGGCATTACTGGCACAAATCAAAAAACCAGAAAATAACAAATGTTGGAGAGCCTGTGGGGAGATTGGAACTCTTACACACTGCTGGCAGGGATGCAAAATGATACAACCATTTTTGGGAAGTGATACATTGCTTCCTTTGAAAGTTAGAAACAGAAATACCATATGATCCAGCAATCCCACTCCAAGGAATATATCCTAGAGAAATAAGAGTCATCACAAGAACAGACATATGCACACCATGTTCGTTGCAGTGTTGTTCACAATAGCAAAAAGATGCAAACAACCTAGATGCCCATAAGCAGATGAATGGTTAAACACACGAAGTAGAACTATGCAATGATAAAGAACAGTGATGAATCTGCAAAGCATCTCACAACACGGATGACTGTGGAGGGCATTATGCTGAGTGAAGTAAGTCAATCAAAAAAGGACAAATACTGTGTGAGACTATTACTATAAAAACTCTTGAAAAGGTATACACACAAAAAGAAACAATCTTTGATGTTTATGAGGGAGGGGAGAGGTGGGGATGGAAAAACACTTAATAGACAACAGATAAGTGGCAACTTTGGTGAAGGGTACGACAGTACACAATACTGGGGAAGTCAGCGCAACTTGTACAACGCAAGGTCATGGAAGTTCCATAGACACATCCAAATCCCTGAGGGACTGAATTACTGGGTTGAGCACTGTAGGGACCATGGTCTCGAGGAACATTTAGCTCAATTGGCATAACATAGTTTATAAAGAAAATGTTCTACGTTCTACTTTGGTGAGTAGCGTCTGGGGCCTTAAAAGCCTGTGAGCGGCCATCTAAGATACTCCACTGGTCTCGCCCCTTCAGGAGAAAGGGAGAAATAAAAAAAACTAAAGATACAAGAGAAAGATTAGTCCAAAGGACTAATAGACCACAACAACCACAGCCTCCACCCGACTGAGTCCAATATAACTAGATGGTGCCCAGCTACCACCACTGGCTGCTCTGACAGGGATCACAATAGAGGGTCCCAGACAGAGCTGGAAAAAAAATGTAGAACAAAATTCTAACTCACAAAAAAAGACCAGACTTACTGACCTGACAGAGACTGTAGAAGCCCCCAGGCTATGGCCCCCGGACACCTTTTTAGTTCAGTAATGAAGTCACTCCCGAGGTTCACCCTTTAGCCAAAGGTTAGGCAGGTCCATAAAACAAAATGAGACTGAAGGGGCACTCTAGCCCTGGGGCAAGGACTAGAAGGCAGGAGAGAACAGGAAAGCTGGTAATAGGGAGAGTGATAACATGTTGTGGGGTTGTTAACCAATGTCCTAAAACAATATGTGCACTAACTGTTTAATGAGAAACCAGTTTGTTACGTAAACCTTTATCTAAAGTACAATAAAAAATAAAGTGTGTCTTTTGTAATTGACATATAGTTGGATCGTGTTTTTTATCCAGTCAGACAATCTCTGTCTTTTAATTGTATTGTTTAATTCGTTCACAGTTAATGGGCTGAGGGCTGTGGGGACCATGATCTCCTCATTAAAATAGTTGGATTTATATCTACCATTTTCCTTTTTGTTTTCTACATATCTCATGTCTTTTCTGTTCTTCTGCTGATCCATTATTCCTCCATTATTTCTTTCTTTTATATTAAATAAATATTAAGTGAATACTTTCTAGTGTAACATTTTAATTTGTTTGATGATTTTTCACTATTTTTTAAATTATTTTCTTAATAGTTTCTCAAGGGCTTACGATATACATCTTAACTTATCAGAATTTAATTCAGATCTATACTAAATTCCAGTGAGTTACAGAAATATTCTTCCTTTTTTGTGCTATTATTTTTAGGTATTTTATATATGTGTGTGTGTGCATATATATTACAAACATGACAATATATTGGTATAATTATTACATTATACATTTTTATATAAATGTATACAATTTTATGTCTCTTAAAGGAGCTGAGAGAATAAAGGAGAGCAGGTTTATATTCAGTTTATATTTATGGAGTTTGTTATATTAATTATCCACTTACCTTTTCTGGTTCTTTTCATTTGATCCTGTGGATTCTAGTTAGCATCTGGTGTTATTTCACTACTCTGAGCTTTGTTCCCACTCCCCTCCCTTGTGTTTTTCTTGTCAAATATATTACATTTCTATATGTTATAAAACCTAACCCATTGCCATCAAGTCATTCCAACTCATAGTGACCCTATAGCTCAAAAATACAATTGTATACATATTTTTATTCTATTGCTTTTTAAAATCAGTTAAGAGAAGAAATATGCATTTACTGTCTTTTATAATTACATAATTGCCTTTACCTGTGCTCTATTTGTTGTTATTGTTGTTGTTTGTTTGTTTGTTTTCACGTGAATTTGAATTCTCATATGGGGTCAGTTGCTCTCAGCCTGAAAAAGTTCCTTTAGTATTTCTTGTAAGGTGGATCTAATAGCAAAGAAATCTCCATTTTTATCTTGGAATATTCTTATTTTGCCTTCTTTTTGAAAAATCGATTTTGCTGAATATAAGATTCTTGCTTGACTTTTTTCTAACTTTGAATATGTCATCCCACTGCCTTCTGGCTGCCATTGTTTCTGACGAGAAGTCAGCTGTTGATCCTTTTGGGGTTCAACATTTTTAATATGCTGTGTCTAGGCATGGATCTCTTTGCATTTATCCTACTTGAAATTTGACGAGTTCTTGGATGTACAACCAAAACCAAAAAGCCAAACTCATTGCTGTCAAGTTGATTCTGGCTCATGGTGACCCCATGTTTTACAGAGTAGAACTGTTCCATAGGGCTTTCTTGGTTGTAGTCTTTACAGAAGCAGATCATTAGGCCTTTCTTCTGTGGCACCACTGGGTGGGTTCAAACTGTCAACCTTCAGGTTAATACTCAAGCAAACCATTTGTGCCATGGGACCATTTTTCCTGGATGTATAATGTTTTTCAACAAATTTGGGGAGTTTTCAGCCATATTTCTTTGAATCATTTTTCTGCCTGTTTCTTTCTCTTCTCTTTTTGGTACTCCTATTACACATATGGAAACCCTGGTGGTGTAGTGGTTAAGTGCTACAGCTGCTAACCAAGCGGTCGGCAGTTCAAATCCTCCAGGCACTCCTTGGAAACTCTATGGAGGCAGATCTATTCTGTCCTACAGGGTCACTATGAGTCAGAATCAACTCAACGGCAGTGGGTTTGGGTTATTACGTATAAGGGCTTTATACTGAAAAAAAAAAAAAAAAAAAAACCGTTACCGTCAAGTTGATTCCAACTCATAGTGACCCTATAGAACAGAGTAGAACTGCCCCATAGGGCTTCCAAGGAGGGGCTGGTAGATTCTAACTGGCCACATTTTGGTTAGCAGCATGTGCTTTATAGTGACCCATGTTTCTCTGAGGATCTCATCATTTTTTTCCTCTATTTTTTTCATCTCTGTTCTTCAGATTGCATAATCTCTACTGCTCTACCTTCAGATTTTATTATTCTTCTTTCTGGAATTTCAAATCTACTGTTAAGCTGGTCTAGTAAAATTTTCATTTCACATACTGTACTTCTCAACTGCAGAATTTCCATTTGGATCTTTTTTAAAATTTATATCTCTTTTTTACATTCTTTATTTGATAAGACATTATCATCATAGCTTCCTTTACTTCCTTAAGCATGGTTTCCTTTAGTTCGCTGTACATATGTATAACGGCTGCTTTGAAGTCTATGTTAAATATGACTTCTGGGCCCTCTCAAGGCAGTTTCTCTTTTCTGATTTTTTTTTCCTCTGTATGGACCACTCTTCCCTGCCATAAGTCTCATTATTTTTGTTGAAAACTGGTATTTTAGATACTATATTGTAGCAATTCTGGATATTAATTCCCTTCCCCACTGAGGAATGTTGTTGTTTGCATGTTTATTTGTTCAGTGACTTGACTGGTCTATTTAAGTGAAGTCAATTTACCTTCATTGTGAAGGCTTTGATAAAAGGCACAGGTTTTGTCATGCACACTGTCATCCTGGTTTTAGCAGGGTTCTTTTCCACTGTCTCTTCCCCTTATGCTCCTATTAAGTTGTCTGCCTCTGTTGTTATCACACCCAGCTGTTTGGCTCTACTAATTACTGGCTGATTGCTCTACTGTTTTCAGCAATACCCTGTTGCATAAATTTATCCACAATCAATTCAATTAAATTAGTGGCCTTTTGTATGGTTAAGGATCCCTGGTGGTGCAGTGGTTAAGTGCTCAGCTACTAACCAAAAGGTTGGTGGTTCAAACCTACCAGTATCTCTACAGGAGAAATATGTGGCAGTCTGTTTCTGTAAAGATTACAGCGTTGATCAAAACCTCTGGGACACAGCAAAAGCAGTGCTCAGAGGCCAATTTATATCGATAAATGCACACATACAAAAAGAAGAAAGAGCCAAAATCAGAGAACTGTCCCTACAACTTGAACAAATAGAAAGTGAGCAACAAAAGAATCCATCAGGCACCAGAAGAAAACAAATAATAAAAATTAGAGCTGAACTAAATGAATTAAAAAAAAATGAATTAGAGAACAGAAAAACAATTGAAAGAATTCACAAAGCCAAAAGCTGGTTCTTTGAAAAAATTAACAAAATTGATAAACCATTGGCTAGACTGACTAAAGAAATACAGGAAAGGAAACAAATAACTCAAATAAGAAACAAGATGGGCCACATCACAACAGACCCAACTGAAATTAAAAGAATCATATCAGATTATTACGAAAAATTGTACTCTAACAAATTTGCAAACCTAGAAGAAATGGATAAATTCCTGGAAAAACACTACCTACCTAAACTAACACAATCAGAAGTAGAACAACTAAATAGACCCATAACAAAAAAAGAGATTGAAAAGGTAATCAAAAAACTGCCAACAAAAAAAAAAGCCCTGGCCCGGATGGCTTTACTGCAGAGTTCTACCAAACTTTCAGAGAAGAGTTAACACCGCTACTACTAAAGGTATTTCAAAGCATAGAAAATGACGGAATACTACCTAATTCATTCTATGAAGCCACCATTTCCCTGATACCAAAATCACGTAAAGACATCACAAAAAAGAAAATTACAGACATAAATCCCTCATGAACATAGATGCAAAAATCCTCAACAAAATTCTAGCCAATAGAATTCAACAACATATCAAAAAAATAATCCACCATGACCAAGTGGGATTTATACCAGGTATGCAAGGCTGGTTTAACATTAGAAAAACCATTAATGTAATCCACCATATAAATACAACAAAAGACAAAAACCACAGGATCTTATCAATTGATGCAGAAAAGGAATTTGACCAAGTCCAACACCCAGTTATGATAAAAACTCTCAGCAAAATAGGAATTGAAGGAAGATTCCTCAACATAATAAAGGACATCTATTTTTTTTTATATACAAAGCCAACAGCCAACATCACTCTAAATGGAGAGAGCCTGAGAGCATTTCCCTTAAGAACAGGAACCAGACAAGGATGCCCTTTATCACCGCTCTAATTCAACATTGTGCTAGAGGTCCTAGCCAGAGCAGTTAGGCTAGACAAAGAAATAAAGGGCATCCGGATTGGCAAGGAGGAAGTAAAATTATCTCTATTTGCAGATGACATGATTTTATACACAGAAAACCTAAGGATTCCTCCAGAAAACTACTGAAACTAATAGAAGAGTTGGCACAGTCTCAGGTTATAAGATAAACATACAAAAATCACTTGGATCCCTCTACATCAACAAAAAGATCATTGAAGAGGAAATCACCAAATCAATACCATTCACAGTAGCCCCCAAGAAGATAAAATACTTAGGAATAAATCTTACCAAATATGTAAAAGACCTATACAAAGAAAACTACAAAGTACTACTACAAGAAACTAAAAAGGACCTACTTAAGTAGAAAAACATACCTTGCTCATGGATAGGAAGACTTAACATAGTAAAAATGTCTATTCTACCAAAAGCCGTCTATACATACAATGCACTTCCAATCCAAATTCCAATGTCATTTTTTAATGTGATGGAGAAACAAATCACCAACTTCATATGGAAGGGAAAGAAGCCTCGGATAAGCAAAGCGTTACTGAAAAAGAAGAAGAAAGTGGGAGGCCTCACTCTACCTGATTTCAGAAGCTATTATACAGCCACAGTAGTCAAAACAGCCTGGTACTGGTACAACAACAGGCACATAGACCAATGGAACAGAATTGAGAACCCAGATGTAAATCCATCCACATATGAGCAGCTGATATTTGACAAAGGCCCAGTGTCAGTTAATTGGGGAAAAGAAAGCCTTTTTAACAAATGGTGCTGGCATAACTGGATAACCATTTGCAAAAAAAATGAAACAGGACCCATACCTCACACCATGCACAAAAACTAACTCCAAGTGGATCAAAGACCTAAACATAAAGACTAAAACGATAAAGATCATGGAAGAAAAAATAGGGACAACCCTAGGAGCCCTAATACAAGGCATAAACAGAATACAAAACATTACCAAAAATGACGAAGAGAAACCCGATGACTGGGAGCTCCTAAAAGTCAAACACCTATGCTCATCTAAAGACTTCACCAAAAGACCACCTACAGATTGGGAAAGAATTTTCAGCTATGACATCTCTGACCAGTGCCTGATCTCTAAAATCTATATGATTCTGTCAAAACTCAACCACAAAAAGACAAACAACCCAATCAAGAAGTGGGCAAAGGATATGAACACGCACTTCACTAAAGAAGATATTCAGGCAGCTAACGGACACATGGGAAAATGCTGTCGATCATTAGCCATTAGAGAAATGCAAATTAAAACTACGATAAGATTCCATCTCACTCCAACAAGGCTGGCATTAATCCAAAAAACACAAAATAATAAATATTGGAGAGCCTGCGGAGAGATTGAAACTCTTACATACTGCTGGTGGGAATGTAAAATGGTACAACCACTTTGGAAATCTATCTGGCATTATCTTAAACAGTTAGAAATAGAACTACCATACAACCCAGAAATCCCACTCCTCAGAATATACCCTAGAGAAATAAGAGCCTTCACACAAACAGATATATGCACACCCATGTTTATTGCAGCTCTGTTTACAATAGCAAAAAGCTGGAAGCAACCAAGGTGTCCATCAATGGATGAATGGTTAAATAAATTGTGGTATATTCACACAATGGAACACTACGCATCGATAAAGAACAGTGAGGAATCTGTAAAACATTTCATAACATGGAGGAACCTGGAAGGCATTATGCTGAGCGAAATTAGAGGCAAAAAGACAAATGTTGTATAAGACCACCATTATAAGGTCCTGAGAAATAGTATAAACTGAGAAGAACACATACTTTTGTGGTTACGAGGGGGGGAGGGAGGGAGGGTGGGAGAGGGTTTTTTACTGATTAGTTAGTAAATAAGAACTACTTTAGGTGAAGGGAAGGACAATACTCAATACATGGAAGGTCAGCTCAACTGGACTGGACCAAAGGCAAAGAAGTTTCCGGGATAAACTGAATGCTTCAAAGGTCAGTGGAGCAAGGGCAGAGGTTTGGGGACTATGGTTTAAGGGGACTTCTAAGTCACTTGGCAAAATAATTCTAGTATGAAAACATTCTGCATCCCACTTTGAAATGTGGCATCTGGGGTCTTAAATGCTAACAAGCGGCCATCTAAGATGCATCAATTGGTCTCAACCCACCTGGATCAAAGGAGAATGAAGAACACCAAGCTCACACGATAACTATGAGCCCAAGAGACAGAAAGGGCCACATGAACCAGAGACTTACATCATCCTGAGACCAGAAGAACTGGTTGGTGCCCGGCCACAACCAATGACTGCCCTGAGAGGGAGCACAACAGAGAACCCCTGAGGGAGCAGAAGATCAGTGGGATGCAGACCCCAAATTCTCACAAAAAGATTACACTTAATGGTCTGACTGAGACTAGAGGAATCCCGGCGATCATGGTCCCCAAACCTTCTGTTGGCTCAGGACAGGAACCATTCCCGAAGACAACTCATCAGACATGGAAGGGACTGGACAGTGGGTAGGTGAAAGATGCTGATGAAGAGTGAGCTATGTGTATCAGGTGGACACTTGAGACTGTGTTGGCATCTCCTGTCTGGAGGGGGGATGGTAGGGTAAAGAGAGTTGGAATCTGGCAAAATTGTCACGAAAGGAGAGACTGGAAGGGCTGACTCATTAGGGGGAGAGAAAGTGGGAGTGTGGAGTAAGGTGTATATATACTTATATGTGACAGACTGTCTTGATTTGTAAAAGTTCACTTGAAGCTCAATAAAAAAAAAAAAAAAGATTATAGCCTTGGAAACCCTATGGGATGATTCTGCTCTGTTCTATAGGGTCTCTATGAGTCAGAATCTACTTGACAGAAAAGGTTAGATTTGGGGTTTTTTTCTTTGTTTGTTTGTTTTTTGCATGGTTAGTTGTTGTAGCTAGTCTTTGTGAATTGTACTAACTACAGGAGGGTTCTTCTTAGCTGTGTCTTCCCCTGCTTCTCTGTGGTAAGTTATCTGACCTACAATTTAGCTTGACATTCTCATGGAACTACCAGCCTATTGCCATTGAATGCATTCCATCTCATAGTGACCCTATAAGATAGAGTAGAGCTGTCCCACAGGGTTTCCAAGGAGCAGCTGGTGGATTCAAACTGCCGACCTTTTCGTTAGTAGCCAAGCTCTTAAGAACCAGGGTTCCCATAGAGCTACCAGCATTCTCTTAATTGCATACCATCAAAATCTCCATTGTTTCTGATCGTTAGCCATTAAAACGCAAATCAAAACTACAATAAGATCCCATCTCACTCCAACAAGGCTGGCATTAATCCAAAAAACACAAAATAATAAATGTTGGAGAGGTTGTGGAGAGACTGAAACACTTATACACTGCTGGTGGGAATGTAAAATGGAGCAACCACTTTGGAAATCGATTTGGCCCTTCTTTAAAAAGCTAGAAATAGAACTACCATAGGATCTAGCAATCCTACTCCTTGGAATATATCCTAGAGAAATAAGAGCCTTTACACAAACAGATATATGCACACCCATGTTTATTGCAGCACTGTTTACAATAGCAAAAAGATGGAAGAAATCAAGGTGCCCATCAACAGATGAATGGATAAATTATGGTATATTCACACAATGGAATACTACCCATGGATAAAGAACAATACAAATCTGTGAAACATTTCATAACATGGAGGAATCTGGAAGGCATTATGCTGAATGAAATTAGTCAGTTGCAAAAGGACAAATATTGTATGAGACAGCTATTACAAGAACTCGAGAAATAGTCTAAACAGAGAAGAAAATATTATTTGATGGTTACGGGGGGGGAGGGAGGGAGAGGAGTATTCACTAATTAGATAGTAGACAAGAACTATTTTAGGTGAAGGGAAAGATAACACACAATACAGGAGAGGTCAGCACAACTGGACTAAACCAAAAGCACTGAAGTTCCCTGAATAAACTGAACACTTCAAAGGCCAGCGTAGCAGGGGCAGGGGTTTGGGGACCATGGTTTCAAGGGACATCTAAGTCAATTGGCATAATAAAATCTATTAAGAAAACATTCTGCACCCCACTTTAGAGAGTAGTATCTGGGGTCTTAAATGTCAGCAAGTGGCCATCTAAGATGCAGCAATTGGTCTCAACCCACCTGGAGCAAAGGAGAATGAAGAACACCAAAGACACAAGGTAATTATGAGCCCAAGAGACAGAAAGGGCCACATAAACCAGAGACTACATCAGCCTGAGACCAGAAGAACTTAATGGTGCCCAGCTACAACCGATGACTGCCCTGACAGAGAACGCAACAAAGAACCCCTGAGGGAGCAGGAGAACAGTGGGATGCTGACCTCAAATTCTCATAAAAAGACTTAATGGTTTGATTGAGACTAGGAGGACCCCGGAGGTCATGGTCCCTAGACCTTCTGTTAGCCCAAGACAGGAACCATTCCCAAAGCCAACTCTTCAGACAGGGATTGGACTGGGATAGAAAATGATACTGGTGAGGCGTGAGCTTCCTGGATCAAGTAAACACATGAGACTATGTGGGCAGCCCCCATCTAGAGGTGAGAGGAGAGGGCAGATGTGGTCACGAGCTGGCCAAATGGACGTGAAAGTAGAGAGTGGAGAGAAGGAGTGTGCTGTCTCATTAAGGGGAGAGCCACTAGGAGTATATAGCAAGGTGTATATAAATTTTTGTATGAGAGACTGACTTGATTTGTAAATTTTCACTTAAAGCATAATAAAATTTTTAAAGAAAAAAATCTCCATTGTTTCTGAGAGCACCCTTAGGCTTGAAATTTTCACACTCTGTTATAAATAGGGTCAGTTTATTTGGGAAGAGCTTCAGAGTTCTCTGTTCTTACGGACTGTCTCTCTACCTAGGCAAAATCTCTGAGTACTGCTCCAGAGTTGAAGGCAGGTACAGTGGCCTACTTCTCTGGGAGTGACACCCCTGCTATACTAGCATGGCATTAGACAGCTTTTCACTTGCCTCTCCCAGTGTGGAAACTTTTCTCTACAAGTAAGCTGGGGTTAGGGCAATTGGGGCCCCAGTATTTGCAGTTTGCCACACCTGAGGTAGAGCTATGAGCGAGCGCTGAGTGGATGAAGGGAACTCCCAACTTCTAAGTCATGCTCACCTAGAATTAAGTCTCCTCAACATGTAGCTGGGGAGGGGGTGGATGAGAAAAGCTGGTAATATGCTCCTCTCATGGAGTTTTATTGTAGCTCTTGACTGAGAGATGGCAAGAGAAGGATCCTGTCTTCCCGAGCATGCTCATCTGGAGCGTAGTTTACATCATGCTGAGCTTTGTGGAAGGGAGCAATTTGTGGTTTGAGTATCACAGACTCTCACTGTTTTCAATGTGATGAATTCACTTTTATATGGCCTTTCTCACCATGGTCTCGTGACTCCTACAAAATGATTGGGTGGGACTATGCAAATAAGTTGCTTGTGGCCCACCAAGGGAATTGAACACCTTGCTAATAATGCAAATAAGGTGCATGGAACCCCTCTGGGGGTGGGACCATGTAAATAAGGTGTATGGAACCCTAATGAGGGGATTGGTCAGTTTTGCCATCCTGCTAAGCTTAAAAGAGAGCCAATCCCAAGCAGAGGGAGGACCTCACCACCACCAAGAAGAAGAGATGGGAGTGGAGCATGTCCTTTGGACCCAGGGTCCCTATACTGATAGCCTCCTGGACCCAAGACACAGAAAGAGTATTTTAATTATTTAGTGCTGCTAAAACAAAAATACCACAAATGGATGACTTTAACAAAGAGAAATTTGTTCTCTCACAGTCTAGGAGGCTAGAAGTCCGAATTCAGGGTGCTAGCTCCAGGGAAAGGCTTTCTCTGTTGGCTCTGGGGGAAGGCCCTTATCATCAATCTTCCCCTATTCTATAAGCTTCTCAGCGCAGGGACCCCATATCCAAAGGAAATGCTCTTCTGGCTCTATTTTCTTGGTCATAGGAGGTTCTCATGTCTCTCTACTCACTTCCCTCTTGTATATCTCAAAAGAGATTGACTTAAAACAAAACCTAATCTTGTAGATTGAGTCCTGCCTCATTAACGTAACTGCTGCTGATCCCACCTCGTTAACATCGTAGAGGTAGGATTTACAACACATAGGAAAATCACATCAGATGACAAAATGGTGGACAATCACACAATACTGGGAATCATGGTCTAGCTAAGTTGACACAGAGTTTTGGGGGACAGAATTCAACCCATAACACAGAGAGACAACTGTAACACCAGAAATGGTGCAAGACAGTGAAAAGCAGTGGCAGAGAAATGGCTGCAGCAGAACCAGGAGACTGGCGTGAGACAGAGCAGGAGAATTCCCAGCTACAGTGGGCGTGCCAACCCACGGAGCAAGAGAGCTGAGCACCTTCAGGCAAGAAGCTTCCTGGCAGAGTGGGGTACCTCTAGGCACTTACTGGTGGAGCTAAAGAGTTTTATAACACTTGCCCAAGCAGAGCAGATGCCAGGCCATGGGACCAAAGTGCAGAGAGCCGAGAGAAAGGCCTGCCAGCAGGCACAGTGGAGAAGCTGTCCTGACCAAAGAACTTATTCTGAGTCATTCCTGATCCTGAATTCTAACATGTTACTTTCCTAACAGACTCCATAACTGTGAGTATAGTCTGTGAGTTCTATATGGCCATTGCAATGAATTATCGAACCCAACAGAGAAGTAGAGAATGCCGTGGGAAAGATGGCTGGTGTCAGAATTGGTAAAAAGGTTGGAGAGAGGAGGTATTTCTGACCTCCACTTCATAGGAATCAGCCTTGGGCGGATCCTGATGGTGATTCTCTCTCCTCTCCCTCCTGAAGTTAGAGGAGGTCAGATACCCCCATGTTGTCATTTTTACACTCTTTTTAGCAAGATTTAGTACATCTTACTGAATAAATATGTCTTCATTTACTGTATGCTCCTAGAACAATTTCCAGAGATTAAAAAAAAAAATTTTTTTTAATAATTCTTATCATCTATGATAGTTTGGCTTGGGAGCAAATCCAAAAGTCCCTCACACCACTGTTCCAAAAGTTGATCAATCATATGTGCTTATTTATGCATAATAATTTTTAACGAAGAATAGTTCAGAAATTTTGTACAAAGAGGGTGAAAGGAGAGATGAAGTTACTTTCATTTAATATCAGTCTGCACTGGGATATGTTATTTTTCTAGAAAAATAAGCAATTTCAAAGCTAGATCATAAAAGCAGATTCTGCCTTCCTTACTCTAAGACTTACTCTAGGAGTCCTAAGCCATCTTGTAAGATTATCCTGAGACAGCCATGCTGTGAGGAAGGCCAAGCCACATGGAAAGACTCAGCTGAGCCCAGACATCAAGTCATCACAGCCGAAGTGCCACTCCCAACCATTCAAGTCACCCCCAACTATTCAGGTCTTCCCAGCTGAGGCATCAGACATTGCATAGCAGAAACAAGCTGTCTCTGCTGGGCCCTGTCCAAAATTCTGATCCAGTCTCTGCTGGCAAAATAAAATGGTTGTTTTACACCACCAAGTTTGGGGTGGTTTATCACACAACGACAGATAACTAGAACAGGAGAGAGACATTCAAGACATGTTCCAAAAACAGTTCTGTATTCACATGTTTCCTTTTCTTATACATCTTGATCACAGGTAGAAATTAATAAAAACATTTTGCAGTGCAAGAAAGATCCAGGATCTCTTGCCATTATACTGGGGAATCCCCAGCCCATGAGCTAACCCAAGTTAGAGCAGTTCTTTCAACCGGCCTCAGGCTGGGCCCTGTGAATTACTAAACAGAGGCCATCTCCCACATATGTCGATGTTAAAAAGAAGAAATACAGTGAGGAAGGAAGCTGAAGAGTTTCACAAAGGCAGAGCTGACTTCGTTGATTTCACTACAGTCCAGCGATCTGGTGCTTAGATTTGTGGGCTCGGAAACCTAAAGTGATCAGCACTTAACCCACAATTTTTTTTTTTTTTTTTTTTAGTGACTCATGGCAACTCATGTTACAGAGGATAGTTTCATAGGGTTTTCTTCATGGAAGCAGATCACCAGGCCATCTAGCACCATTAGATGGGTTCAAACCACCAACCTTTAGCGTGCTATCATTCTAGGTGGTACTGTGTTAAAACCAGGGTTGGTAACCCAGGAAATTTTCTTGGGGAGCAAAGAATTAAAGCAAAGTGTATTACTGAATAACATCAATGATTAATGGAAATTAGATTCAAATAGGCTGGCAGACACATCTGCCCACAGAGGAAAAGATGAGCAGGACAAGGCAGGCACGGCCCACTTTTGCCTCAGGCCTCCCATCCCTGCATGCATGCTGCCCTTGCTCATCCAGCACCTCTCTGGTTGACACCTCATTTCCTTAGATTTGTGAATACCTCTCCTTAGGTCACTAGGGCCTTCCTACCACTCCTTGTCAAGAGGAATGGAGGCTCAGTATTATCAGGTCTTCTGACTTCAGGAAAAGAGGTTAGAAATCCAGGTTTTAATTTTTAAATTCCTGATTTTTAGAAGATTGACTCAAAATGTTTGGGAGCTGTATGTTGGGATCAAACAAAACTCATCTGCAGGCCAAATCAACCCTGCAAGCAGCCAGGCTGTCACCTCTGGGGAATGTCAGGTCTCCTGACTGACTGCAGGCCGGGCCAGACTGCTTGCGAAAGTCCCTGCACAGACATCACTGGGAAACTCCTCAGCCCTGCACACAGGCCCAGATGAAGGAGACAGGCCCAACAACAGGCCTCTTGTTGAGCTTAGGGGCCTGGTTCACTGAGGAGCAGAATGACTGCCTTCCACGGATATATCTGTTGTTTCTGAGTGCCGATGTGGCTGGAAGCACAAAAGGCAGTAAGCAAATGGCTCAACATTCCTCCAAACTGGCAGACAACATGGGCCACACAGTTGGCAGAGACAACTGAACTTTGGGCACAGTGGCATGAGACCCCTGGGAGATGAGAGAGAGCTGCACCAGCCAACTGCATCCTCGTCTTGTTTATCTGGTTGTCTGACTTGTTTCCTACTTCACAAGCAAACCCAAGTACAGCAACCTTGGACCAACCTCATCTCGGTTCTCACACATCCTCAAACCTGGACCAGACTCCACGGCTTGGAACAGGGAGAGACTACTTTGAAGAATGCTCTCATCCAAGCTTTTGTGGGCACTTCCTGCTGCCCATTGTCACCTCTTAGCTGGATGCACACGAGCTGGTCCAGCGTCATGACAAACGGCCCAGCACCTGCCCTTTTCCCATACCTACATGACGACTACAGCCTGGATTTTCTGGGACAGTTATAGTTATGAATGATGTGGTCCTTTATCTCCATGGGATCTAGAAAGGCAGTTCCCATAAAAACTCAGCAGTTTTTTGGATCTAACAACAACACCAAAGGTGCGGTTGAGGTGACTGCAACTCATAGAGATACCGTGTGAAAAGCGGGCCTCTGGGTGGACTCCAACCTCCCACCTTTCAGTTAGCACGCATTAACCATTTGCACCACCCAGGGGCTCAAAACCTGGGACCAGATTTTGAGCCGGCCTTTGGCCAGCTGTGTGTCCTTGAGCACTGAGTGCTACTTATCCTTTTAGGGACTCAATTCTCCTCTTCTGTAAAAAAGATGCAGCAAGCCTTCCTCCTAGAATTGCCCCAAGGATTCTTAAGGGTCCAGAACCTGCAGGGAGGGTGACCAAGCAACTGAGCGCACTAGCCTCCCCTGCCTGCACCTAGAGCTGTGACTTGGGGTCCAGGCCAGGCACTCCGAAAACACGAGCCCCCTCCTCCTACTGCCCCTAGCCAAAGTTGATCTCCGCAGAACGGCACTCAGGCTGATGACCATCCACCCACAAAAAAGCACCCAAAATCTGTCAAAACTCGCCTGCAAGCCCCCTCCCCGACCCCATCCCCCTCCTTGGTAAGTGTGGGAACCAATCCCTTAACAGGCTTGGAGGGTTTTGGGAAGGGGCAGATGTGGGACTATAAAACTTGCAACCTCCGAGTTCCCAGGCTCTTTGTCAACCCAGCAGGCCATGTCACCTCACAGCTAATGTAGGCTGTAGCCCGGAGCTCCCCTGGGAAGGTGGAAAAGCGCCAAGCCTGGAGTTTAGAAAGCACAAGCAGCCCACAGTGCCGGGTTTAAAGCTGCAAGCAACAGGCTACAGGAAGGAAGGAACGGACCTCTTGAGTGGCACTGTCAGAGGAGAAGTCATTTCTACCAGGAAACTGGAAGAGATAGAGGCCATCGTTTTGCTCTATCAGGAAGCTAGCCAGTGCCCCGGAAGTGCCGCGTGGCACCAAGCCTCTTTCCACCTCAGCGCAGCTGCAGCACTGGCTCCTACAGGACCTGCAGGCCTCGGCCTCATGGGGTGCTCCACATTTGCTCATTTCCAAAGAGAACAGGCTTCCTGCAACCAAACATTCCCTTCCTGAAATTGGCAACCCAGGTGCCTTTTGGAAACTTCCTTCATGCCCAGAACTTCACCAAGACCCAGTCAAGGTCGCGTTGGGAATGAAAGGCTGGCCCTGTTTATTGGGAAGGATGCTGCCGCTCCCACAACTGGAAAAAGCAGTTTTGGTTCCTGAAGCACTCATTTCAACAGGCTTTGTGAAGACACACTCTCCAGTGCAGTCAGAGAGACAGGCTGCCAGCAAGCTAGCTGTCTGTCAGCCCTGTTTTCTCTGAACTTCTGGCTCAGTGGGAAAGGAAATGAAAACTTTACTTTTAATTTCCAGTGTGACCCACAATGCTACAGGGTCCTGGCCCGGGGCTCAGAGAACACAGCCATGCACTGACATGAAGGGCTCTGTGCAGGGTCCCTGTCCACCAAAGAGCAGCCACAGCACTCACTGTTCTGAATCGTAAAAGGTTCTAGGAACAGCGGCCTGAGACCCTCAGAAAAGTCCTACAGACATCCCGAAAGCCATGAACTTATAGCAATACTTACGTTTGCAAACTGCCTAATGATTTAGGCAGTATTTTCACCCTCAGCCTACACCCCACTTGACTGCTTCATGGATAGACTTTCCATCCTTTTCAACTCCAGAAGTCTACCACACAATCATTTGCCAAGCAAGCATGGTGATTTTGCCGTGGATTTCTTTGAGGTCAGTTTACGAAATAATATGCAGAACTAGCCCCGACAACAAGTGAAAGAGGAGAAGTTGGAGAAAGAAGCAGCAGGCTCAGTAACCTAAGAAAACAATGCTCATCGAAAAGGATGAGCTGCCATCTCTCTTTCCTTGGCTCCATGGAAGGAGTCTAGAGGAAATGGGGGACCATGGCAAGCATGCAGACCCCAGCTTGTTTTGTTTGGCTCTCATGACACTATGTTTTATTGTGAAAAAATATATAAACAAAAAGTTTGCCATTTTAGCCGTTTTAAGTGTACAATTCAGTGACATTAATCACATTCATCATGTTGTGCAATGATCACCATTATCTATTTCCAAATGTTTTTCACTGTCCTAAGCAGAAACTCTGTACCCATTAAGCAAATAACTTCACATTCCTCCCTCCCCCCAGCCCCTGGTAACCACTAATAAACTTTTCTGTCCCTGCATTGCCTATTCTATGTATTTCATATAAGTGGGATCATAAAATATTTGTCCTTCTGTGTCTGATTTATTTCACTCCACATAAGGTTTTCAAAGGAGCCCTGGTGGCACAGTGGTTAAGCACTTTGCTGCTAACTGAATGGTTGGTAGTTCAAACCCACCAGCTGCTCCATGGGAGAAAGAAGTGGTGGTCTACTTCCATAAAAATTATAGCCTGGAAACCCTGTGGGGGAGTTCTACTCAGTCCTATGGAGTAGGTATGAGTTAGAATCAACTTGATGGCAGTGGATTTGTTTTTGTTTGGTTGGTTTTAACGTTTTCAAATTTCATCCATGTTGTGGCATGCATCAGAATCTTATTTCTCTAGACTGAATAATATTCCAATGTATGGATATAAAACCAAAAAAACCCACCAAACCCAGTGCCGCCGAGTCGATTCCAACTCATAACGACCCTATATGGATATACCACATTCATTTATCCATTCATCTGTTGATGACCATTTGGATTGTTTCCAACTTTTGGCTATTGGGAATCATGCTGCTGTAAACACTGGTATACACGTTTGACTCCCTGCTTTCAAGTCTCTTGGCTTGAAACTGAGAGTGGAATTGCTGGGACATACGTAGTTCTACGCCTAACATTTTGAGGAACAGTCATACTGTTTTCCACAGTGGCTGTACCATTTTCCATTCTCACCAGCAATACTTAAGAGTTCCAGTTTTTCCACATCCTCCCCAACACTTGTTATTTTCCATTTTTCTGGTACTAGCCACCCTAAGAAGAATGAGGTGTCAAGGCATTTTTTAAAGAGTTGAATTAGTTGCCAAACTTCAAAAAAAAAAAAAACTGCCAATCAAGAATAATATAGCCTGCAAAACTCTCTTTCAAATATGATGATGAAATTAGAACAATTCCAGGTAAACATAATTAAGGGAATTTGGAAAATTCAAACCAAACTTATAAGAAATATTAAAGGGAGTCTTTGGTTAGAGAACCAACAACATCAGACAACAACTGGAGTCTAGGAGAAAAGGCAGCATCAGCCACATACAAAGCTAAAAGACTTAAATCAGGAAAACAGATATGCCAATCTGTAAATGAAGAAAACACCGAAACAATAAAAAGAGGAATAAACAGTATAGTATAAACTTTCAAATGGAGAGGAAGTCAAGGTGATATCAGGTAATAAAAGACTGGTTCAAACTTAAGAAGATAAGGGTATATTTCAAGGTAACCACAAAGAAAGTTAACAAACCTACTCATCCGAATAAAAAAGAAGAAAAACATAAAGTCTCAGTAAATACAAAATTTATAATAACAAAAGAAAAGAAAATCCACAAAGGAAACCCAGCACAGAAAAGTAAGGAACAAAGACAATGTCAGCACCACACAAAAAAGCACAACAATATGACAGCAATAAACTCATGCCTATCAATAATCACACTAAGTGTAAATGGCTTAAGTACACCTATAAAGAGACAGAGATCAGCACAATGAATTAAAAAGCATGACCCATCAATATGCTGTCTACAAAAAACACATCTTAGACACAAAGACATGTATATATTACAAATCAAAGGAAGAAAAAATATATCAAGCAAACACAGTAACAAAAAAAAAGGCAGAAGTGGGAATACTAAAAATCCAAAAAAACCAAACCCACTGCCCTCGAGTCAATTCCGACTCATAGTGACCCTATAGAACAGAGTAGAAGTGCCCCATAGAGTTTCCGAGGAGCACCTGGTAGATTTGAACTGCTGACCTCTTGGTTAGCAGCCGTAGCACTTAACCACTATGCCACCAGGTTTCCTGGCAATACTAATCTCAGAAATAAAGTAGATTTTAAGGCAAAATCAACCATAAAAGACAAGGAAAGGCCTTATATAATGATTAAAGAGACAATCCACCAAAAAGACATAATCTTAGTAAATATCTACATATCCAATGACAGGGCTCCAAAATACATTAAACAAACTCTAACAGCACTGAAAAGAGAAATAGGCAGTTCCACAATAACAGTAGGAGCTTTCGACACACCACTCTCTGTAAAGGGGAACATCTAGAAAGAAACTCACTAAATGTACAGAACATCTAAAGGCCAAAATCAACTTTACCTCATAGACATGCATAGAACACTCCACCCAACAGCAGCAAAGTATACATTATTTTCCAACGCACACAAAAAAAAGCCCTAGCCTGGACAACTTCCCCAGAGAATTCTACCAAACATTTGGAGAAGTGCTCACACCAGTGCTACTCAAAATATTTCAGAGCATTGAAAAGGAAGGAATACTTCTGAATTCATTCTATGAAGCCAGCATCACCCTGATACAAAAGCCAGGCATACAAAAAAAAAAAAAAAAAAAAACTACCCTATGGGAAAGAGTAGAACTGCCCCATAGGGTTTCCAAGCAGCAGCTGGTGGATTTGAACTGCTGACCTTTTCATTAGCAGCTGAGTTCTTAACCACTACACCACAAAAAAAGGACATTACAGACCAATATCTCTCATGAATATACATGCAAAAATATCTCAGCAAAATTCTAGCCAATAGAATTCAGCATCATATAAAAAAAAAAATACACCATGACCAAGTGGGATTCACACCAGGTATGCAAGGATGGTTCAACATTAGAAAATCAATCAATGTAATCCACCACACAAATAGAACAAAAGAAAAGAATCACATGATCATCTCAATCAATGCAGAATACTTCAACACCTCAACAACAAAAAGACAAATAATACAATTAAAAAAAGGGGAAAGGATATGGACACTTCACCATAGAAGACAATCAGGTGGCTAACAGACACATGAGGAAATGTTCCAGATTAGAGAAAGGCCAATCAAAGCCACAATGAGATATCATCTCAACCTGCTGTTACTGGCACTAATAAAAAAAATAAAATAAACAACAAATATTGGAGAGGTTGCACAGAGATTGGAACTCTTATGCACCGCTGGTGGGGATGTAAAATGGTCCAACCATGATGGAAAACGATATGGCGCTCCCTTAAAGACCTAGAAATAGAAATACCATACTAGCCAGCAATCCCACTCCTAGGAATATATCCTAGAGAAATAAGAGCTGTCACACTTGTGTTCACTGCAGCATTGTTCACAGTAGCAAAACTATGGAAACAACCTAAGTGCCCATCAACAGATGAATGGATAAACAAACTATGGTACATACGTACAATGGAACACTACACAACGATAAAGAACAATGATGAATCCAGGAAATGTCTCACGACATGCATGAATCTGGCAGGCATTATACTGAGTGAAATAAGTAAGTTACAAAAGGACAAATATTGTATGAGACCACTATTATAAAAACCCAAGAAAAGGTTTACACACAGAAAAAACAATCCCTGATAGTTCTGAAGGAGGGGAGGAATGGAAAAGGGAAATCACTAACTAGATAGTGGACAAGTGTCAACTTCAGTGAAGGGAAAGACAACACACAATATAGGGGAAGTCAGCACATCTTGACCAAGGCAAAGTCATAGAAGCTTCATAGACACATCCAGACACTTCGAGGGACTGAGTTACTGGGGCTGAGGGCTAGGAGCCATGGTCTGGGGGGACATCTAGATCAATTGGCATAACATAGTTTATAAAGAAAATGTGCTACAATCTACTTTGGCGAGTGGCATCTGGGGTCTTAAAAGCTTGTGAGTGGACATCTAAGATACATTTATTGGTCTCAGCAAGTTCGGAGCAAAGGAGAATGAAGAAAACCAAAGACACCAGGAAAATATCAGTCCAAAGGACTAATGGACCATATGAATCACAGCCTCCATAAGCCTGAGCCCAGAAGAACTAGATGGTGCTTGGCTACCACAACCAATGGCTCTGAGAGGGATCAAAATAGAGGGTCCTGGATAGAGCGGGAGAAAAATATACGACAAAATTCAAATTCACAAAAAAAGACAAGGCTTACCGGTCTAACAGAGCCTGCGGAAACCCCAAGACTACAGGCCCTGGACATCCTACTAACTCAGAACTGAAGCCTTCCCGAAGTCCACCTTTCAGCCAAAGATTAGACAGGCCTCTAAGACAAACAATAACACACATGAGGAATGTGCTTCTTAGTTCAACCAAGTACGCCAGACCAAATGGGCAACATCTGCCCAGAAGCAAAGTCAAGAAGGCGGGAAAGGACAGGAAACCTGGATGAATGGACACTGAGAACCCAGGGTGGAAAGGGAAAGGTGGAGAGTGCTGACACATTGTGGGGGTTGCAACAACATCCTAAAACAATTTGTGTGTAAAATTTTTGAATGAAAAACTCATTTGTGCTGTAAACTTTCACCTATAACATAACAAAATTTAAAAAATAATAAATCCTGATTTCTGGCTTTGCTTCAGTAGCTGTGTGATTAGTATACACTGGGCCCATCACCCTGCTTGCCGGCTCCCGTGTACCTGGGAGCTTCTACCCTTCAAGGTAAAAGCACTATCTCCAGGGAATCCCATGCATCTGTGCCAGGCCACTGTAAGCTTTTGAGTTCCTGAACCCTGTTCTAGAGCAAATAAAACATACTCTACGCACTTGAACCAGGGCAATTAAGATGCAAAATTTCAAATACAGTTCAGAGCCCTGTGAGAAAATTCTTTAAAATGTGTTCTTACTCATGCTTAACCTATAAATTAGGCAAGCAACAAACAGAAAAGAGCATGGAGTGTGATCAGAGAGCTGCACCTGGCAGGTTGTCCCAGCCCACACGTGGTGGGCTACATGCTCTCACCTGTCTTTCTGGCACTGAGCTTCCCCTCCCACCTCTGTTCTCTCAGTAGACAGCTCTTCTGGCTCCGGTGAAGGATCCAGTGCTACAAACCTGTCTTAGAGGGACACAGGGCTGCTCCTCCTCCTTCCCGCCTGCCAAGGCCTGAGGCCAGGGCCCTGAATCGAACAGTGTGAGAGAGCTAGTGTCCCACGTGTTCACTCCGCAGTCAAAGGGTTTGTGATGTGGAAAAGATTCGTGATGTGAAAATCTGCGACCTGGAAACAAGGTGGAGCCCCTCAGCTCACTGTGCACACTCAGTCATGGCTACTGCCCAGCATCTCAAACAATAGCGCTTCAAGTGATCAATGTGCCCCGGCCAAAGCCAGTGGCGAACAGCCTCCTCGCTCTCCTCCGTGGCAGCATTCCTACCAGGCAAGATGTTTGGAAGGATCTGGGGACAGGTCCAAAGTCCCAAATAAGGAAAAATATCTGCAAATGGGCACCAGAAGGACAGGAATACATGGTTACAAAATTGAATTTAACTGTCAAAAGAAAGTATTTGGAAACATAAACTGCCTGACATTATTTTTTCAAGTGTGGTCTTTAAACTGTGTGAAACAACTGTACTAGGAAGGACAAAGGGAAACTTGGATACTGTTTGTGTCCTGATATCCCTGGAAAGAAGGAACATCAAGTTGGCCAGAGTTCTCTGTCTCCCAGCACAATACATCCAACTTTCTGAAGCGAAGCCAGTACTTGGGCGCGGAGCAATCTGATTCTAAAACCCATCAGTGGTATTTATTTTTATTATCTGATGTAGAAAATCCTGGTTTTGAACAACTCAAAAAACATGCTCACAGGAACCACCTGGAAAAATTGGTGAGAGTGGATAGCAGCTGGAGGGTTACAAAACACAATCCAGCATTTTCAAGAAGAAAACCTACCATTCTGCTTTCCGAATTTCTCTTTTGGAATGTGTTACTCATTCAAGCACAACTGATAATTGAGTGGGGTATTCCACCATCTCTCCAAAAACAATAATGCCACATGTTCAAGATTCCACCACTGCAAAAACCTCGCATCCAAAAAAGTGTACAGAGTCAGTCTATGGTAACCATGTTGTACCAAATAAATCCTGGTGTTGTCACAGACTGGTCATGGTTCTTTCCATTTCTTACATGGGCTTTGAACAGACCATAAATCCGTTGATGAATTAGCCAGAGTCTGACCACAGTCCCTTCCACAGAGGGTAGGCTAGGTAGGATGGATTTAAGCCCAGTGGCCACGCAAGGGGAAAATCCTACACTGTCCCTGTTCATAAATTGGGGATGAGACATTTGGTGAAAATGCCCAGCGAGTTCTTGCCCATATCCTGAACAATTGTTTAGCCATTTGGACAAATGGCAGGAAAGCCCATTCCTTCTGGGCTCTGCTCCAGTCTCCCAGCAACAAACCATGATTACAGTCAATCACACTCCTCTGGGGCTCAGATTCCTGCCCCCTAAAAATAAAGGTGAGAAATATAGTCCCTAACAGCCTCCCAGCTCTGATACTACGTGATTTAACCTTGCCATTTGCAAGAGGAAGGAACGCAAAGACCAGGTAGTATAAGGAAATGGGCGGTGAAGACTAAAGAGACGTTGACAATAGGGTGATACAGCAGATTGCTCTCTCCCATATCCTTAGGAGTCCCCCTTGGCTTTCAGATAAAAATTCTGCCTAATTTTCAAAGGGAGACCCTGGGTGGCACAAACGGTTAACATGCTCAGCTACTAACTGAAAGGTTGAAGGTTAAGTCTACCCAGAGGCACCTCAGAAGAAAGGCATGGCAATCTACTTCCAAGAAAATCAGTCATTGAAAACCCTATGAAGTGCAGTTCTACCCTGACACACATGGGGCCACCATGAGTCAGAGTCAACTCAACAGCAACTGGTTACTGGCTAATTTCTAGACAAATTTTTCAGACCATGTTTAGCAGCCATAATACACAGAGGTCTTGGCCTAAAGTACATCATCTACAAAGCCGAAAAGAGGCCCTATTTTGGAAGTGTCTTTGCCTGGGAAGAGTGAACCTTATCACCGCATTGAAGGTCCCCTGGAGAAGACAGGGACCGCATCATTATTAGTTATTTTCCACTCTTGTGACAGCGATAAACAATGGGACGACGATGTCTGGAAAGCAATGATTCCAGGAAAGGCCTAGGTGTGTCAGTGAACAGCCAAATACTTATAAATATATGATGTAATATAGTCACAAAAAGGTTAAAAAAAAAAACACAACCTTCTGATACACTGGGTGCATACAAAGAGGCAAAACACTGTGGGCCTGAGAAGTAACAAGGCGTTCTTTATCCTGTAGGTCCCAGCCCCTTATGAAGACCGCAGACAGTTTGGAGCACCCCAAGTTCAGAGGAACATTGAGAAACTGGAAACCTTCCAAGAAAAGAGCCACAAAGTTGAGTTACAGACTGTGAAGGGTTGAGCAACGGAGGGAGGGTCAATAGCATTAAACACTGGGTAGGTGCAGCATTGTACATCAATCAGAGCAGAACAACCTAACCAACGATCGTTGCAGGGCGCCACCCATGAAGACAGTCTCTATTCCCCTGAGTTAATTTAAACATATAAAAATCAAAAGCTTCTATATGGCAAAAGTCCAAGAGATCGATAAAACATTAGCTGTCAAGGCTCTGAGGAAATGGGCACTCTTCCACATTGCTGGGTGAGAGCAAAATGGTAAAATGCCAGTGGAGAGGGATTTTACATCTTTCAAAATTATAAATGTTGTGTGCCCTAGCAATCTCACTTCTGGGAATTTATCCTGTGGATGAAACCAAAACCAAACCAAATTCATTGCCGTCGAGTCAATTCCAACCCCAAACCAAACCAAACCAAATTCATTGCCGTCGAGTCAATTCCAACCCATGGCGACCCCATAGATACACCTGCATAAGGACAGATGTACAGGGTGATTGGTTGGATGGTCATTTGTTACACTATAAACAACACAAGTACACAACACTTGTTGTTAGTTGAGTCGATTCCAACTCATGGCGACCCCATGTGTGCAGAGTAGAACTGCTCCATAGGGTTTTCAAGGCTGTGACCTTTCAGAAGCAGATTGCCAGGCCTTTCTTTTGAGGTGCCTCTGGGTAGGTGTGAACTTCCAATCTTTTGATTAGCGGCTGAGAGGATTTGTACCGCCAAAGGACTCCCCAGTGAATACCAGGCAGCTATAAAGGAGAATAAGAAAGCTCTTGGTGTCCTAGGGAGAGATCATCAGGATAAAACGTTCAGTGAGAGAAGCAAGGTGGTTCTGTTATGAAAGGAAGAAAAATAAGTATGTGTATATATACATATATACACGCATATGTATATAATTTCTTTGTATTTCCATAAAGAAACACCAGAAGAAAGCACTTGTGCACACGTCCCAGGCTACCATACTGCCCAGGAAGATGATGTTGCGAACACAGAGGCACACTCACATAACCAATAAAGGTGGTTATGTTTGGGGTGGCATTTAGGAACAGACCAGGGACCTGGACAGGAATGGGACTTCTCAGTGTCTACATTTTTATATTTCTCTATTTAAAACATGTTCGTCTATTGCCTATTCAAACAATAAAATTTAATTTAGCAAAAGGAAGTCTTCAGATTTTTAAATAAATGGTTTTTAAATGGTGGTGGTAGTTATTTTGAACATTTTTCCTATTGGTGGTCTGGTCAAAGCTTTGATTCTCCACATTCTAGATAACCTAGATCATCTCTTCTAAATAGTGCAAAATAATAAACCAACTACCTACCTGGTGAATGTAGTCCATGTGGAGAGCTGATCTCAAAAATTCAGAACAAAAAGCTCCTTTCTTCAATAACTAGGAACAGGGGGTTTGATCTAAATTACCCAATTAGCTCTCCCACCTGCCTTTGCTTGTGTAGACACGGCCCAGGTTCTTCTCAGTGTCTCTGGGTGCCATCTGACTCATAAGCTCATACAATTACCTTTCCAGATCATTCATAAACAAATGTGGAAGTGAGAAAAGCAGCCATCCCAGAGCACTGGCTGTAGTTCAATAGGGTGGGGATAAGTATTACCCTACATAGGCCCTAACCAAAAGCCAACACGAAATACACCCACACCCTGCAGAGCCACCCCGCTGCCAGAGGCCACACGTGTGACTCCATTAACTCCATTTCTATTCACAAGGAAGAAGAGCTTGGCCTTGGTCAGTCTCCAAAGTTTCAAATGCCTATAATAAGTGCAAGGAACCCTAAGATCCATTTAAAACCCACTGCCCTTGCCTAGAAACTGGTTTCTTGGAAAGAACACAGAAAAACTTGCTGAATTTAGCCACCTACTGAGGTGACTTTCTAGCTTCCCAGGCTACCATACTGCCCAGGAAGATGATGTTGCGAACACAGAGGCTCAGGTAATTCCATTGAGTGTCTCCCACACTCTGATGCGCTGTTGTGTGTGATTATGCCTCTCCTTGGTGACCAGAGACGATGGCTAGCTGTGGGAGGAGAGCTCTGGTCTTCTATAGCTCCCACAGCAAAGTTAACCCCTCACACTTGCCAACAGGCCTCCAGCTGCTGCACAAAAGCAGCAAAGCCGGATCCTCAATGCATAAAATTCTGCTTGAAAACATAATGCTGAGCGAAATGAGTCAGACCCTACTTTTACGAAACTTCTAGAATAAGAAAACGCTTAACAAAACAAAAGGTTATTAGTGGCTATCAGGGGCTGAGGGGATGAGAGAGTGGGAGTTTCTGTTTGGAGTGATGAAAAACCTTTGGAAATGGATAGTGGTGACGGTTGCACAACATTGTGAATATAATTAATGTCACTAAATTGCACATTAAAAAGACAGGAAAAAAAGAAAAGGCCAAAATGGATATCAGAAGAGACTCTGAAACTTGCTCTTGAACACAGAGCAGCTAAAGCAAATGGAAGAAATGATAAAGTAAAAGAGCTGAACAGAAGATTTCAAAGGGCAGCTCAAGAAGAAAAAGTATTATAATGAAATGTGTAAAGACCTGGAGTTAGAAAACCAAAAGGGAAGAACACTCTTGGTATTTCTCAAGCTAAAAGAACTGAAGAAAAAATTCAAGCCTGGAGTTGCAATATTGAAGGATTCTGTGGGCAAAATATGGAATGACACAGAAAGCGTCGAAAGAAGATGGAAGGAATATACAGTCAGTGTACCAAAAAGAATCGGTCAACGTTCAGCCATTTCAGGAGGCAGCATATGACCAAGAACTGGTGGTACTGAAGGAAGAAGTCTAAGGCACTGAAGGCAATGGTGAAAAACAAGGCTCCGGAAATGGGCGGAATACCAATTGAGATATTTTAACTAACAGATGCAGTGCTAGAGGCCCTCACTCATCTATGCCGAGACTGGAAGATATCCATATATGTGCCCGTTTCAAAGAAAGATGATCTAACAGATTGCAGAAATTATCGAACAATATCATTAATATCACACACAAGTAATATTTTCTGCAGACCATTCAAAAACAGTTGCAGTACATCATCAGCGAACTGCCAGAAAGTCAAGGCAGATTCAGAAGAGGACGTGGAATGAGGGATATCATTGCTGATGTCAGATGGGTCCTGGCTGAAAGCAAAGAATACCAGAAAGATGTTTACCTGTGTTTTATTGACTATGCAAAGGCATTTGACTGTGTGGATCATAACAAATTATGGATAACATTGCAAAGAATGGGAATTCCAAAACATTTCAATTGTGCTCATGAAGAACTTGTACATAGATCAAGAGGCAGTTCTTCGAACAGAAGAAGGGGATACTGCATGGTTTGAAATCAGAAAAGGTGTGGATCAGGATTGCATCCTTTCACCATACTCATTCAATCTGTACCCTGGGCAAATAATCTGAGAAACTCGACTCTGTGAAGAAGAATGGCGCATGAGGATCCATTAACAACCTGCAATATGCGGATGACACAACCTTGCTTGCTGAAAGCAAAGGGGACTTAAAGCGCTTACCGATGAAGATCAGAGACTACAGCCTTCAGTATGGATTACACCTCAACATAAAGAAAACAAAAACCCAGTAAACAGCATCATGATAGAGAAAATATTGAAGTTGTCAAGGATTTCATTTTACTTGGATTCACAATAAATATCCATGGAAGTAGCAGTCAAGAAAGAAAACAATGTATTGCACTGGGCAAATCTGTTGCAAAAGACCTCTTTAAAGTGTTAAAAAGCAAAGATGTCACTTTGAGGATTAAGGTGCACCTGACCCAAACCGTGGTATTTTTGATTGTCTCATAGGCATGGGAAAGCTGGATGATGAATAAGACTGAAGAAGAATTGATGCCTTTGAATTATGGTGTTGGCAGAGAATATTGAATATACCATAGGATGCCAGAACAATGAACAAATTTGTCTTGGAAGAAGTACAGCTAGAATGCTCCTGAGAAGAAAGGATGGTGAGGCTTCATCTCACATACTTCGGACATGTTATCAGGAATGACCAGTCCCTGGAGAAGGACATCAAGTTTGGTCAAGTAGAGGAAGACCCTCAATGAGATGAACTGACACAGTGGCTGCAACAATGAGCTCAAGCATAGCAATAATCATGAGGATGATGCAGGACTGGGCAGTGTTTCGTTCTGTTGTACACAGGGTGGCTATGAGTTGGAACTGACTCGATGGCACCTAACAATGAAAAATTGTACATACAAAAAATATTGAAATGGCAAGTGTTTTGTTATACATACATTTACCACAATAAGAACATCACCCTAAAAAATGGTTAAAATGGCAAATGTTTTGTTATATAAATTTACCACAATAAAACTAAAATACACACATACGTGTGCACAGTCTCGCATGGGGTTCTGAGCATCACTCCGATGTGCAATTCCCTGGGTGAGCCTTGGGTTCATGCCTGAGCCCTTCTCTGCCTTCTCGGTTCTCACCCAGGTGACAGAGCCGGCATCCTACTTATGTGCAAGGGCTGGGGCAGCTCTCTGAACTCCCGGAGAACACCCTACTTTTCCAGCCAGGTTCCCTCTAGAACATACAGACCTTAAATTTTCATTTTCTTCTTCCATTGATTGTCTTAACTTCTTTGGCCTTTTCTCTCCCAAGCTCTCCAGCTTTCTGTTTTCCTTTTATAAAATAAAACCATACAGTGCAATAAAATATTTAAATGTAGAACACTGGAGACTTTAATTTTTCCCAAGCATTCAGGAAATGTTACTGGGAGCCTTTCTGAAGAGAGCTTTCTGTTGTATGGTGGGCTGAGGAGGAAGGCAAATCAGTGTTAGCTCTAGTTCTAGTGCTCCAGGAACGAGATATGAGAACAGAAGTCACACAACCCGTCAACGCCTCCATTTTGACCCTGAAAAGTGGAGATAACAATTGCTATTGAAGATAGCTCCTAACAAATAGCATCTGGGGTGCACACTTCTTCACAAGTGACAACAGAACACTGATGACATTAGGGGGACAGGACAACACAGCCTGCCGTTGCTCACCTCTGAGGCTGCCCCAGTCACGAGCATCCTCATCTCATTTCTAAGAGTTACTCTTTTCTGCCACTGTGTAAAACACAGGTTCTTTGTGATCACAAAAAAGACAGGAGTGCAGAGAGCAAGATCAGCTGGAGAGCCACTTGCACGACTGATAGTGAAAGGGCAAACCCTTGGGGGCCTCTGCTGACCCTTCTCCCCGTTTAATAACAGAAATGTTGAATGAACACGACTGAGATCTAACCTTCGCACCTGCTGTTACGTTAGCTGTGCCTTCAAAGTCCCTTTCTGGCTGGTATTTCACACTCCTCATTTTGAAGCCAGCAGCAAGCAAACACTTGTTTGTGTTTAAAAATTACCATGGCCTGATGAGATTGTCTACTAATTCATTTTCCCTCTGTTACTTATAACCAAGCAGTGAGAGCCTTTGGTTCTCCCAAAGGAAAAATTACCCTTTGTTTCAGGCTAGCCTGAGGGTAAAAGCCTGAGGGTACGGGCCCTGAATAGTGTGTGTGTGTGTGTGTGTGTGAGCACGTGTGTGTGCGTGTGTGTGCGCCTGTGAAAGAAAGGTCTCGTGTTAAACTTTGAATTACCTGGAGAACCAGGGCCAACCAGTTTAGATGAGGAATTTCTTTTTTCATTGACTCAAGAAAGGCTTAATAGCTCTGGCAGAAACTCTCCAGAAAAATGTATCTTTGGGCAGACATGGCTCGGCACTAGACAAAAAAGGTTTCAGCCCCAAAGAATTTGGCAGAAAGTTACGAGCAAGTGAATAAAGGAGCTTCAAAATGAGACTCCATATATCACTGTAACTAACCTGTTCGTCCCTGTTAACACCCGGGGAAGCTGGTTCTGTAGTCTGTATTCATACACAATTCCCCCAGCAGCAGGAGTTAGCTCACCTGGCCTGGTTGCTGCAGAATTAAGTACCATGGAGGTATTGTGAGTTTATGTTAAGTGCCCTTTATGGAAATATCATATACTATAGATTTCACAGAAAAATACAATAGCCTAAAGCTATCTACTTTATATAGGGCCTTAACTGCTCTGAATACCACGATGACCCTTCCTGTAAAATACAGACACACATACATAAAGCACAAGGGATAAGGGAGATCATTTTCCAGATAATACATGATCCCAAAATAATTATGTGGGAATTACGTAGATAAAGCAAGGAAATATATGCTATTGGCTTGATTTACCCAATGAATTGACTCAGTTCCCCTTCAGTTGGCATGTGTCAGCAGTTTCCCAAATGATCAAACAGAAAGATTCTTCTGAAAACTAAGATTACGGAAGTGACCTTATATCTACTCTGTTTTGCTGAGAAGTCAATTGTAATATCTTCTTAAGTCATCATCGTTATTTGTTTAGCAAACATTTATTGAGCACCTGTTCCATGCCAGGTACTGAGAAGACAAAGGTGAATTAAGAACAGATGTTGCGCTAGTGGAAAAGAAGCCCTGTGTCATAATAGCTACTTTTCTTAAGCACCTACCACAAGCCAGACGCTGTGGTAGGCGTTTAGCAAACACTTTCATTTAATCCCCAACCATCACAGTCGATTCCATTAAAAAAATCCCTGCTCCAAGCATCGCCAGCAATATCACACCTATTGTTCAAAGCAAATCTGAAAGGCCAAACACAGAGTCTAGCACAGAATGGGCACTGAAGAAATGGTGGCTGTGATTGTTACTATTTAGATATAAGTACAAGAACTTCTTTCAATGTAGACAGGAATTAAATTTTGTTTACCCTGTCTCCAAGTACGTAGCAGAATGCCTTGTATGCCATCCATGTTTAATAATATTATCATGTTTTCCTTATTTACAGACACAGCTAATATCAAGCCTCAAATTGCACAAAGTAAAATAATTGACTGATGCTCCCCTCTAGAATCCCACGTTGGGGCAATTTTTTAAAGTTATTATTATTGTTATGCATATGTAGATATGGTCTATAGGGGAAGTGTGAAAAGAGAAAGAAATGTCAGTATTTCAACAATACTAATTACAGGATTTGTATTCATTACCCTTGTGTTCAGTGGGGTTCAAAGAACAGTGGACACATAGCATGAAATATTTGTATTTGGTGACTGAGGTTCAGATGATTATCTATGCATCATGAAAAACAAGATCAAAGGGAAGTCAGTATGAATGTCTTCCTTCTTTTGGAGGCTCAAAGTCTCATTCATCTCTGCATTACCTACTCTTAGCATCCTGTCTTACGTAGTCAGTGGTTAATAAATGCTTCTTACAAATTCACATATGAGAGAGCAGCCTGTCCATTTCAGTACCTGAAAACTGGGGAAACAATCCCCTGATATGTGCTGAAAGAGAAAGGAGGGAGGCTATGATTTCACTTACCCAAGACAGGGGGAAAGAGTTTTACCTTTCCACTGAGGCCTGTCTCCCAACTGCCCCTGTCTATCCTCTGTGGAAGCTGTGCCTTTGAGCCAAGCAGAGAGGCAGCTCCTCATCTTTAGAAGCTTGAATATTCTATGCACCATCCAGTGTCTGTAGAGGTGTTGCCTGCACTGGCCCAGGGGGTAATTTCACGGTCAACTCCATGTAGGCACACTAGACATCTTTTGGAACATCAAGATGGGCGTTAGCTGCTAAAGGTTCTGAGAGGGCCTGCAGTAGAGAAACAAGTTTGACTTTGTTCAGAATTTCCCCAATGTGCCCAACTATATTACCCACATTACTAGTGTTCTACAGAACCCACTTCAGGAAATGGTGCCCTATAAAGGCAGCTTCATAATCCAGCTTTGGAGAAGGTTGATAATTCTTTCTCACTATGAAAATGTGAAAAAGATACCTGAAAGAGATCTTTCTTTGAAATATTTTCCAGTATAGATTAAAAGAGTAAAAACACCATGCCCAAGTGAAATAATTCACTCCTTGTAATACCTTGAACATACCATATTCAATAGGTCAACAATGATGCATTTCAGTCTCTAGGACACCACCAACACTCTGTCAGTGCTGACGGGTAAATGAGGCTTGAAACCAGGCCAGTTCTACCCAGTGAGTCTGCCACTCTAAAGCATCACTCTCACCTTGGCTCACTTTGAGCTGAGGTAAAGTGTGTTAAGACAACACGGTAATCAAGCATATATAAGTGTAATTTCAAGCAACCTATCTAGACAGCCAGCATCAAACATTCTTCAGACACTTGTACCTTCACTGTTTCTCTCTAAATAATCCAGATCATTCCCTAATGAGGCCCATGTTAACCTAATATTGACCTTGTCCCCCAGCCTCTAACACCCTGCCTGGCCTGGCACAGAGCATCCACTGACTTCAGAGAGAGACTGCTAATATGGAAGAGCTGTTTGTCCAGAAGAACAAAGCAGTGGTTGCAGTTCAGCCATCTTAGAGTTCCACGGCAGCTCAAGTGGCCAGCATTCCGATAAGAAAGGACAAAATCTATACACCCACAATCATATGTCTTTCCCTCATGCTCCCCCTTGCTCCTGCCCCCAGCCCCCACACACGAAACTCAGCTAGATTGATTTTGTTCAGTGCTTTTAAAAATACCTACTTCCAGACTCAGCCCATGAATAGAAGGTTACAGCCAAATAAGCCTGAATTTAACATATATTTAGTTGCGTGTGCACTAGAAAGAAAGCACCCACCCCCTAGAAAGCCCTTTACACACAGGCACGCCCACCCACCAGGGGCAGCTTGCATATGACAGGATATGACCATTCTATAAGGAGATTTGTTCTTAGACCAAAATGGTACATTTTTCCTTTGAACTGACGAAAAGACCCTCGGGCAGTTTTGAAGGAGTGAAGTGATTCACGATGGCTTTGCTTGGCTTGTACCAGCATACAATGGGTACCAGAAGAGCAGGCACAGAATCAACCTTCTCAGCTCAGCTGGCTAAGGAGCTTTTTCCCCTCTGGTGAGTTTTCTGGAAGCCCTGCTGAAATGACTCCCACCTAGATGAATGCATTGATGAATCAAGCACCTGTGGACACCAGCATTGTCAGAACTTGTGGTGTTTGTAGACACGTCTTTGCCAAACCAAAGGAACCCCAGACTCTGTTGTCTTTGAAGAGGAGCTGGCCTCTGAGCATGGATGACCAATGAACCCTGCTGCACAGGAACGAAGGCAAACGTAGGTGCCTTCCAGGAAGCCCTTGCAACACCACTGCCTGCCACACTTACTGGCACAGAAACAGGGTCCAAATGGTTTCTCAAGAGGGCAAAGGGGGAAAGCGATAAAGAAAACAACTTTCCTTTGGGGAAGAAAAAATGAGGCAGGGCACTAATGGGTCTTTTTTCTTTGACCTGGAATTCAACAAAAGTAGATTCCTGGGAGAAGGTCGTAGGAAAAGGAAGGTTCCCTGCCAGGGAGCCAAGGGCCACACGTTTTGTATGACTTCCACAGATAAATCCGGATTGTGTGTGTGTGTGTGTGTGAGAGAGAGAGAGAGAGAGAAGGAGAGAGACTTCCACAGATAAATCCAGGTGGTGTATGTGTTTGTGTGTGTGTGTGTGTGTGAGAGAGAGAGAGAGAGAAAGTGAGAGACGATTAAAAAAATAAAAAGTTTTCATTTTACCATCCCCCCAAAAAAGTCAGACGAAGGCATAAAAAATGAGTGTCTGGCCAAGAAAGGAACTGCTGGCAAGTTCAGATGGACCCAGCTATTAGCTCTCTTGCAGCTGCTTAGCTAGTCCTTGAGGCGCATTTGCTTTCTTGCTGAGGACTGTACTCATTAAGATGCCGGTGGAGTTAACCCTAACGTTGCCATGCAAGGTGCAAGTTTATCAACGTGAAAAACAAATGCCTCGATTGAGAAGATGCCCACATTTAAAGCTGCTGTTTGAATGTGAACTGGAAGCTCCTGATAAAAGTAAATGTGCAGGTTGAATTATGAAT